>NC_054472.1:104366128-104675192 GCF_017639515.1 Carcharodon carcharias
CAGCACAATGACATTGGGACGCATGCCTGATGTAATCGCACATCTTTTTATGCACCGGCGTGTCGGGCCTGCCCCCACACACTGACTGCAAAATCCTTGCCATTGTGTAACAAGGTGGAATCTTATCCTCTTTGAAAAATTTCAGATGTCAGGACCATTTTCGGATCCAACCCCTCAAGTGACAGAAGTGCTCTGACAGTTGGAATCTTCCAGAAGGTGGCCAATTTATAGGTCCCCTCATCATTTGCCATCCACTAAAGGAGAGCAGGCAGGTTCCTGAGGCAGGAAACTCAATAGAAGGGCCTGTAGCAAGGACAGATGGCTAGTCTACCTGCAGAGATGGGTGAGTCAGGTAGGAGAGCACAAGGGGGTCTCATAATGGAGATTCCCTCAGAAGCCTGATTAATTTTTAAAAAATTGAAGGGCCACAGCTTGTAGGGCCATCAGTGTGGAGGGAAAGCCTCTTCATAGGAAGGGTTTTGGCTGAAGCTACAATCTTTGCACTTTTACAGAACATTCTTGGGGCCAGTGACAGGAGACCCCAATGGCCCTCCCACTTGCTGCTGGGAAGCCTCCTCCAAATTGCTGTCTGCCTTCCGACTCAGTGTAAGGCTGCTCTGACACCAGGAAGATCCCAGCTTGTCTCCAATTGTCTTAACATTAATGTTTTAAAATTGCGCTGTACTATTTCCTCAGTTCACTGCATTAATCAGGATATTAACTAACTAAAGCTAACCAAGGGAATCCATATGAATCCATTGATATATTTATTATTACGGCATGATTTCAAGATGTAACTATTTCATAGAATCAGAAATTACATTGACATTTAAATTAGCTGGTCCAGTACAGGGACCATTGTAGCAGGTATTTAGGGACAGAAAGTGGCCATTGTTGCATCCAATTTCCTGGAGCAAGATGCACAAAAATCACCAATTTTACCCAAGGAACCTTATAAAAGATCAAACAACGAATTGAAAGTGGGGATTTGCAGTTGTTTGGTGCAACTGCCTAAAGTGGGGGTGAAGCACTTTCCCTACTCTTATGAGGGGGCTAGCATAGTGGTATTCTCATTGAACTAGTATTCCCGAGACCCAGAGTAATGCTCTGGGAACCCAGGTTCGAATCCCACCATTGCAGATGGTGAACTTTGAATTCAGTAATATCAAGGAACTAAAAGTCTGATGATGACCACCAAATCATTGCCAATTGTCACATAAACCCATCCATTTCACTAATGTCCTTTAGAGAAGGAAATCTGCTGTCCTTACTTGGTCTGGCCGACATATGGCTCCAGACCCACAGCAATACCCTTTTAAATGACTCTTAAATGTCCTCTGAATAAGGACAATTAGGGATGGGCAATAAATGCTGGTCTAGCCAGCGATGCCCACATCCCGTAAATAAATTTGAAAAACCTAGTTTGAGCACACCTCAGGGGAAACAGGCTGTTTGGAGATGCATCTTAACAACCATCTGAGCAGGGGTGCTCTTCCTGCTTCCACACAACTTTTGATGGCAGCTGATCATGACCCACCTCCTGCCCCCCACACCCCCACTGCCCCCTCCAGCTTCCCACCCCTGTTCGATTTAGCTGAGATCACCGAGGCAAGTGACCCAAAATTCAATCCTCCTGATGGGTGTGGAGGCGAACAAATGCCAACTGCTGCCAGAAATACTTAGGCGAAGCCAAAGCCTTAATTTCAAGCCAGCTTGCAGCAGCTCCATTCTGGCATACTCTGCCCATGCAGCTCCAAATCTGAGCCTGCAAACAGAGCCCAATGGAAGTTTTACCATTCATCTACACGCAAGATAGTTCAGAATAGCTGGATCACACGTAAAGACAAACCACTTTGTAATCATTATACCCAATAAGAAAAGCTAGTAATATCTATGCAATTACTGATGCCAGGAGCATTGCACAGCTAGACAACAAATTGCAGATTACAGTATACCATTCAGTTATGTTAAGTCTGTTGAATGCCTTAGCCCATGACTGTTTGATGAATGATACAAATTACTAAAAGCTAGAACAGAATAGAGTATTACTCATCATCCTTAATTATATTACAGCCTGCAGTATAAAAGCTTTCCTTTATCATCTCTTCTCTAGCACTTTCTCTTGTCATTTTCTTCTACATTGTAGCTTTCATTTTGTTATAAATATTGAAACAAAAGATTATGGCTTTTGAGATAATATTTGAGAACAATCTGTCTCTAAATCTTTAAAGCCATAGGCTGAATTTTACAAGGATGGAGGAAGTCCTGATGTCAGGCCCCAAATCGGGTCTCATGGCCACTCAGTCAAGAGGGTGGGCACGGAAGAGGATTTTGCTACTCATGCCTACTTAATGGCCAGCAGGCAGGAAGCTGGCCAATAAAGGGTGCCAGGCAGGCGGATGTCCTAGTAGCTGAAACACAATGACACATTTAAAGGGACAGCAGCATTTATTGTAAAGGCACCACACAGATATGCCACCTGGAAAGTAAAGTAATCATGGCTTGCTTTCATGGAATGGCTGCTGTTAAAGTAAGAGTGGTACCCAGGTTTAGTGTTACCTCCCTAGAGGCAGGAGATGCTTTTCCCACAGTTGTAGGGTGGCTGAGCTGTACTATTAGTGATAGACTTGATCTGCAGACACTTCTTGGGTGGAAACATTAAGTTTATTTACAATATACTCAGCAGCAATTATACGTGTGCTTCCAAATCCAACTCTATCTCTACACTGACTGCTCAGGTAGCCCGCGCTACTATCCTATTGGTTACTACAGAGCAAATGATCTTCCTTAACAAGTATTATTCTTAAAGATACATTAGACACTAAATAAAACCATAACTACTACATCCTCCCCCTTTAACTGGGCTATACATATTATATTTACAAGTACATATTTTTCGAAACAACATATTTACACTGGGTAAGAATTTACAAGTTCAGTCTTTCAGGTGGTTTCCTGGCATGTGTGGAATGTCACAGCTCCACAACTTCAGATTCTTTGTCAGGAACCTCCTTATCCGGAGTTGCCTGAACAGCAGGTACTTCAGTGGGCACTTGCAGTTCTGTATCTTCAACTCTTACAGGAACATCAGACATGTCAGTCCTGGGTTGAGTATCCTCAATAGAAAATACTGACACGGTCATGGTCACTGGTAGAACCAAATCTTGGTAATTTGTCTCTCTCTTTCTTAAATGCTCCACATGTCTACAGATAACCTGGCCTTCCACCTCCACGTGGTATGATAGAGGTCCAGTCACCACACTTATTTCACCTGGTAACCACTTTGGGCCTTCCCTGAAGGTGGTATGGTGCAATTTTCACACGAGTGATACCATTGAGGCTGATAAACTGTTGAAACTCAGCACTTTTGATGTATACCGGCTCTCCCATGGTAAATTTCCTCTCATGACTATGCCAGTCATGTCTAGTTTTCTGGCTTTCCAGGCTCCTTTCCACCTTCCCCTCTAAATTGGGCATTATTAAGCTCAATCTCATCTTGAGAAGGCATTTCAACAATAACTCCACAGGTGTGACACCTGTTCTTGTGTGAAGGGTAGTCCTGTAATGTAAAAGAAAGCATGTTAGCTTGGTTACCAAGGAGCCACCTGTTAACTTTTTCATACCTGCCTTGAATGTTTGAACCGCCCTTTTGGCCAGTTCATTTGAGGAAGGGTGGTATGGTGCAATTTTCACGTGAGTGATACCATTGAGGCTGATAAACCATTGAAACTCAGCACACGTAAATGCCATGCTGTTATCAGAAATGACTGCTTCTGGGAGTCCGTAATTGGCAAAACTCTGACGTCGTTTCTTAACTGTAGCGGCCGACATTGGTGACTTCACCTCATATACATCCAACCATTTTGAATGGGCATCGTCAATGAGCAGAAATATTGTTCCCAGGAAAGATCCAACGTAATCAATGTGTAACCACGCCCAGGGTCTACCTGGCCATTCCCATGGGGCGTAACAGAGCTATCACTGGCAATTTTTGCAATTGCTGACATTGCACACAGTGCTTTACTTAACCCTTTATTTCTCTATCCATCCCTGGCCACCATAGGTAGCGGTATGCTATGGTGTTCATTCGGGAAATTCCTGGATGGGAACTGTGTAGTTCAATTAAAAGTGGCTCCCTTCCCTTTGGAGGAATTATCATTCGTGCCCCCCACAATAAGGTGTCATTCTGGCTGATTATTTCATGTCTTCTGTTGAAGTATAGTTTCTTTTCATCAGATACTAAATCCTGGGACCAACCATGAAGCATTTGTTCTCATACTTGAGTCCCTGATCTGTCAAGCACATACCAGTGAGGAATCTAAGAAATTTAACAGTAAGACAAGTTCCTGTGGAACTGAGATGTGTTCATCATTTTCTTGTAAAGGCAAACGACTAAGGGCACGGCATTTGCAATTTGATTGCCAGCCCTATGTTCAAAAGTGTATGCGTATGCTGCCAAAATTAGGGCCCTATTAGCATTTCTGTATCTCCTTTCTACATGCCGTCTTCTTTCTAGCACAGACTTTAATCTCAGCTTCTTTTTGACTTCACTATTGGCCAGACTTCTCTCAGATGCCAGCTCAACTTGTCTGAGCTCAGTGGCTGAGTCTCCCAAAATTTCAACATCTGTCTGCTTCTTGGAAAATTCCAAGACTTTTACTTCCAAAGCCTCTTTAGCTTCATTTAGTTGATTCTTCAGCTCTTCCATCTCTTTTTTATAGCTGTTTACTGCCTCCCGTAAAATTGAACATTGTTGTGTCTTCTCTGCCAACTCATTCTTCATTTTATTTAGAGAAGTGCTGAATTTTTTCTATTTCTCTTCATACTTTTCCAGAGGTACAAACTTTGGCCTGAGGGAATCTTGCAGTGTGTGAAGGTCTTTCAACTGGTTTTCTTTTTCCCTGTGAAGGTTGTTCACCTCGTCTCGAGCTCTGTGATCAGGTAGGGTCTCTTCAAGTTCCTTCTGCTGTTCTTCCAGGTTTTGGCTTAAGACAGCCTGCATGTCTTCAGGTTGTTGAGTCCTTGCACATTCTTTTTTCAGAACAGGAACACTCCCAGCTTCCTTTTGGAATCTCAGTGGCCAATTAAGGTAGATTTCCCTTAGCCAATTTTGCCCTAGAAGGCTTGGTCCTCTGCCTCTCAATACCAACACTGGTAGCTTTGCCAATTGGCTTCCATAATGGACAGTTACTCTGCTTATGCCTTTTGCTTGAATGTCGTCACCTGTATATGTTTTTTAGTTTATAGTTATTTGTTGTCAGCTTAATTGATGTTCACCTTAATTCAAATATTTGAAAGTATGTTCCCCAATTACTGTAGTGAAAGCTCCCGTGTCTACTTCCATTTTAACAGGTTTGCCATTTACTTTTGCTGTGACAAACATTGGTCCTGTCTTTCCAACGTTCAGTTTAAACAATGAGTAAATGTCAGAATTTGTTGTTTCAGGCTCTTCTACATTGTAGATTTCATTGGGTTTCTTCTTTTGTTTACAAACCTGCTTGAATCTTTCCTTGCACTGCCTCATTATATGTCCATTTCTGTGACTATAGTAGCATTCAATTTTTTTAAACTGCCAATCACTAAAAGACTATTGTTTCCACCTCAATTAAAATTATTTTTTTGATTTCGCTGCTAAGTTATTTTTCTTTATTCTTCAGCTAGTGGGGCTGTTTCCAGCTTCTCAGCAGAGTCCCACTCTGTTGCACCCTTTTCGGCTGAGATTTCCCACCTAATGTGGAGGATGGCACCAGTTTGCGTGCCCTGTATTGCTTGTGAATCTCTTACAGCACTTTCCATGGCTATTTCTATCACCTTCTTGAAATCCAGATTCACTTTGGACAATAATCTTTTCTGAATAGAGCTTTCTTTCACACCGCACACTAAACAATCTCTGACCATATTGTTCAGAGTCGTACCAAACTCACAATTTTCCATTAGTTGCTTCAAATTTGCCACGTAGCATGCAATTGTCTCACCCGGGGCTCTATTTCACAAATTAAACCTGAACCTCTGCATCATGACTGAGGGCTTGGGTTGAAAGTGACCCTTCACAAGGTCCACCAATTCATCAAAGTTTTTCAAATCTGGGGCACTAGGTGCCATCGACTTCGAATCAAACCATAGGTTTTGCTCCCACAAGTACTTAAGAGGATCGCTCGCCTCTTCTCTGTCCCCATAATCTCATTCACCAAAAAAAAGATTGTGAGGCATTTCAAGTAGTGAGACCAATCATCTGCGGCTAGTTCAAAAGGATCAATTCTCCCAAATTGTGGCATTTTTAGAGAGGGTAAATTCTTCAATTCTAATAAACCTTGCTACTTACAATCACTGGGTGAGTTTCAGTGCCGCTTTCTTTTTAACTTGATTTCTGCTGTTCAATCCTGTTTTATCCTCATTGCCAGTTTGTTGTATGGTGGACAAGTTGTACTGTTAGTGATAGAGTTGATCTGCAGACACTTGGGTGGAAACATTAAGTTTATTTATAATATACTCAGCAGCAACTACACGTGTGCGTTTAACTTTCACTCTACACAGACAGCTGAGCTAGCTCGCACTACTCTCCTATTGGCTAATACAGATCATGTGATCTTCCTTAACAACTATTATTCTTAAAAGTACATTACACATTAAATCAAACCATAATTGTTACACCCACTCAATGGGAGGAAGTGGCCAGCAAGCCTCACTAAGAATGCATGATTGAAGGTCCTAGAGATGTTAGCCCCCTTGGGGTGGTCACATGAACATGGTTGCAGTGCTGCATGGGATTCAATGGCTGAATGAGATCCAGGAAATGGAACCTGATATACCAAGCTCCCAGCTTGTCACAAAAGACACCAATGAAATGTGACACAATGTTGAGAGCCTAGGCATTGAGTCTGACCAGGGACCAGGGTTCACAGCGAGACACATAGTAACCTCACAGCAGAGGCCCCTCATCAGTCAGAGTTGACTGCTGCAGTGCTGTTACTAAGCCTCCTAGTGGCACAATATTAAACCGTGAAACTTGCACAGCGTGATGAATGCTACTGGGCTAAGAGAGACTAGTGACACTGAATGTTTCTGTTTGCAGGAGAAGCAAGCTCACAATGCCAGGGAGCGGAGACAAACTGAAGGATGGTTGCCATTACCCTCTGTATTAACACTGATGGAGGAGGAGGCACTGGAGCTAGAAGGGTTTTCAGCAGGGCAGCCTGTCACTGAGGGTGAGGAGGGTTTGGAGGCCACAGATAGTGAGTTACATCCATTTAACCTTATGGACATGCATCACCTGTGGCACACTTGTGGCCAATGATGAACACAGGGAGCCCCAGATGAAGAAAAGGCAGAGGGAGTTGGTGGAAAGTGTAGTGCCCCAACATCACCCTTATCTCTCTTACAGGTCAGGTAGCAGATGAGGCACCAACAAGGGTAGAGCAACTACTTGAGACCTCAGAGGGGGAGCCACTTTCTTAAGGGACATTGTCACATTATTCTAGTGCACCCTCTACCAGCGTACATACTTACATCTCAGTGGGCATTAGCACACTGCTAGAAAGGGTGGCATCAGCTATGAGTATGACGCAGAGCGATGGGTGGGCAAGTTGGGCCTGAGATGTATGGACCTCTCGCCAGTTGCTCAATCATTCTAGGTGTGCAGAGAAGTGCAAGTGAGCCTTGAAAGATGGAGGAGCAGTTGCCTGAGGCCAATAGAAGCTCCTCTCAGAGTGCCTCTGACATTGATAGTGGCTGTTTGGCGCTTTGATGTTGACACCAATGCTTCATGAAGCCATAATAACAGAGGCAGCTCCTGCACTGATGCAGGTGGCCCCCCAGGTGCAGGGGCCCTCAAGGACTCAGCCACCTAGAGGACGAATGCCACAGTCATTGAATGTACTGGAACAGAAAAGGAAGCAGCATACTTCCACTTTAGCTGAAAGCATTGAGACACCACCGCAAATGTATGTGTAAACCCGCCTAACCTGCGCTTTGGTGTCACTAGGTGCAAAGTAAAATATTTAGCTTAATTTATTAAATGAAAGATGATGTTTTGCTTCAGCTAAGGTTTTGGATGTTCATTTCTACAACATTGGGCTGTCACCAGCTTGTGAGGTCTTGTGAAGGAGGTAAGGTAGGCAATGGTGGGTATATGCCTTAATGTCCTGTCATGACAGGCCAATTAAGATGGTAAGTGCATTCAAGGAAAGGCCAATTAGGCTGTGTGAGGGATAACAGTGAATTGCTTACATTGGTGTTTAAGGTAGGCTCAGGAGAAATGTGCCCATATGAATAATTCATCTGTCTCCCTGGCATGCATATCAATGCCAGTTGGCATCGACCCCTTGAGCATTACCATTGTCCTCCTGGTCTCGAGACCCTAAAGATCCTCGTCCCCCTTGAAGGAGGGTGCACAATCAAGGAAATCCCCATTCTCCAGGCTACTTCCCTTTGATGCGCCAAGTTGTGCAGGGTACACCATAACATTATGGTATGTGAGACCCTTGATGGTGCAGACTGCAGGGCTCCACCAGATCTACCCATGCACTGGACCACATTTTTAAAGACCTATGGCCTTCTTTATGGTTGCTCTTGTAGTCGTATATCAGTGATCATGGGTGTCCTCTGCTTCAATGTTGGGTTCCACACAGGTGGAGGGAGTCAACTCAGAGCATAGCCCGTGTAACCCAGAATCCATCCATGGAGTTTATTGTGTGGCCTGAATAGCTGAGGCACCTGGGACTGTCTCAGGATGTATGAGTCGCAGCAGTTTCCTGGGAACCTTGCACACACCTGGAAGATCTATTTGTGCTCGTTGCAAAATAGCTGTACATTCAATGAGTAGAAACCCTTCCTGTTGAAGAAGGCCCTTGGCTCATCTGTGGGATCCTTGATGCCTATTTGCATACAGTATGGGCAAATCCAGCAATAGCCTCAAATCCAACCACCATCTCGGCCTGACTGGGCTGATCTGTGCAAAATTGTGTATATTGGCCTGCCCTCTGATATAAGACATCTGTGAACAGCTTGATGCAGTAATAGGTTGCTGATTGAGGGATCCCATAGTTGTCTCCAAGAATCCATAGAAAAATCCTGAGGCATAAATATTGAGTGCCATGGTGACTCACACTGCCATAGGCAATGGATGACCACCACAGTGAAATCCAATCCTCCTCCAGCATTGCATACAGCTGCAATACTACTTGCTAAGACAGTTACAATCTTCATAACTACTGATGCTCCAAAATCGCCATGTAGCAAAGCTGTTGCCAGTCGAGACTTTTGGCAGAGGAGCGCACTCTGTGATTGTGAACTCCAATTTTGGCTCCTCCCTCCTTGTCCACATTCTCTTTCACCCACATGAGTCTGCTACTTATCTGGGTGTTGTACCACTCCTCCCTGTGCCTGCAACTGTCCCTCTCTCTCTCTCTTTCTCTCTCTCACTCAATCTCCTCCTCACTGGACAAGTCAAAATCTGAATTCACCCCTAAGTCTGCAGGCATGAGTTGCACCTCAGAGAGACCCTTCCCATAATCTACCTCCATTGTTACAACATTACATTACAGTGCCGTTAGCTTCTCCCTGCCATTCTTTAATGTCTCTCACACTTTCTTGGGGTGAAACACTGTGGCTTTGTAAAGACTGGACCAATCAAGTTGGCTGGGGTAATAATGAAGATGAGTTTGTAGAATGCCTTTGTGACATTTTCCTGGAGCAATACATTGTGGAACCAACATGGGATAAAGCTAATTTAGATCAAGTATTGTGTAATAAGGCAGGGTTAATTAGTAATCTCATTGTAAAAGTTCCAGTGGAAAATAGTGATCATAATACAGTTGAATTTTCCAATCATAAACAAGAATTTTAAACTTAAAGAAAATCAATTGCATAGGTATGAGGGGCAAGCTGACTAAGGTTGGATAAACAGGCTAAAAGGTATGGTGATAAGTAAACAGTGGAAAATATGTAAAGAAACAAATCAAAATGTTCCACAAAAATACATCTCATTGAAAAACAAAAACTCAGCAAGAAAGATTCATCTGTGGCTTAGTAAGGAGGTTAAGGATAGTATTAAATTAAAAGAAGATGTTTATAATATTACAAAAATAGTAGTAAGTCTGAGGATTGGAAGTGTTTTGGAAACCAGCAAGGGGCTACCAAGTTGATAAAAAGGTAAAAAAATAGAATATGAGCGTAAACTAGCCAGGAATATATAAAAAGGTTATAAAAGCAATTCCATGTATCTAAAAAGAGAGTAGCTAAAGTAAATGCTGGTCCCTTAGAAACTGAGGCAGGGCAAATGATCATGGCGAATGAGGAAATGGCTGAGACATTGAACAAATATTTTGTGTCTGTTTTTGCAGGAGAAGATGTAAGTTACATACCAGAAAATAAGGCTGACCTAGGGGCTAAAAATATTGAGGAACTTAAGGTAATTAATATTAGCAGAGAAAAGTACTGTAGAAACATAAGGGACAAAAATCCAACAAATCCCCAGGGTCTAATGGTTTACATCCTATGGTTCTAACAAAGATAGTTGCAGAGACAGTGGATGCACTGGTTATATTATCCAAAGTTCTCTAAACTCTTGAATGGTGCCACCAGATTGAAAGTTAGAAAATGTAATGCTGCTTTAAGAAAGGAGGGAGAATACAGGGAACTATGGGTCAGTTAGCCTGAGATCAGATGTCGGGTGAGTGCTGAAATCTATTACTCAGGAGGTTTTAACAATGAACTTAGGAAATCACAGCATGATGAGACAAAGTCAACATGGTTTTATGCAAAGCAAATTGTGTTTGACAACTTTTTATTGAAAATGTAGCTAATGGAGAAGATGAGGGGGAACCAGTGAATGTTATATACTTGGAGTTACAAAGATGCATTTGATAAGATGCCACACAAATGGTTAATATGCGAGATAATGGCTCATGGAGTTGGGGATAACACAGTAGCATGGTAGAGGATTGGTTAATGGACAGGAAGCAAAGAATTGGGATAAATGGGACATTTTCAGGTTGGTAGGATGTGACAAGTGGAGTCCTGCAAGGATCAATGCTGGGCCCTCAGCCATTTGTAATCTATATTAGTGACTTAGACAAAGACAGAGAGCAATGTATCTAAGTTAACTGACGATACAAAGCTAGGTGGGATTTTTTTTTATTATTCATATTAATATGTATTATTATTGCTAGCTGTGAGGAGGATATAAAGAGATATTGACAGATAAGGGAGTGAGCAACAAAGTGGCAGATGGAATCTAATGTGGGGAAGTGTGAGATTAGTCGTAAGAACAGAAACGCAGAATTTTTTTTAAAGGCGTGTAACTTGTAAATGTTGATGTTCAGAAGGACTTGGATGCATTCATACAAGGAACACAGAAAGCTAGCATGCCGTTACAGCAGGCAATTAGGAAGGCAAATGGTGTGTTGGCCTTTATTGCAAGGGGACTGGAGTAGCCCTGCTACAATTGTACAGGGCTTTGGTGAGACCTCATCTGGAGTACTGTGTATAATTTTGGTCTTCAAATTTAAGGAAGGATATACTTGCCTTAGAAGCAGTACAGTGAAGGTTCATTAGATTGGTCCCTGGGATTGTCCTGTGAGGGGGGAGAGTCAATTGTGTCTACATTCTCTGTTGTTTAGGAGAATGAGGCATGATCTAATTGAAACATTCAAAACTCTGAAGAGGCTTGACAAGGTAGACACTGAGAGGTTGTTTCCCCTGGCTGGGAAATCTAGAACACAGGGCACGGTGTCATGATAAGGGGATGATCATTTAACACTGAGATAAGGAGAAATTTCTACACTCAAAGGGTTGTTTTCTGCCCGAGGTGCTCCATTGTTGAATATATTTAAGGCTGAGATAGATTTTTGGACTCTCAGAGAATCTAGGGATATAGGGAGCAGGCAGGAAAGTGGAGGTGAAGCCACAGATCAGCTATGATTGCACTGAATGGCAGAACAGGTTTGATGGGTTGTGTGGTTACTTCTGCCCATATTTCTTATATTCTCTTGATAGCTTCCACTTCCACCTCCAGCCACCACTCACCCACTACTGACCTCTTGCCTTGTTATACATCAATGAAGCTCCATGGATCCCATGCATGCCCGATGAAATTTAAAAATCTCCTGAAAACAGCAGTCAAATAGCATCTTAACAGGCTTAATTTCCAGCCCACTGCTGCTACATGAGCTTTCAGCCCACCCCCTGACCGGCTCCAGAGAAATTGGTCCATGATGGAAACATGTCGGGGTTTCATTCCAACATTTTACCACATTCACCACTTCCAATCCCATCTTCCTAGGGCTGGTAAAATTCAACCCATTATTTCCACACTTATGTGCCAGTGGAAAGGTTGCTTGTGGGAGGGATGACAATCAGAGGCCAATTGCACTTGAAATGTGTACTTGCTGGATTTTACAACTGGTGGAAATGGAAATGGGTCTTCCTAGTTCCAAACGCCCCTCTGATTTGTGCTAACACAGTAGAATGATATGACTTATATACGTCTGCAAATTCAGAGTCGCAGCGTCACACAGCAAATAGACATCCAGAAGATGGCCTTCCTAGCCATTTTAAAGCTCTGTGTTGCACAGTAGATGTGCTTGGCTGCATGGGAATTACAGGTAGCAGCAGAGAAGAAGGATCCAAATCTCATTCATCAGTGGGAGGTGAGAAGCAAAGTTTTGCTCAGCAAGGGTGTTCAGAGTATCAAAACTGACATCTGAATAAAGTAAAAGGCTGTTTTTTCTCTCATTTACGCAGAGGTTTTATTATCTATGTATGGTATGGGAGGGTCCTCATTTGTTCTTTACCTGCACCCAGTTAATAAAGACAGTAGCAGTTACATTCAGGAACAAATTGAAACCCAAATTTTGCAGTGAAGATTATGGTAAAACTTCAAGCACTCACTATTACTAAGAAGTTACTCTGACAGCAACTACTGGTGACCACATATGTGCAGTTAAATGCAGAAAGCAGGAAGTTGCTGTTCGAGTTGCCCTGCTCTTCCAGAAGCTTCGCTGTAACAGTATCTCACCAACAGTCTTGACATTGAAATACGTGGAAGGGTTTGAGCTTGCTGTACTTACCTACTAGATAAATACTAAATTTGTCAAAAAAATTAGGGCAAGTTCATTCTAATGTAAATGAATTTACAATGCTGTGGTAAATCTTATTAAAAAAACATTTGCACAAAAAATTAATTTTACAACCACTCCAGATTTTAACTATTATTGGAGATTTAAAAAAAAATTTAACTTTTCCTTTCTGCCAATTTTATCTTTTTCTCTCTCTCTCTCTCCCTTAATCCCATCTTTCTTTCTCTCTTTTTATTTTGTTTTCAGTATTTGATTTGGAACTGAATTAAATATTTTAACTGTTATTTCCTGGTTTAGATACTGCAGGGGAAAATTTTAACCTGCAGGACTGGGTGGTTTGGGAAGAAGTCAGGGAGTAACAATTTTTTTATCTTTAGAGTGGGCATGCAACCTGGCTCCAACAAGTCCACTTCCAGTTTTTAATTAAGATGCAGTTGGATGTTGACGGGAACCCTATTGGTACACGTACGTAGTGTTATGTAGGGCTGAATTTTACGTAAATCAAGGAAGTCCCACTACCAGGATTGAAAACAGGTCCAAAGTCCATGCGGGCAGACAGCGGGACCGTGGGGACAATTTTACCAGCGTGGCCTATTAAGGGCAGCTGCTAGGACTACCTTCCAGTTAAGGATGGTGGCCTGCCTCTCAGTTGTGTACCCTCGGCAATGCCACTAAAACAGGTGGCCACTGCTGAAGCTACAGGGCATAATGTGGCTGTTAACTAACCAATTGAATTAACCGGCCCCCTGCTTCTGGTCAGTGGATGGCAGCACTGCTGCCATTCCTGCTTCTGAGGATATGTCATGGCGGCAGGAAGATGAGGGGCTTTCATCCTGATGCCTTCCAACACCATTTTCAAGTCCTCCCTGGTAAAATTCATCCCTTTGTATTTACAGCATAGAAACTAGCACTCGGCCCAAGGTCAATGCCAATATTTATGCACCGTAGGAGCCTCCTCCCATCCTTCTTCATCTAACCCCATCAACATATACTTTTATTTCTTTCTCCTTCATGGGCAGAATTTTTCCCCTGGTGGGGGAGGAGTTGAAGAGCGGGCGCACAGAGGCAGGCCTCCGATCGGTGCCCCCAATCAGGAGCGTGCCACCATTTTACGTGGGCGGGCCAATTAAGGCCCGCCCAGTGTGATGTCTGCACAGAAGCCCTATGCGCTCCCTATGCGGGCGGGGAGGGGGGATTTCCTAAACCTGAGAGTGCGCTCTTTCGTATTCGCATGCACACGAAAGAACGCATTCATCTCCCTGAGGCAAAGTGCTGCCTCAGGGAGATAGCCTCTACTGTAAAAAATATTAAAAATAGAAAAAAAAAATCCCTGACATGTCCCCTCATGTGACACTGTCACATGAGTTGGGACATGTCCATAACTTTAAAAACACTTTAATTAAATTTTTTAAAGCCAACATGAAACCTCATAACGCCCACCAGGGCTCCTGGCCTGCCGACCAACATTAAGGTTAGACGGGCAGGTCCATTAATTACTTAAATGACTCTGTCAATGGTCTCAATTGGCTACTGACAGGTCAGCGGGCACACAACTGATTTTGCTGAGTCCCCGCCTACCTGAAAATTTAAATGGGGCGCGGTGACATCAGGAGTTCCCCCCGACACCACCACATGTCATTTTACGTGTCGGGGAGCAAGCCCCGCCCCCGTTCACCAATAGGAAATTCCTGACTCGTGTTTATCCAGGTTGCCTGAAAGGCTTCTGTGCTATTTGTCTCAAATGCCCCTATATCCATATTCTAGCCACACTCCTGAATTCCCTGTTGGATTTATCAGTGACTATCTTATATTTAAGGCCCACAGTTTTGGTTCTGCTGTAAGTGAAATCATCTCTATATCTATCCTATCAAACACTTACATAATTTTAAAGACATCTGTCAGGTCACCCTTCAGTCATTTTTCAAGAATTCCAATATGTTCAATCTTCCCTGATAAGTATAACTTCTCAGTTCTGGTATCATCTTGGTAAATTTATTTTGTATCTTCTGCAATGCCTTTATAACCTTTTTTTATAATTATGGAGACAAGGAACTGTTCCCAGTAATCCAAACGTGGTCAAATCAGGGCTCTATACAAGTTTAACATTATTTCTCTATTTTTCAATTCTATCCTCTGGAAATAAATGCCATTAATTTGTTCTTTTTTTATTGTCCAATTAACCTGTGACATTACTTTTAGTGATAGTTTTTATATCTGTGCTGCCAGGTGCCTCTGCTCCTCTCCCTTATTTGGACACTCGTTTCCCAAGGAGTATGTGGCCTCCTTATTCTTCCTCCCAAAATGTACCACTCACACTTAGCAATATTGAAGTTCATTTGCCAATTACACACCCATTCTACAAGTTTATTAGTATTCTCCTGTATTTTGTTGCAGTTTTCCTCTGTATTAACTATACCCCAATTTGGTGTTGTCTGCAAATTTTGAAATTGTACTTCCAATTACTGAGTCAAAACCTTTTTCGCAAATGGTGAACAGTGATCCTTTAATACACCATTTCTCAACTATTGCCAGTCTGAGTAACTATCTTTAGGCCAATAATATGTTTTCTGTTTTGTAGTCAACTTGCTATCCATTCTGCTAGTTGTCCCCCTGGCTCCATGGATGGGTTTTTACAGCCTCCTGGGGAGTGGGCTGGCTGGCCTGGGAGTGGGGCCATAAAACTGGGCCCCATGGCAGTGGTGCAGTGTTGTCACCTATCCAGAAGGGAAAAAAACAGTAAAAACTGGTCCGAATTGGTCTTCTTTACCTCAGATTGGAACACCAGTAAAAACTGGGAAATAAGAGTGCTGGTCCAAACTGTTTTTTTAATTTCTGGGTACCTACCTCTGGGTATTTTAGCAGTGACAGTTTCAGCAGCCTGTCTGCCCTTTGACCAACTGAATTTGTTAAATGGCAGATTAATGGTGGCTTAAGGGCCTCCTCCCACTACCGCTAGTGGCCCACATCTCATAACGAGGCCCTTGTTGCCAACTAAGGGGAGTGCCTCCCCTTTGGGCACCCTGTGCCCAACAGCAGCCCTCACCAAAGGTAGCATCACCCTCACATGTTCCACTCCCAATCCTGCCAAACCTGGCATCTCCAACTCCTCACTGGGCCTGCCAACCTGACCCCAAATGTACCTGGGTCTCTAGAAACCTGGCTCCTCTGTTGGGAACTGCCTGTAGCCCCAGAAGTGGCCACCGCTCCCAGTGGTGCTGTTAGGACAAGAGAGCTACCATCCATCTGATTGTTAATTAAATAAAGTCCTCCATTGAACAAGATTTTGAGCCTGACCTATCCTCCACCCCAATCTACCATGGCCAATATCATGACATTGCTGATTATGAAAAGTACCAGTCAAATTTTGATTATTCTGAAAAGATAAGTATTAAGATCAATGAATATATGATATGAGAACAGTTTATTTATACATTAAAACCAAATTTGAAAATGCATTTGACATTTATGCTAGCTTTTGAATTTCAAACCTAACACTGAGTTTTTATCCACTACTGAAAGGTAAACAACCTGTGGCACAGACTTGCAAAATTACAGTTATGTAACTGACAATCATACAGAAACTATGGTAACTCATTTGTTTTAAAAGAAAACAATTTCTTACTTCATTGGATTCTGCATTTCCTTAAATCCCTCATGTATCACTGCAGTGAATCAGAGGTTGAGTGTTACTCATTAACTTCCAGGTACTGCAGGATTATCATGGCTGGTTCCAAGGATTTTGAAAATAACTTTAGTTGTGGTATTAACTCCATCTGAAGGCAGGCCCAAAAGAATGCCAACCCCTTGATAATTCATTTAACCTACAGCGTGAACACACATTTTGACTAGGTATTTAGTCTTCCTCTTCTGCCACCTCTATTTGGTTCAGTTTGTGGATTTATCACAAACAATGTGCCTCCATTAAATTCCCTCCCTAAATCCTCCGCAAATGTGTGGTTGCTAAAGCAGTGTGAATGTTTGATTTAATCTACTGAGGTGCCAGGATGTCACTTGCTTCCATTTGACCTTGTGAAGAACCAATAGGAAGGAGATTTACAATACCTCCCCAAAATAATACCATCTCAGAGATGTAAGGCTGTATGGCACTTTTTTGCATGATGCAGCTACTTAGCAAGTATAGCAATTTAATTGATTCAGCTTCTCTTTTATTTTATTGTTAAGAGTTTATTCACTGTAGGTTTTGATTGGTTGTCTTTTTATGTGCTTTGTACATTCTGATTGTTACGTTAGCAATTGTTTTCTATTTTTTTGATTGGCTGGTTACTTACATACTGAATTCTGATTTGTTGCTGGTTTATAATATATCAGATGTGAATAGGCAGTCTTAATTAAGACAGATATCAGTCACTTATTCCATCTTTGCAAGTACAACAAGTGGAATTACCTAGCACCTTCTATTTTGCCTAGAACCTTCTTAGTCTGCTAAAATAATTTGATATCTGGGAAATCAGATGTCCTGTTGAACTTGATGTCAGATCCTCATTATCATTTTGTTACTCCATTTCCTGTTTGGCAGTTCCCAGATTGACAGGCATACCAGATGTCAGGCAGGAAAGCCCGGGGCAGAAGGCCATCTTTGTGTGGACTGTCAGAGACAGAAGTGAGAACTTGACTGACAAGCAAAAGGAATGGTCATGGGTTTGGAGGGAGGGTCACATGATTGCAGCAGAAGTTTTGCTTGAGGAGTTCGGGACAGTACTCCTGTAGCTCCTGGGTCAAATGCACTTCTATAAAAAGCAGTCATCTGCTTGATCAGGCTGCTCCCATCTCTGCTTCACTGTCAGGTTTCCTGAGCCCTGAAAAACCTGGCCACCCAATGTTAAATTTGAAACAAGCTCCCAACTGCACTGTGGGAGCATGTTTAAATATTGGCCCAGATCCGAGACTGAGCATACGACCCAAGATGCGTGTCGGGACCCTGCAGAACTCCTGACTCTTTGACCACCATGGGAATTGCCCATGATGTTTCAACTGTTCTCCAGGACCCTCCATAAATGTCTGTGACTCTGAGTTAGAGTCAGAGACTTTGGACAGTTCCGATGCACTTACCTGGACAGTTACCTAGGAAATGTCAGACAGCTTAAAACCTAGCCTAACATCTGGGTAACCCAATACTAACTCCTGAATAATTCACGCTGACTCCCAACTACTCCCCCTGACCACCCAACTAACCCCCAAGCTCCTAACTATCCCCGTGAACCCCCAATCCAACCTGATGATCCCCCAATCACCTGACGATCCCCAACCCCCACCAACAAGCCCCAGACCTGACTCAACTACCCCCTAACTCGACCCAACCTTCCCAGTCATGCTCCTGACCCCTCACTACCCTCCCTGATCTGACCTATTAACCAACATGACTACCTCTCCCAATCTAACCCTACCACCACCCCAACCCTCCCACCCACTCATCCACCTACCCACCTACCACCTCACCACCTGCCACCCTAACCACCTGCCACCTTACCCACCCTACCCACTTACCTACCTAATCACGCTGCCAACCTATCCATTCACTCATTCATTCATTTACCCATTCACTAACATTCATCTACTCACCTTTTCACAAATATTCACAATGGACCTTTAAACTTACCATATGGCAGCTAGTGCTGTACAAAAGGGGTGTGTCCTGTCTTCCCCTAACTCTACCGTGATCCAATGGAGTTCTTTGAGGGGCATTGCACTCTGCAGTTCTGGGAAAGCTGGACTCAGAAGCCTAGCAAGAAATGCGCTGCAGCATCAAGACGGGGCAAAGTTTAAGTGGAGTGGCAATCCGACAATGATTGCTGTTCCTCAGAAGGTCCATTGTTGAGGCAAGACATAGACACGCCATATAATATGCTCTGTATGACAGTTGTGTATGCAGCAGATTGAGGTTGCATTATGAAATTTTTCATTTTTGACCCTGTCGACCCTTTTCTGCCATCATGGGAAAAGAGTAACATTTTCGCATAGTGCCTGAAATAGTGAAATGATTATTTTTGCTCCTGAAAAATAAGCAATTGTTATTATATTAAAACTATTTCAGGATTTATGAACTTGTGTAAATACTGTGCGAGTTCAACAGAATAGCATTTTCCAAATGGCAATAAATCGACATTAAATTAACCTTTAGAGGAGTAGCCCTCCTGAGATGTTTCATTGCCAATAATCTTTGACTTCTATGAAAATGCCTTATATGACCTGGTAAGCTTTTTCTAAGTGTTAAACAGAGTTTCATTACTTTTTAATTGCATATAAATGCCTATTACTTTTGTAACAATGTCTCCTGGGAGCTCAAATTGGTCTTTACAAGGCGTTGGAAACCTCTGTACAATTCTGATTCAACAAGCAGGCAGGTCAGTCAAGTAAAAGTAGATTTTTTTTAAGTGAAAAGAGAAAGATCATTGCTTTGCCCTTTAGCTCCAACACCCACTGGAACATAATCCACTGTTATTTTTCTGGGAAATAAGCCAAGATTTATTATTTCAGTCCTTATTTTTTGCAGTTGCTGGTTTTCACTGAAAAAACTCAAGATAATGCATTACTTTGCTTTGAGATTCCCTGGGCTATGTGCTGACCTAGACTAAAAGATCAAATTATATGAGAGACGTTGGAAAAGGATTAGGTAATGCCAAGGACTGGATATTGTGGATGTAAGAAATCTCTAGCAGCAATACTCCAAGTAAGATATAGACAGTATTAAAAAGACAGAAATTTCCTTTTGCTGAAAGAAACAGCAAAAGAAGTGATTGTCGAATATCCTAATCTTGCTAAGCACATTTTCTTTTAATGCCAAAGTTTACTTTAAAACTGATATAAATTGTAAACCAGATGAGCTTAATATCTTCAAACTCAAAATTTATTCCATATCAAGAAGACAAAAAGAAAATGTTAGCAGCTCTGTAAATTACATGAAGAAGAAAGCTCTGTTGCTTTTTCTACTCTTGTTCATGGAACAACTTTGCCACTTTGCAAGTTATTGCTTTGGAGGGCTCTTTTCAGCAGTACATTCGTGCACAAATGATACTCCAAAGTGACCAAGATGGGGTGTTAACCAAAGCATTGGTTTAGCCTGCAATTAGTGCAAGACACCAGCTTCTGAAGGAGTTGAAGTCTGCACTAGGAACAGCTACCTGCAGGATTGTTAAACCGTTGATTGCCACTTAACTTGCCTACTAGATTTCATTAAGGAAGCTGTATGGCATTTTAGTGGCTAACACTTGCCCTAACACCCTCTCCTAACAGTAACCAGCTGTTTGGGAGCAAACAAAGCAATGATGTTGATTTCAAATGCTACCATTTAATGTTCACACTGCTGTGATGTGTGGAGCTGTGATGATTTCTAAACACATTAGGAGACTTTTTTTGGCACTTTGTCAAGATTTCACCCAAGCAAAATTTATTAGTACTTCCCTTAAAAAATGTAGGTGTACTCTACCTTATTGGACACTTTATGTCTAATTTTAAGTGCTCTACCATAGTAGTGGTGCCTTCAACTGCTCTGGAATTGCTTCCCTAAACCTCCCCAACTCACTTTCCTCCTTTAAGATACTTGTTAGAACCTACCCCTTTGAGCAAGCTTTTGGTCATCAGCCCTAATATCTCACTGCGTGATTTGGTGTTGTATCTAGTTTTATAAGCTGTTGTGAAGCACCTTGGGATGTTTTACTACATTAAAGGTGCTATTATAAATTCAAGTTGTTGGTGTTATAGGAGTCACCTGAGGAATGCTTGGTCAGGGGCACCTTACTAGGAATCCTCCTTGATATGGAAGAGGAATGGAAAGAGAACATGAGGGCAGAAAAAATGCCCCACTTGCTGCAGGAGAGAGGGACAGGAGGTTGAGGTGTACTCCTTCCCCTCCTGCAAGTACAGGATATCTACCCTTGAGCAGGATCTAGATTCACTCTTCTTCCTTATTGCCACCAACCATTGTGCTGGACCTGGTCTATGTATAAATATATATCTACCATTCTTAAACTTGATCAGCATATACACATTTAGGATAGTTCTTGCTTAACTGACCTGCAGGGAGCAGGTCAATCAGAATTGATGGGGTATCCTCAATTTGGAATTTCCCCACAAGGTGTGCAGTTTTAACTCCACAGTGTGTCAGTAATGTTGCTGATTGGTTCCCTGTTCAGAGGTCAGCCTATGGGTTCCTCCATTCACTGAGAGTCGCAGAAGGAAGTAAGTCCTCACCTGTGACCTGCATGACAGGGAAACCTTGAGGGATACAGGGGGATGGTGGAGGTAGGTTAATTGGAGAAGGATACAGAAGGGGAATCGATGAGGGTGTGAGGAGAAGGGTTGATGGGGGCTAGGAAGAGGGGTTTGAGTTTGGTAGGAAGAAGGGGTATCTATTCACAGGAGAAAAGGTATATATCAAGGGGTTTTTTTATACATTCATGGGATGTGGGCTTCGCTGGCTAAGCCAATGTTGTTTAATTGGATGTGGATGATTGGAGGGGAGGTGGCAACTGTAAGGCAGTTGACAGGGGGTTTAGTTGAATGGGTTGCCAATCCTATGGGTGAGGTTGGGGTCTGAGCTGGGAGAAAATCAGAAGTCTCGCGGTACAGGGAATCACAGCAGCAACTTGCACACAGAATATAGCGGGGGCCTAAGGTTAATCAAAAATCCAGCTATTGCTTCACAGCTGAGAGGCCTGCCATCACATGAATGGATATTGGTTTTGAGACTTTATGATCCCATTTTCATTCTCAGTCTTCCTAGCCTTAATTATTCCCTTCCTTCAATCAACAGGCTACTCACTTCTAGAAGTATTTATGGCCATTGCTTCAACAACAGTTTACAGCCAGAATTCTACTGCATAAAGTAAACTTTTTTAAACTCCAGTACAATTCTTTTTGTAATTATCTTGAATTTTTGTCCCATGATTAATATTTCATTGATCAGTTGAAATAATCTATCGATTATTTACTTTATCATAACCCTTCAGAAACTTCAACTCTTCACGTTTATGGGATGCATCTATTATGGTTAGTGATGAATGTTAATAAATGAGAAGAAAAATGTATATATAATGCAAACAATTGGGTCACTATAAGTCCTCCTGGTTTCCCTTGCAGGGATACTAAAAATTCTACAAGAAATTTCAATTTTAGTAAACATTTATTACAGATGAAAAGTATTAATATATTTTAGATTTCATCAAACCAGTTTTGTGACAGAGTCCATGCAAAATGAACACGATCTTGACTTTATTGTTACTGATAAAAAAAAACAAATAAATGCAATGCATCTTCACATTATTTATCTTCCTCCACTGGAACTTCCGTTATTAATAAGGCCAAAGGTTGTGTTAAATTTAAAATCACATTAATAACTGAAGGTTGAGCCAGACAGATGGCAGAAATATCCAGGCTGAAACCTTGTAGATTAGGTATTAAAATTAAACAGTTTGTCAGTGCATATTCAAATCATTAATATAATATTTCAGTAAGGTTATAGTATGTCTTCATGATGCCAACAAAAACACTACAGACTGAAAAATCAGATAAATGATTCAGCTAGCTGCAGTATTTGTACAAATATAACAGTGTCTTTTGAATATAAGAACATAGGAAATAGGAATAGGCCATTTGGTACCTTGAGCCTGCTCCACCAGCCAATAGGATCATCATCGATCTGTTTGTGGCCTTAACCCAACTTTCCTGCCTGCTTTTCATAACACTTGACTCCCTTCTCAACAAAAATCTGACTAACTTAGACTTGAATATATTAAGTGACCCAGGCTCCACAAGGAAGAGAATTACAAACACTAATGACCCTCTGATCAGAGGAGTGCAGGTGCAAAGGCAGCAGGAAGCACAGCCTGGAGCAGGTCAGCGCAACAGACAACCGCGCACCAAATGCCATGCAGTGCAGGAAGAGAATGAATGATCTCATCTACTCCGCCAGGGTAAGTCATCATTTAACTCCCTCCAGGATCAAACTCTTAACATGGCATCATGTACTCAAAAAGCTACTCTCTTCAGGAGTCTCATGCAACCATTAGCAGGGGACACATATCAACATAATTCGCTCACTGAGACTTTCATATCACACCAACCCATCTATCATGCTGCTCACTCTTCATCCTCTGGCCCTTCTGGGGAGGGCTCACCACACACAGGGGACATGGATCTCACCGAACTTCTGCTCCATCCTTTCTCATCACATGCCTCTCTTTTTTCTTCATAAAGGCCAAGCTGGCGCACAGCAAGCACAAGAGATCGCCGACTGGGGGAGGGCCTGCCGGCATCATTGCCCTCAGTGAGTTTGAGGAAGCTGCAGCCGAGTTGGCTGGGCAGGACAAGGATCGTTCCTGTGGAGAAGGAGAGATCGGCCTCTCTCATCAACCCAGTACAGATCACAGCTCCATCACTTCATCAAATCCTGATATTCACAGTGAGTCACATGCAGTATTATCTAGCTCAGGCTCATTAACTGAAACTCTATTTTCTATTTTCTAGGCAGCAGCAGATCGAGGCCTCCAACCCAGTCCAGCACCAATGCGAGCCCCCAGACTTCATCCGAAAAGGAAGCTCCAGAAGAACCATCACGGCACTTACACACACCCTCCATCAGCTCAGAAGCACACAAGTTGGTGGGACACAGATATAGATTAGGCTTGGGCTGATTTTCTGGGGAACACCCCACTGACACGTCCCCACAGCAGTAAGAGGCAGGGACAGCCCAGGTCTCCGGCACTCGGAGGGCTTCTGGAGACCAGCCACCCACTCAGTCTGAGTCAGATGATGAGCCTCTTGAAGCAGCTGCCAATTCAATGCTGGAGATGCAACGATAGGTGGCAGAACATCAGGCAAAAATTCAACAGTCACTCAATAGGCTAGAGCAAACAGTGGAGAAGTCCTTCCGCGTTCTATCTGATGTCATGCCTCCGACATGCGAGCACCTCAAGGTCATCATGGGAAAGCTGGCGACCACCATGGAGGCCTTGGTCCAGCAGGTCTTGCGGGATTTGAGCTCGGCCCTGCACTCCATGACCACATACCCTGATGGGCACCATCAAGATGTAGGCAAACATGGGGACGAGGCACTTTGACCTCCCTCCAGGGGCACCATCTCCTTCAGGAGTCAGGGTGGGGCCCACAGGCACCCACAGGGAGGAGAAGCATCAGCCGGAAAACCTGGGGGCCTCCTTTCAGGACATTCCAAGGGTGCTGAGCCGCTCACATCCCCCTCTGCCTGTGATCCCATCCACTCCAGCTTCTCAGGCCGCCGAGGGCACTTCTGCCCCTGAGCAGGTGACCCTTATCAGGCTATGGCCCCCTAGGCCTTGAGCCACTTGAGGACATCCACCAAGATCATATCAGACATCAAGACGTAGCAGTCAGCAGCTGCCTCCACCTCCGCTGCGGATGTTGGGGCTACACCCAGGCATATTGGTAGAGTTAGGAAAGTTAAGACAAATTGATGTCACGTTTGAGATAATGTTGTGCTATACTTATAAATACAGAGCACTTTTGTTAATACATTTGATGGCTATGTGAATGTTCTTGTCAACTGAAGGCATTGTGATTTTGTACTTTGAAATCCTCTTATTTCAAGATTTAACCTTCCTCCCACTCAGTGATAGTGTCCCACTGTGAGATTCACATTCCTGTAGTATCAGCCTCAGTTAAGATAGTCTCCGCACCCTTGTGTAATCTTTAATGGAAATATGTGATGTAAGCATTTCTCAACCTTCTTCCTCAAGGAACACCATTGAGTGAGGGCAGCTCATCAGCATTGATAATCTAGCAGTATTTGTGCCTCCTCAGTGATAGTGGCAAAAAAAAAGACAGGTACAGGAGGAGGAGATCCCTAGGCTTGCCCACATCTCAGTCGCAGCTGTGTTTGCATCATTTGATGGCGGCGAAGGCTTCGAATCTTCTCTCGCATCGATCTTGTTCCTAAGTGAGCTCTCAGTTCCCAGATTGAGCTCACTTACAGGGCCCCACAAACCAAAGTCCTGGTGATTCATGAAGCCAGGACGCGTAAGTGTGAATGCGGGTCTCATTCTCACTGCAAGTGGGTAGACATCCCCTGAGTTGAAAGAAAATGGCGTTGAAGGCGAGGAGAGATGTGGCCATATTCCCTCACTTAACTTTACTCTTCCTGGAACCTGTCAGCAATTAACATCTCTCAGGCACATGTCCCATGTCTTCCTTCCTCTGCACTCATAATGACCCTCAGCAGCCTCCTGAGGTTCCTGGGCCTCCGGATCTTCATTCTCTGCTGAGCTTTCATCCTTCTTCAGTTCATCCTCTGGCAGGGGTTCACCTCTTTGCATTACCAGATTGTGAAGGGCGCAACACACTGCGACAATGCGGAAAGCCTGTCAGGAGTGTTGTAGTGAGCCACCTGAAAGGTGCAAATTCCTGAAAGGCATCTTCAGAAATCCTATGGTCTGCTCTATAATAGTGTCTGGCGTTGTGAGCAGCATTGTAACTCTCCTCAGAATGACTCTGAGGGTGATGCACCAGTGTCATCAGTCAGCGTTTCAGTAGGTACCCCTTATCCCCAAGCAGCCATCCTTGCAGACCTAACGGCCTCCTGAAAATCTCAGGCACCTGGGAGTGACTCAGGTTGTAGGAGTCATAGCAACTCCCGGGGTACCGTGCATAAACGTGCACTATGTGCTTCCGGTGATCACACAATAGTTTTACATTGATGGAATGATAATGCTTGCAGTTTATAAATATTAGGGCCTGCTGCCATGGAGCCCATATAGCTACATGGGTGCAGTCTATTGTACCCTGCACTCTTGGGGAGCCCAAGGTGGTGATGAAGCCAGTAAACCTTGCAGCCTGGCTATCTTTGTCCAGAGCAACCTAACTTTTTTTTACATTTGTTCATGGGATGTAGGCATCACTGGCTAGGCCAGTATTTATTGCCCATCCCTAATTGCCCTTTATCAGAGGGCATTTAAGAGTCAACCACATTGTTGATGGGCCTTCCCATAAAGAACATCTGTGACCTCTTTTATACATAGATGTGTTGCAGACTGAGAGATGATGCACAGGTCCCCTGTTAATGCTTGGAAAGAACCAGGGACCAAGAAATTGAGTGCTACAGTTAACTTCAAAGCCACTAGCAGGGGATACCCTCCAACTCCACATGACATCAGATCTTCACAAAGAATGTGGCATATGTGATGTACCAAAGCTCAGGACAAGCACAGACATGCATGGCATTGCCTTTCACTCATTTGTAAATAGGGGACTCTCCTATGATAAACCCTGGGTCTGGTGAGTCAGGCCCATTGTCTGTGTGTCTCCTCCTGACCCTCCTGTTCATGCTCTGGCTCCGCTTGACCATGCCCCTCCTGCTGGAGCTGCGCACGGAGTAGTGTCTCTCTCCTTCGCCTCTTCCATTGCATTAGGACCCTGACAAAAGCAGCACTGAGCCCTGGATCCATATCTGCTTTTACCTTCTCTCTGAAAGAAAACATTGAAGATGTTAATGATTCAAGGGGCAAGAAGGTTAAGCTCAGAAGATGACACGTTTGGAAATGTAAGGGTCCATAGTTTTTCCTGACCTACCTACATGGTATCTAATTCCGCCTTGTCCCTGACACACCAGCACAGACATTGAGGTGACCAAGATGGCATCGAAAGTATGTAACATCTTGAGCCCTGCATGGAATGCTAAAGTTTCAGTGAGATGTGTGACCCAATCTAACTCTGTGCTCCAATCTCTGATGTGGCATATTAATGACCAATCAGTTGCTCATAGTCAATGAGTAGATGCCTTTTGGCTCATTAGGAGTGTCAAATCTGATGAGCATGTGACAGGCCTTCATTGATGGATTGCTATCCTTCACCATTGCCTCCTTCACTATTGCCTGCATTCACAAATTCTATGTTCCCATGTGCTACCCTTGAGGTGCAACAACCGTGATGTGAAGTTCTGAGTAGCCCTTTAACAGTGCTAATGAAGCCTTTGGTTTTCAGCAGCTTTCATCACAAGGTCTTCCTCTTTCTTTCTGAGCAGTCTCCTGTTCACTCCTGAGACAACAAGAGGTTAGAGGGCGACCCAAGAATAGCCCCCCTCGTGGTTGCCCTTCCCCCTCACTGCCATTCTACAGCCTTCCCTCCCTGTTGCCCCGCTTGTGTTCATCAATCCCACCCTCGCCTCACAGCCCATCCCCCAGTTGAAGTGTTAGTTTCTAAAACTGAAGGCCTGCATGAGTACCACAGCACATTGGTGTTCCTTAGGACAATGTAGGCAAAGAAAAGGAGCAGTCCACCCATACAGCGTTCAACACAACAAGGCTGTGCAGCACTATGGCAGGTAGGCTATATATGTTCCACTCACCTCGAAGTTACCAGTGAACTGAGGTCCAACTTGTGCACACCCCCCCTTTTCAAATGGGTCTGAGGCCGATGTAATTTCCTGCTGGCATAACGCATGATTGGAAGGTGTGACAAGATTCTGGCAAGCAGCTGTTTAATGAGCTTTCATGACACCTTATTGTCTGCAAATGATGCTCACACCGCCAGTCGGCAGGATAACCGGACCTGCCATAAACCCACCATCAGGAGAATTGCAAGGTGTTTTTACAACAACAGATTTGCAACTCTTTGCCTGTTGCTGGATCCTCCGCTCCCGCCTGCCACAGGTGGGATTGGAAAATTCCGTCCAATATTTCTGAACTTCTGAGGGAGAATTTGAAGCTGAAACAGTGCATTGCATGGGTGTGGGAGGGTGGGGAGATTGAGCACATTGGAATGCCAGATGCAACCCGCCAACTTCCATATTTTACTCTGAATTGTGAGGCTGCATGCCAGGAAACTCTGGCAGGAGAGGTGGGTTGTCAATTGACATATGTTAATCCTTCAAATAGAGTGATATCGACATGGAATTTCTTCCTTAATTTTGGATCAATAGGTTTCATGGGCTTTCTGGAATCCACCAGTGAAGGCAAGGTGAGAGCACATGGCAATTAAGGAGGCTGAAGCCTTGGGCTATATTTTATGCCCCCACTACCCCACCTCCACCACCCCCACCCCCTGCCCACTGGCATATATTAAAGGCAGAGGGAGCCTGATAAAATAAAGCACTACCTTCCCACCCATCCCTCACCTGTTTCCCCAGGTGGGCAAGGAATCAGGCAGCTCGACTGCCCTTAGGCCTACTGAAGCCCTTTAATGACCACTTAAGGGTCTCATTCTGTCTCTGCTGCTATTTTATGCAGCAGGGGAAGGTGGATGCAAGGTGGGTAGCCCAGCAGCATTCACTGCGCGGGCTGCTTTTGGTAAGGAAGGAGGGGTACCTCCTTTTGGGGGGGTCCCCTGTGCCCATCGCAGGCACACCCCCCCCCCCCCAAGATTGTACCCCCCTTTAAAGCCCCCCCCCTCCCCTGTCCTCTCAAACTCAGCCTCCACCCCCATTCTCCACCCCTCTCCAATCCTCTCTCTAGGGTCTGCCAGCCAGGCCCATCCAAAATCCCAGACTTACCTTTAAGCCTGGACTTGAGCAGTCTTCTTCCTCATGGACAGCTTTGAAGAACCAGCAGTGGCCAATGCTCGATCCTGTCTCTGTTGGGACACTGAGCTGAATAGGGTGGAGCTTCTTCCAAGATGGGAGAGTAATATCGCCTGCAGGGCAGCCAGTTTTGGGTGGGCAGACTGATGATTAACTTTTTGGGGGTGGGGCAGGGGAGGTGAATGGGGAAAATAATGTCCCATAAAATCCAGCCATACGTCAGTGAAAAATGCTAGTAAGTACTCAGTACTTACAGTTGCTTTCTTCCTGTTTGTTTAAAGTGTTTGTTCACAATACTTGAGCTGAGACATTACATGACACATTTTGAAGGTGTCAGCTGCACTCTGGAGGTCTGATCCGCACCTTGGACTTTTAATCTATCATATTAGCATGGGTGCCACTTACACTGGGTGGAATTTTCTATTTTGCAGACTAAGTGTAGTAGCGGGCAGGATAGACGGCAAGTTTCCCGCTGATCAGCAGGGAAGGTTCTCATGGCCGATCCTCAACTTGAAAGCTCATTAATTATGCCTCGGCGAGCTGATTGCTGAATCACGTGATGGGGCAGGCACTGATTCAACTGCCTGCTGTTACCTCATGGAACCAAAGTTCCTGTTGCCATTTTTAAGCAGTGCCTAGACACACATTCAGTCTCTGCAAGCCAGAAGCAAGCCCTCAGTGCCTCAATTCAGCCATGACTCCCTGGTGACTCTCCTCCAGCCTGTCTGCAAACGGTGAGGTATCCTCTTCCTTAGTGATGGAAGCAGGTTGGTGACCAGCCTGACCTTGCCAGCCTGGGAGGAGATTGCCAGGGAGGTCTGTGGCCATGGCACATAGATAGGAAACACCCTGCAGTGCAGGAAGAGGATTAATGATCTCATCTCATCTACCAAGGTAAGTCAACCTTCTACTCACTGTAGACACACACTCTCATAAGGGCATAAGGCACTCTAATGTTTGCAGCACACAGGGATCTCAAACACTATTAGCAGGAGGGGCATCAGCACTGAATACATCACACACACTTTAACATCATCACCATCTCATGTATCATCCTGCACACTGAACATCTTCAGCTGTTACTGTGGAGGGCACAGCACATACAGCAGCCATGCTTCCCAATTTCCCTTCCACCCATTCTCATCACGTTTCATTCTATCTGTCTTTATGCAGGCAAAGCTAGCCCACACCAAGAGGGAGAGATCCCAGACTGGTGGGGGAAGCCCCAGAATACAGGAGCCGACTGCATTAGATGAGGAAACAGCATAGTTAGCAGGGGAGGATAGGGATCGCTCCTGTGGCAAAGGAGAGAATGGCTTCCCCAAGCAAAGCTGTACGGATGAATCCTCCATTAGTCAAACACATTGTGACCTTCACAGTGAGTTAAATGTAATGTTGGATTCTGCCTACTCAGGAACTGGGTCTATCTCCTGTCTCTTCCAGGCACCAGCAGGAGCAGGCTGGGACAATCCACCAGCCCTTGTCCCCAGCCCATCCTGCATGATGATGCTGAGGACCTAATAGATGTGGAGCCATTATTGCGTTCATCTGCACCCTCCACCAGAGGGTGGGTCATAGATCTAGATTAGGCTCGAGCTCATTACCTGGAGAACACCTCATGGCCACATCTCCCCAGCAGTAGGAGGCAGTGACAGCCCAGGTCTCTGGCATTCAGAGGACTGCTGGAGAACATGCCCCTGTTGAGCCTGAGTCAGGTAATGAGTCTCCGCAGTAAGCCATTGCACACATGTTGGAGATGCAAAGACAGACAAGGGAGCATCAGGCAGAGCTGTCAGAGGCAGTGACCAGACTAGACAAAAGGATGGAGGAGTCTGTCATCAAGGTCCACATGGGGTGGGTGGCGGCTGCCTTGGAGGTCACTGTCCAGCAGTTTCTGCCAGATTTGTGCATGGACCTGCACTCCATCACTCTAGGAATAAATGGGATCCATCTGTGGCTCGGTGAGAGGGGAGAAGGACACCTCAACTTCACAACAGCGGCCTCTTCTCCCCAAAGAATCATGCAGGAATCATTCGGGAACCCAAAGGATGGAGGAGCATGTGCTGGACACCCCGGGGCCATCCACAAAGGAGACTCCAAGGGTGTCCAGCTGTTCCCAATACCCTCTGCCTGTGACCCTATCAGCTCCAGCTGCTCTCCAGGCCCCAAACCTTATACCGCCAAAGTGATCTCAGGCAACAGGGGCATAGCAGTCAGCAGACTATCTCCACCTCAGCTGTGGATGTCGGTGCTGCACTCAGGCATATAAAGTTAAGAAATTATGATTAGACACTGGTCACACATGTGCTCATTCACTGTATATATAATGCACCTTTGTAAATACAATTTGATTTTATGACCCAACATTGCAGAATGTGAATGCCTCTTGCATCTGAATTTAGAATGTGCATCTCCAATCAACAAATGTCCTACATAACCGATATGCAGTCTAAGCCAGGGTCAACCACGGATGCAGTAGACCTGAAACGGGCAACCTCTGTTGTTGCTGACAATGGAGACAGTGCTTGACCATGCTTTCAATACCACTGTCAATGCCTGGCCACCAGACATAGCTTCATGGAAGCATCTTCACCTTCGATATGCCTGGATGCGTACTGTGAAGCTCTGCCAAGAATGTTCTCTTCCGTGTGAAGGGGCGACAACTCCTGATCCCCTTAACGAGATTCCATTTTGACAGCTTAACTCTGTGTTTCTGGCACGGAATGTTCGCAAATCTTCAGACACAGGTGAATTTGACCAACCTTGCAAAACAAAGTCTCTGACTTTCGACAATATTGGATGTCTGTTCATCCAATTTCTAATTTGCTTCACACACATTGGTGAAGAATGCAAGAAATTCAGTACCAGCACAATTTCTTGTGGAGCAGGAGCAATATGTAAGCCAGGTCGATGCATAAAGGTTTACTGATACACAGATAATATCAGAACCCAGCGATGTTGATGCTTTTGGCGGAATGGCCTTAACCTCACTGAATAAACCCATTGATGGTTTATGGTTCAACACATGTAGGTACTAGTGGAATTTCTTCACTCCATTTACCACTGATAAACCTTCCTTTTGCGGCTGAGAATAGCCCCTTTCGGCTGTGGAGTGGGTTCTTGTGACACAGCCACTTGGCCTTTCTGAACCTTTTTCCATTCTCTGTGATAACGAGTCCCTTACCAAAAGAAAGGTATCACATATTAATACCAACTCTTTCTTCATAGTGTACCAATAAACACAATGAATACAATAGTTTCTTCACTTTCACAACAATTCTGTTGTGAATTCCACGACCAATGGTGACTCTTTTAATAACAACAGGTGTAATGGTACCAATACAGCTGATAAGTTTGGCAAGATGTGATTATAATAGTTGATCATACTCTGAAAGGACTTGAGTTCAGTTACATTGAATGGTGAGGGTGCATCTTTTATTGCCCGAATTTTCTCTTCTCCTGGAGGCAAACCAATGGCATCCACCCTGTGATACAGGTAAGTAACTCTAGCGCTTGAAATGTGCATTTTTCGTCCCTTAACTGTACACCGAGTTCCATGAACCTTCTTAGCATCTCCTTCAGGTTGGCCAAGTGTTCGATCTTGATTGAGCCTGTGATCAGAACATCATCTAGGTGTATTACCACTCGGGGAAGTCCTTGCAAAAGACTCTCCATTGCTCTCTGGAAGATAGTCTGTGCAAATGATACTCCAAAGGGTAGGCAAGAGTACTTATAAAGACCCTTATGTGTGTTAATAGTCACGTATTCCCTTGATGTGCTAAGCAGTTCTAATTGTTGGTAGGTGTGGCTCATATCCAATTTTGTATAGGACTTGCCTCCAGTCAGCTTTGCATATAAGTTGCCTATCCTTGGAATGGGGTACTTGTCTAGTTTTACTGACTTATTTACGGCCAATTTATAGTCCTCACAAATGTGTATGGTTTAGTCAGGCTTAACCACTGGAATTATGGGTGCTGCCCATTCAGAGAATTGGATGATACCCAGCTTGCTAACTGGTACAGTTCTGCATCCACCTTCTCCTTCAACACCTAAGGATCAGGTCTAGCCTTAAAGAAACATGGTGTCACCTGAGGATCCACATATATCACCTTTTAACTTCCCTAATTCATCCCGAAATACCATGTTGTATTTCCTCAGCAGTTCTGGAACTCCTTTTCTCAAGTGAAATATTTCAGACCAGTCAAGCTTGATTTTCTGTAACCAGTCTCAGCCCAAAAGACTGGGTCCTTCTCCTTTCACTATTATCACAAGAAGTTGGGCTGTCTGTTGCCTACAAAACACTGGTACTGTGGCGATGCCCTTTACCTGAATAGATTCTCCTGTGTATGTCTTTAATTTAGCGCTTGTCCACTCCAGGTTAATTAGCTGTCTACTTTTAAGGTATTTCAAAATGTATTCTCTCACCACTGTAGTTGAGGCACTCATATCCACCTCCATTATTGGGGCCTTCTCATTGACCTGGATTGTGACAGTGCTAGGTTTGGTTTTTACAGCGGTTATGCTGTAAGGGAATAAATGTTGGAGTCAGCAGCTTCAGGTTCTGCTGTATTTTTTAATTCAATCATGCCGGTTTGCTGCTTTATGGGCTGTTTCGACTTTACCCTACATTGACTTACTATGTAACCTTTCCTATGGCAGTATGACATTTTGCCTCCTTGAATTTACAGGTGTCCAGCCCATGGTCACCTCGACATATGTAACAACTTAACCTTGGAGTCACTGCTGAAGTGGTTCTACTCGGCCTGTTCGTGATTCTCACAACGAACATTGCATCTCACTTTGACGCTGTGGATTTGGTTTTCACGCCACGCTTGGCGGTAGCTTCCCGCCCCACATGAAGAACAGCACCACGTTGTATGTGTTGCGAAGCTTGTGAGTCTCTCGCAGCACTTTCCGTGGTGAGGGAGCTTTCTCGGGTGCACTTAAAGACGATGTTGACCTCGGCGAGTAAACAGCATCATCCTGAACTCCACAAACTAATCGATCCGGCAGTATATTCGCAACCTTCTGTTAACTGCTTAAGGTTCACTACATAAGTTGCAATGGACTCTACCAGGGCCCTAACTCTGGAATTAAATTTAAAGCGCTGCGTTATTGCGGATGGCTTCGAAATGCATTTTCACAAGTTCCACCAATTCATTATAGGACTTAGAATTGGGCACACTCGGGGCCTTCAAATTGTGAATGAGATTGTATGTCTTAATGCCACATACACTCAAAAGGATGGCTTTCTGTTTTTCCTCCATGGTAATTTCGTTTGCTACAAAATAAAACCTGATGCGTTCTACATACTGGCTCCAGTCTTCCATAGTGGCCTTGTAAGTGTCGATTCTGCCGAAGATTGGCATGACTGGTGAGTTGTCTTTTCTTTTTCTTAAGATTCGATGTACTCACAGTAACAAAGTGAGGTGCAGTGTCGGAGCTATTTTACCCTTGTTGCCAAATGTAATGACTCGATGGAGCGGACAGGTTTCAACAAGAAACAGATAAACTTTATTACAGAGAGCTTTTCAGGTGCTACATGCTTGACCAGAACTTTCGACAGGAAGCCCCAACCCCCAGACTGCCCGGTCTTAGGGCTCATTGGTGGGAGCCTCCCAGAATATCACAGTCACCCCGATAGACAGGAGAGGCCATACGCACAGTTACTACAGGGATCTGTAATTTTCCTTATATATTTACACATGGCATGATCTATTATCCTGCCAGCGGACATCCTTTTGGCCTCACGCCCAATTTTGCATTACTACCCACCATGATTCTCATTGCTGGCGGGAGTGGAAAATTCTGCCCGCTATGTTAGATTGGACTTCGGATGAGGACCAAAATGACCAGCAGCAACACCAGCAGGAGCAACAGCAAAACTAGGAGAAACAGTTTGTTGCTCACAGACCTGCAGCTCCATGGAAGAGAGGGGGCCAGCAGAGAGATAGAGCTTGCAGGAGGCTATTGCTGGCACATAGGCAAATGATACACTTGCATGACATAAAAGCAAAACACAGCGGATGCTGGAAATCTGAAACAAAAATAAAAATAGCTGGAAAACTCAGCAGGTCTGACAGCATCTGTGGAGAGGAATACAGTTAATGTTTCGAGTCGGTATGACTCTTCATCAGAACGGTCTGATGAAGAGTCATATGGATTCGAACCGTTAACTGTCTTTCTCTCCACACGTCCTTGGCTTGTTGGAACACTAGTGCCTGAGGAGGTTCAAGGTGTCTTGTCAGGTGTTGGCAGGTTTTTGCAACCAGGTGCAAAGGACATGTTGCTAACTGCAACTGGTGGCCGCATTTTGCCAACGGCAGTCAAAGTAACCACCGCCTCCAGATCCTTCCAGGGCTCCAGAGTCAAACCCAGGAACTGTCAGTGGCCAACAAAAGACAAAATGGCTTGTTTTCCAAGGCTGCCCATTATGTCAACCTTGACTGCAATGACACCAGAAAGAAAGATCGGGTGCTTGTGTTTGCGGCTTTGACTGACATTCCATATGTAGTCAGGGACCAATAAACAGGGGGCATAGATTTAAGGTGAGGGGCAGGAGGTTTAGAGAGGATGTGAGGAAGAATCTTTTCACCCAGAGGGCGATGGGAATCTGGAACTCACTGCCTGAAAGGGGGGTAGAGGCAGAAACCCTCATAATATTTAAGAAGTATATGGATGTGCACTTGCATGGATATTCCTGCATTCATAAAGCGACATTGCTTTCAAATCATATTTCTATTTCCATAACTACCTCATGCAGAGGGTAGTGAATGTTTGGAATGATTTGCTCAAATAGGAAACATCAGTTCTGATAGGTGAATAAACACCATGCTAACCCACTGCAATACCTAACCCTAATGTTCTACAGGACAATTTTATATCCAAACAGTAAATGCACTTTTTTAATTTCAGGTGATGACAAATAATCAGGCCGTGGCAGTATTTTTAAAATTGTAACTGCTTAATTAACCGGATTGAAAACTATTTCCTCAAGACTTGGGGGGCATATATTTAGGTAAGGGGCAGGAGGTTTAGAGGGGATTTAAGGAAAATTGTTTTCACCCAGATGATGGGGGTATCTAGAACTCACTGCCTGAAAGGGTGGTAGAGACAGAAACCCTCATAACATTTGGAAGTATTTGGATGTGCACTTGCGATGCCATGGCAGACAAGGCAATGGGCTTAGTGCTGGAAAATGGGATTAGAATAGTTAGGTACTTGTTTGACTGGTGCAGACTCGATGGGCCGAAGGGTCTTTTTCTGCACTGTAGACCTCTATGACTCTATGTCATCGACTACTCACAAATGGCAATCACGGTACACACCAGATCACACAGAAGTGTTTATCAAATGCAAGGGCTTCCATTGTGTCGCTGTGCATCCATAAAAATGCCTTTATAGAGGGGTGCACAAGACTCCCTGGCAGCCGCCATGATGCTTTCATTCTGCGGCAGTCAACCCTCCCTGATCTTTTTGCATCTGGAAGCAGTATTCAGGCCAGCTATTTGGAGATAATGGATATCCGCTTAAAATGTGGTTGATGACACCTCTCAACCCCAATGAATTAAGTCCAGGTGTGATACTATGAATGCCATATAACCATCGGATGTGTTATTGAACAAGCTTTTAACATTCTGAAGATGAGTTTCAGGTCCTGGACAGATCAGGAGCACCCCTCTGTATGCCATAGCTAACATCTCCAATATGGCTAGTCAGCATGTAGCACCAATTGAGGGAAGAGCTGGCTCCATTTAAAACGGAGAGAATTACCAGTCAACATGGAGCAACAGTGATGTCACTGCGAGTATGGAGGAGGAGGTCTGAGGATGATCAAATCGGACGAGTAAGCCAATTCTGAGAGAGCTCAAGGCAAAGCAGCAGGCACCTGCTCCACGCTTCAGCAACACCTCACTGGAGGATCTACTGCAGGCTGTGGAGGACAGGAGGGATGTCCTCTTTTCCAGGGATTGGAGGAGGAGGCCCACCTGACTCACCGCTCCTGACACCAATGGATTGGCAGTGGAGGGACTCAGTGTTGAGGGTGTTGGATGGGGTGTCAGTCAAGTGGCCTGCATTGTCCTGCATGATCTCCAACTTCCTCAGTGCTGTTGGAGCTATACTTATCTAGGCAAGAGGACAGTATTCTCCTGTACCTTGCACATGTTGTACAGGCTTTGGGAACTCCCGAGGTCACTCATTAGACACAGAATTGGCAGCACGCGACCTGCTCCTGCATCAAAAGTGCTCACAACCCATTTTCTATCTTTAAGTAGGAGAAGACAGCGCACAACAGACATGAGAGGGAGAAGACGGGAGGGAGCATGCCCAACTTCCACCCCCTCACAATAGGGACAGCGGGCTGCTGAGGTGCAGGGAAGAACTGTGACCACACCTGTGGAGATGGTGAGGCCAGCCTCCCCTAGCCATCCAGTGAGGAAACATGCTTACTCTCTGTAACTCAAAACCCAAGGGTGAGGCTCTGTGCAATGTAGGATGCAGCCCACGCAGTCACTCATTCTCTCCTCTTTCCATTACAGATGCCAGCAGGAAGAGGGTAAGGCCAGCACGCATAACTGAACTCAGCCCCAACACCAGCCCGGAGAGGACCTTGGGAGAGAACAAAGGCAATAAACTCTCACCTATACAGCTATCACAACATTCACCTGCACCCTCCACCAGCCCAGAGGCACTCACCTCGGTGGGTCACAGATCTAATTTAGGTTGAGCTTCACACTCTGGTAGTCACGTCATGGACACATGTCCACAGTAGGAGGAGGCAGTGGCAGCCAATGTCTCTGGCACTCAGAGGACTGCTGGAGAAGAGGCCTCTGTTAAGTCCAAGTCTGATGATAAGCCTCTGGGAATGGTCATGTCTCAATGGAGATGCAGTAAGATGCAGGGGAACATCAGGCAGAGATGCCAGAGGTCCTCAATAGAGCAACACATGAGATGGAGGAGTCCTGCTCTTTGATGTAATGGCACTAATGTGAGCGCATGGAAGATGGCAGATGACAGTGAGACCCTAGTTCAGCAGAACGCCCAGTTTCTGGTGAAAATGCGCTCAGACCTGCACTACATCACTGTAGTCATGTGTGAGCTTTCACAGTGGCTACGCAAAACAGGGGAACCTTAAACTCCCTTCTCCTCATGGAGTCAGGGAGAGGCTCTTGGGCACCCAAACGGAGGAGGAGTGTCAGGCAGGCCCCCAGGGCCATCCAACCAGGACTCTCCAATGGTGTCCAGATATTCCATGTCCCCTCTGCCTGTGACCCCATCAGCTACAGCCTCTGGGGCCGCTGAAGGTGCTTGTGCACCCAAGCACATGACCCAAAGAAGGCAGGGGCCCTCCAAGCCTCAGGCCTCCAGAGGACACCCATCAAAGTCATCATCGGCAGCAGGGCATAGTGGTCAGCAGGCTTCCTCCACTTCTGTTGTGGATGTCAGGGAAGCACCTAGATGTACTGGTAGGGTAAGGAAAACTAGGAAGCTCTAAGGTCACTCTGGTGGGCCAACCATTGTAAATAGTTGTTGCACCTTTGTAAATATATGATTCATTCACTTTACCGAGGTCTTGTGGGATTTTCTTGCTGCTTGCTGTGCACGTGCCCACCACCCCTCCTCCCCACCCGCCCTTTCAAGGGGCTGAGCCAGGCTGGGTCCGTTCCCCTGAATCATGACTGTGCATGGAGGCATCGATCTTTGCCAAGGCCCTTGCAATCCATGTGTGAGAAGCTTCCCACACGCACTGTTCCCTCTGCTGCCTTTGAGTTTATAGAAAGACTTTTCCCATGTCAGGACAGCTTATCAGTGTTCCCCTTTAATTACCCAGATGAGCTGACCTTCAGATCTGCCCACCTGATGACCCTCTGCCCAATCAGCATTTCTTGAGCTAGCTGGACATTGAGGATGTGTACTCAGTGCTGTGCCTTATGGTGCACGTGAGCTTTCAGACTGGTTCCCACACACTCTACCCTCTTCCTGTAACTCATACACTTCCCCCCCTCTCCACCAGCCATGTTAACTGTACCCTCCCATCTGTGGCCCTTGAATCCCCCACCATCACCTTGCAGCCTATCACCCTAAACCTTCACATGCCTTCCATTCCTGATGAACTCATACCTGTCATGGCCCCCATGTCCACCCTTGTCCTGCCTACCCCTAGAATCCACGTAGACCTCCGTGTCCCTTGCAACCACCCAACCGGCCTTTCACCCACTACAGACGGACCCTCACCCTCCAACCTTACCGCATCCCACTGGCCCTCTAACAGTTACTATGCCCTCTCACTACCAGTACCCTGGGTTTGCTCTCCAAGATTCCTCCATCGACACCACAGACCCCTCCCTGTGAACTTATAAAATGTATATCCCAGTAAAGGAGGAGGGATGTGGTAATTATGGTTTTATCAAATGTGTAATATACCTTTAAGAAGAATGCCATTAAGGAAGATCACATGATTTTAGTACCCAATAGGAGAGCAGCACAGGCTACCTCTGTAGTTAGTAGTTAGCCATCAGTAGTTAGCAGTTGGTAGCTTAGAGATAGAATTTGAAGTGAAAGCACATGTTTAGTTGCTGCTGAGTACCTTTGTAAATAAGCTAAAAGTTTCCACCTAAAAAATGTCTGCTGGTCAACTCCGGCAATAGTAACAACTCAGCCACCACTTACAACAAACTAGCGACGGGGGTGGTAGAAGTTTAACAGAAAAAATCAAGTGAAATTAAATCAGCACTGTACCTCGCACAGTAATTGTAAGTAGAAGTTCCATTCAAATTGATGAAATAATTCCCTCTCAGAATGCTGCAAATGCTAAGAATTGATCCTTTTGATCCAGCAACAGACGATTAGTCTCATTACGTTGAACGTCTTGTTCTTTTTCCAAGTGAACAAGATTACGGGGGAAGAGGCGGGTGATCCTCTTAAGTACATGTGGGGATAAAACCTATGGTCTGATTCAAAGTTTGATGGCACCCAGTGCCCCAGATTCAAAAAATTTTAATAAATTGGTGGACCTTGTGAAGGGTAATTATCAACCAAAGCCCTCAGTAACGATGCAAAGGTTCAAATTTAACTTGAGAAATAGAGCCCCAGGGGAGATAATTGCATCCTATGTGGCACGACTGAAGCAGTCAACAGAACATTGCAAGTTTAATACACCTCTAAACAATATGCTCAGAGATCGTTTAGTGTGTGGTGTGAATGAGGAAATGATTCAGACAAGGTTATTGTCCAAAGTGAACTTGGATTTCAAGAAGGCACTAGAGATAGCACTAGCCATGGAAAAAGCAGTAAGAGATTCAAAAGCCATACAGGGCACGCAAAATGGCACCATCCTCCACATCGGACGGGAAGCCCCAGGGAAAAAGGGTGTGAAAAAGCAAGACTCTGCTAAGGAACAGGAAACGGCCCCAGATGAAGAGTCATATGGACTCAAAACGTTAACTGTATTCCTCTCTACAGATTCTGTCAGACCTGCTGAGTTTTTCCAGCTATTTTTGTTTTTGTTTCAGCTTTTAACGATTAGCAGTTTAAAAAATAGGATGTTCTTATTGCATAGAAACTGACACATAATGAGACAGTGCAAGGAAAGAATCAACCAGACTTTTAAACAAAAGAAAAAACCCAGTGACATCTACAATGTAGTGGAGACTGAGGTAACAAACTTGTATATTTACTCCACAACAAAAACAGAATTACCTGGAAAAACTCAGCAGGTCTGGCAGCATAGGCGGAGAAGAAAAGAGTTGACGTTTCGAGTCCTCATGACCCTTCCACAGAACTGAATTCTGTGGAAGGGTCATGAGGACTTGAAATGTCAACTCTTTTCTTCTCCGCCGATGCTGCCAGACCTGCTGAGTCTTTCCAGATAATTCTGTTTTATTTTGGATTTCCAGCATCCGCAGTTTTTTTGTTTTTATATCGTATATTTACTCATTTAATGTGAAGGTTGGAAAGACAGAACCAATATATGTAACAGGGAAAGTGTTAGAATGGAAGTGGACACAGGAGCTTCCACTACAGAGATTGGGGAACATGCCTTCAGATATTTGAATAATGGTGAACATCAATTAAATTTAGAAGAAACAGCGGCCCAATTAAAAACATACACGGGTGAAGACATTCAAGTCAAAAGCAAAAGTAGAGTAACTGTCCATTATAGAAGCCAATCGGAACTGTCCATTACAGAAGCCAATCGGTGAAGTTACCAGTGTTATTATTGAAAGGCAGAGAACTAAGCTTTCTAGGGCGAAATTGGCTAAGGGAAATCAATGTTGAGTGGCCATTGAGATTCCAAAAGGAAGCAGGAAGTGGTTCTGTGCAAAGACTCAACAACCTGCAGAAATGCAGGTTTTCTTAAGCCAAAACATGGAAGAACAGCAGAAGGAACTTGGGGAGGGGCCCTGCTTAAGGACAGAATTCGTGACAAGGTGAGCAACCTCTGAAAGGAAAAAGAAAACTCGCTGAAAGACCTTCACACACTACAAGATTCCCTCAGGTCTAAGTTTGTACCTCTGTAAAAGTACAAAGAGAAACAGAAAGAATTCAGCTCTTCTCTGAATAAACTGAAGAATGAGTTGGCAGGTTAGACACAACAATGCTCAATTTTCAAGGAGGCAGCAAACAAATACAAAAAAGAGATGGAACAGCTGAAGAATCAGTTACATGAAGTCAAAGAGACTTTGGAGGCAGAAGTTACAAAATTTTCTAAGAAGCAGACAGATAATGAAATTTTGGGAGACTCAACCATTGAGTTCACTCAAGTCAGACTTGCATCCGAGAGTAATCTGGCCAATATTGAAGCTGAAATGAAGACAAGATTAAAGTCAGCACTAGAAAGAAGACAAAGAAATATAAATAAAGCTTTAATCCTGGCGGCATACGAGTATACTTTCGTACATATGCCTGACAATCAAATCGCCAACGCTGATGCACTTAGTTGTTTGCCTTTACAAGAAAATGATGAGCTTGTCCCAGTTCCACAGTAACTTGTTTTACTATTAAATTTCTTAGATTCCTTGTCGGTATGTGCTCGACAGATCAGAGGTTGGACAAGTCGGGACCTAGTCGTATCTCAAGTACGAGAACAAGTGTTTCATGTTTGGTCACAAGAGCCTGTATATGACGAAATGAAACTGTACTTCAACAGAAGACATGAAAAAACCAGCCAGGATAGTACCGCCAAAGGGAAGACAGCCACTGTTATTTGCACTACACAGCCCACATCCAGGAATATCCCGAATGAAGAACATAGCTCACAGCTACCTAGGGTAGCCTGGGATGGATGGTGAAATAGAGAGTTTAGTGAACAATAGTGTGCAATGTCAGCAACTACAAAAGTTACCTTCAACAGCTCCGTTACAGCCTTGGGAATGGCCAGGAGGACCATGGGTGCTGTTACACATTGACTATGTAGGACCTTTCATGGGAACAATGTTTCTGCTCATTGTTGATGCCCACTCAAAATGGATGGACATATATGAAGTGAAGTCACCAACGTCTTCTACTACAATTGAGAAGCTATGTAAAAGTTTTGTCATTAGCGCACTCCAGAAGTGGTCGATACTGAGAATGGCACAGCATTTACAAGTGCTGAGTTCCAGCAGTTTATCAGCCTTAGCTTATGATCCCTAACTGCCCTTGAACGTAGAGGCATGCTAGGCCATTTCAGAGCAGGGTAGTTAAGAGTCAACTACATTGCTGTGGGTCTGGAGTCACATAAGGAGGCAGATTTCCTTCGTTGAAGGGGAATTAATGAACCAGGTGAGGTTTTATGATAATTGATGATGGTATCATGGTCACCATTACTGTGACTAGGTTACATTTCCAGATTTTAATTAATTAATTCAATTTAACTTCCACTAGCCATGGTACAATTTGAATCCCTGTCTCCAGAGCATTAGCTTGGGTTTCCAGATTACTAGCCCAGTGACAGTACCACTATGCTACCAAGTTTCCAAATTAATATTGCTTCCAATGCAATATAAATGTCATAAAAATGCTATTTTAAGAACCAGCTCCTGAAATCAATCCTAAAGTTATTGTTTACTAGTTAGAACTGATGTCCTCTTGCCCTATTCATACAGTTTAATTTAAACTAGTATTCTGGGATATTATCTGACAGTTTGTCATGATATTATCTCTGAGACACCTCCTTTCCAGTTGAAAAGCTAAGTTGTTTATCTTAATTCAGACCCTAACACTGGAGATCAGCCTTGTGGTTCTTTTTGCCCTGCTTCCAGATATTCTCAGTAACCCAGACCAGACATGGCAGTCAACATGCAGTCTGACCAGAGCACTGTACAACTTGACCATGATTGCCTCTGACTTATGTTTAGAGTTTTGGCAAAGTAATTCAACATCTATTGGGCTTTGTTGATTGTTGTTTTGTATGTGTTGGATATGTTGAGCATTGCAGTCTAACAGGACTCCTGGGTTTCTTTTCAACTTCATCCATAGCTATTGCAAACCATTTATGGAATACATGTGTAAATTGTTTTTCCATCCTATGAACAATATTTCACACTATACTTAATTTGCAATCGTTCAGCTCAGTTACATATTTTATACTTTCTGTAGTTCTTGGGCAACTTCCTTCAATTCCACTGCCCCTTTGAGCTTACTTCCAACAGCAGCAGCAATTCTGAGCAAATTCAGAGTTACTATTTCTGGTGTTCCCTTTCTGACTTTACTGTTTACTAGTGTTCCCTTTGAATTTTTGATTCTTTCAGATATTTTTTGATTTTGGTTACTCCCATGGACCTTTTAATTAGCTGGTACGTAGATTTAATCTTTATTAACACATTCGTAATCCTTTTGAAAAAAAAGCCACATTAATTGATATTGCATTTTGTTTACTTGATTGTTGAACTTACTGCCACTCTTGCCAAAACTTTAAGAAATGGTGAAGTGTTTCACTAATTTGCCACAAATCTCGCTTTAATTTTATTCCATTATTAGTCATCTCCAGTAGAGTATATCAGATAACCTTTCAAGAAGTTTATCACATCACTGTAAACATACATGGTGTTTTTTAAACATGAATAAGGTCATGGAACATTAACAAGAGTTGTTATCCAACAGAATAATGCTGAGGATTATTTCTGTAAAATGATGCACTATGAGGGCTATTGCACCAATTCTGACTAGTTCAAACAAGAATTGGTTATTTCATAAGGTAACCTATTTTAATGGGTGTCTCATGTTTAAAAAACACCATGGCCTGAATTTTCGGCTCAGCGAGCGGGGGGTGGAACCCACTCACCGAGGCGTAAAATGACACATGGTAACGTCGGGCGTGCGTCCCTTTAATTGCCTGGCCATGTAAAATGGTGGCACGGACCCAATCGGGCATGCCATTTGGGTCCGCGCCCGCCCCTGCACAACCACCCCGACAAGGGGAGAATTCTCCCCCATGTCCTTTTGTAGTGATGTGATAAACTTCTTCAAAAGTTATCTGATATACTCTACTCAGGGTGACTAATAAAGGAATAAAATTAAAGCAAAATTTGTGGCAAATTAGTGGGTGCCTCACCTTTTGAAATCTAAAGAGCATTGTAAATCAAATGTTACAGGAACAAGGGTGAGGTGGACTGAATTATTATTACTGTTCCCCTCTTCTGCCCATGACAACGATAGTTTTAATTTCTAATTGAATTTCTTTCCCTTAGTATCCTTTCCCTTGTTGCAATGGGTTGTGGTGTGTTTCGATTTATGAGGTCCAATGTTAAAAATAATTCCTAGCAAATTCTTAAAGATGAAACAAAGCTAGGATTTATTAACACGTTCAAAAACCCAAGGGATGGATCGCAGCACACATTCATATTCATGGGCAAACAAGGTAGAAAGGCAGAGAAGTAAAGGGAAAAAAGTTACAAATTGCAAGTTATTTAAAAAAAGCCAAAAAGGTTCACATGAGTAGAATCCAGTAAGTCAACATCCATTGAAGGTTCTTTCAGGTGGCTTTGTCTAGCATAATCCCTCATTTTTGTCCTCGGAACTCGATTGAGGTGGTTGAAGATGCAGCAACGCGTTCTTGTATTCTGGGAAACACAGGGTTCTTTCTGGAGATCCAACTTTGAGAGAGATGGAGGTCAGGGGCAGGCTGCTAGCCTGGAGTCCGGTTTTCTCTTCGGAGGTTAAACCACAACTGAAGACAGGATCCAAAAGCTGTACAATTAAAGCAATTCAAACAGCTCGAGTCTCAATCGTGTGACAGCGATTTCAGGTGAAGCCATTCAGCTAACAATGTACTTTAAGGACCCTTGTTAAAATCCATTGCATTTTGAGCAAATAACTGTGGAATTATTAGCACAGTGTTGGAGATGATGAGTCACAAATAGCTCTGCCTTTGTCCAGAACTGCTGGGGTGGATGTCACGCCTACTAGTACTTTGTGTTGGCTTGACTGGAATATTCATACAATGCAAAGGGGGTGTCACCTTGCAGGAGGATGATGAGTTAGCCTTTGTCCATTGGAATGGCTTAGAATCTTCCAGAACTACCAGCATGTGACCAACTGCCATATTATCAGAGATAAAAACAAAAAATCTGCGGATGCTGGAAATCCAAAACAAAAACAGAATTACCTGGAAAAACTCAGCAGGTCTGGCAGCATCGGCGGAGAAGAAAAAAACAAAAAAACTGCGGATGCTGGAAATCCAAAACAAAAACAGAATAACCTGGAAAAACTCAGCAGGTCTGGCAGCATCGGCGGAGAAGAAAAGAGTTGACGTTTCGAGTCCTCATGACCCTTCAACAGAACTTGAGTTCGAGTCCAGGAAAGAGCTGAAATATAAGCTGGTTTGAGGTGTGTGTGTGGGGGGCGGAGAGATAGAGAGACAGAGAGGTGGAGGGGGGGGTGTGGTTGTAGGGACAAACAAGCAGTGATAGAAGCAGATCATCAAAAGATGTCAACGACATCTCGAAACGTCAACTCTTTTCTTCTCCGCCGATGCCGCCAGACCTGCTGAGTTTTTCCAGGTAATTCTGTTTTTGTTTTGCCATATTATCAGTCCAGCAATTGTCCTTTTAAGAAAAACAGAATTTAAACAAGAGAATATGGAAAAGAAACAAATTTCTTTTTTTTTCTTCATATCTTCTCAGCATGAGATGAATAGGTCTGTAATATAGTAGCTTTAGAACTATGGATCAAAGGCTGGGATTTCCTGGTACCAATAGCATGGGTATCGTCGTGAAAGAGACAGGGAAATTTGGAGAGCGACCAAACATCAATTGACTTTTGGTCACTCTCCAAATTTTCCTATCCCATCCGTGATATTGCTCATTGCTGGCGGGACTGGAAAATCCCATCCATCGTCTTGGGATAAAGCATCAACCATTTAGAACTAAGAGGAAAAAAGATTTCTTCACTCGGAGGGCTGTGAATCCACCCCAGAGATCTGTAGATAATCAATGTAGTGTATATCTAGATTGATATTGAGTTATGTACTGTAAAGATTACGTAGGAATACATAGGATATGCAGCACAGAAACTGGCCATTCAGCCCAATAAATCCATGCCAGCATTCTTGCTCCACTCAAGCCCCCTCTCATCTTTCCTCGTCAAAATCTATCATCACTCTATTCCCTTCTCCCTCATGTGCTTGTCTAGTTTGCCCTTAAATATATCCATACAATTTACTGCAGCTATTACATGTGATAGCTGTCATGTTTTTAATAATGACGTAAAGGTGCCAATCACTCAGAAAGGATTGTTTAAACACGTTACAGGTTCATTTATTTAAACTAAGTGCATAAGTAATATACACAGGTAGAAAGCTTGAAGACATCAGAGCTGAGCTGTGTTCTGCTCACACGCAAAAGTGACACTAAGTGCTGAATTTTCTGGTTGGCGGTGGGGGCTGAGCGGGAGCGGGAGCAGGCGGGCACAGACCTGATCGCCACCCGCGATCAGGCCCATGCTGCCATTTTATGAGGTCAGGCCAATTAAGGCCTGGCCAACGTAATGTGTGACTCCCGAGGATAGTGGGCGGGCGGCAGCAAGAGTGCACTGTCTGCTGGGTCCAGTAGTGACCAGGCAGCCTGCTTATATGAAGCGCTGGCAGCCTTTGCAAGGCTGATCACAATGAAAAGTGGAAGGGCTCACCAGAGGGCTTCTGATAAGCAGGCCAGTCCGGAGGGTAGGCCAGTGCAGCAGGCCAGGCTGGAGGGTAGGGCAGTGGGACAGGCCAGGAAAGAGGGTAGGGCAGAGTGCCAGTGTGCCCCTTGTTTTTTGGATGACTGCCTTGCTGCCTTCCTCAAGGAGGTGGCAGGATGGAGGGAAGCGCTGGTTCTTCAGGATGGGAGGAGGAGGCCCCCCCACATGACCAAATGTGCCTAGGAGGAGAAGGCGGAGGTGGTGAGCTCCCAGTATGTGGTGCAGCGCACCTGGGTCCAGTGTCCCAAGCGCTTCAATGGCTTGTTGTGCTCTGGCAGGGTGACTACCATCTTGGCATTGGTCATGTAACCCAGCAGGTCGGCTTACCCCCTGCTGCCCCCCCTCCCCCCCCCACCCCCAAGTCTGAATGTAGGGACTGCATTGAATCATTGATGACATTTGTCCTTTGCTGGGTGGGCCAGCAGGTATTTCCCATGCTGAGGTCAGCCTGAGAGAGTGATGAAGAGATGTGTATTGCCCCTGCAGAATGTGTTACACTGACTCGCACATGACTGGTTTGGGGGCAGCTTGGAGGAGTTGCACCTAGGCGCCGTGTTTGAACTCCAGGACCTGTCCAGTTCAGGGCGATGACATGCTGGGAGGGGAGCTTCAAGGTGATGTGGCAATGAACCATCTGCTCTGTGCTCCACGTGCTTGCGCCTCCTTGCTATGGAAGGATATACCATGTGGTGCCTAATGTAATGTAGGAAGCATGTGTCCAAGGGGAGGGTAGGGGGGTGGGGAGCAGGCCTAGCATCTTTGTGTAAGTGTTCAGCAGCAGCGGGGTGAGAAGGCACTGGATCCCTGATATGTCCCACTCTGGCTGGGTTGGGCCATGCACAAGCGAGTCCTTGTGCAGTTTGCACTAATCAATGCTCGTCTCTCATTTTAAGGAGAAGGATGTTCATAACGCAGCAGAGCAGGCGAGGACTGGAGGTGGCCTGGCGCAGATCGCCAATCTTAGCTGCTTCGAGCATGAGGCCCTGGATCTGGAGAGGCACCATGCGCCCAGGTCCAATGGTGTCAGTGAGGCTGGGGTGCCACAGCCAGGTATTTATGCTCAACAGTGAGGCCAGTATTGTTCTCCCAAATGCCATAGCACTACTGAATGTTAATTGATTAAATTTTGTAACATGGCTTGACCATTGGTTATGGAAGGTTCAGCGTATAATGATCCGGGGACAGGGATGCACTTTGTCATTGTCTCCACGTTAACTGATCCACTGTCCTTGTTCTTCCTTTCAGCATCATCAGAGCAGGGCCGGGAGGAGGAGGGCAGCAGCGGCCCTCTCTCACACTTGAGGGGCCTGAAGTCTCACCAGTGTCACGCCATTTCTGCAAGGCAGGCACCAGCACAGATATTAGCACCTCAGTGGGAATTCAAACATAGGCTAGTGTCCCGAGGCACAGTTGTGAAGGCACTTCACAGTCACTGGACAGCTGGCAGAGACAGAGAGTGCCCATGGTACTAACAGTCGGAGGACTGCAGGGGACCAGGCACATGCTCAGTCGGTGCCTGATGATGTGCCTCTGGAGTCGTCTGCGATGCAGCAGGTGCAGGAAATGTGGCTGGGTGTGTGGGAGCATCTGGGGGAGATACATGAGGCTATGCTTGGCTTGGTCGCTGTGGTGGAGGAGTCTACGTGGACGATTGCCGAAGCAATGATCCTCATGGCCGAGCACCATGCATCCTCCGTGGAGAGAGTGGCTACTCTCGTGGAGGGGCTACTCCAGGAGACCTGTCGTGGCTTCTTGGGGATGCGCTCGGACCAGCAAGCCCAAACATCGGCGTTGGTTTCAGCTGATCAGTGCCAGTGTGGGAGATGATCTGGGCATCAACTTTCCCAGCTCAGTCCCCATCCATGCATGGTGAGCACGGTGGTCCGAAGCATTCTCATGTCGGCGCAGCTACTGCCTGTCCTTTCTGTGGGCACCTCTCAGGTCGCTCCAGTTGAGGATAGCTGATACTCCGCCCCTCTGCCAGTGACCGTAGCATCTGGTGAGGCTGCGATGACTGGGGAGATGCCAGCTGTGGAAATGGCAGCTACCTCCCAGGCAGGGCCAGAGGATGACATCAAGGTCATCGAGGCCAGCAGGACAGCAGAGTTAGCAGGCTGTCTCAGGTGCAACTCCGAGCGAAGGGGCAGCACCAAGACATAGCACCCGAAAACAAAAACATAAGATACCTTAGGCACACCATGGGCTTTTCAGTGGTGCTTTTGTGTTGGCCTGAGATGAGGCCCTAATGATTTGTTTTGATTTGTAACAATATTGTCTTTTTTTTGGGATAAGTTGGTTTGCTTGACATATTAAATTCAGATATGTCACCATGGCTGAGGGTGCCTCTTTTCTTCTGCATGTGTATGGTTTCCAAAACTGTAATGAGTGCTTTGTGAGACATTCAGCTTTATTAACAAGGCCCTTAGCGACTGTTCCTAACCTGGCAGATTTTGCACTTAGGTGTCAAGTATCGAGCCTACAGCCCAGGCTTGTCCTGGAGGTCCATCTGTGGTGTGCTAGCTGAAAATTCGTTGGATTAAATCCTCCTGGGTGTACCTGCCTCCCTGGAGTATGCCTGGGTCAGCGTCTACCCCCTCAGCATTTCCCGGTGCATGGTCATCCTCGGACACACTGCTGGATTCATCATGTACATCGTTGACACCGCGTTGACGTCTTCATCGCCCTTTCCAGCGCAAGATTGTGGAGAGCACAGCATGCAACCACTATCACCAAGACACGATCTGGGGGGTACTGGAGTGCGCCCCTTGAGCGGTCCAGTCATTGGAAGCGCATCTTGAGAAGACCGATGGTTCTCTCCACCAGCCCTTGTGGAGGCGTGGCTCCAATTGTAGCGTTACTCAGCTTCTGTTCTTGGAAGGTGTAGAGGCATCATGAGCCACCTTCTGAGGGGATAGCCCTTGTCACCCAGCAGCCATCCATCAAGCTGGGCTGGAGCACTGAAGAGCCCCGGCACCTGGGAGTGTCTGAGGATGTAGGCGTCGTGAGAGCTGCCTGGGTACCTTGCACAGACTTGTAGAATCAGCATCCTGTAATCACACTCTATCTGCATGTTCATAGAGTGGAAGCCCTTCCTGTTGACGAAGGCACCGGGCTCACCTGCTGGCGCCTTGATAGCCACATGTGTACAGTCTATTGCATCCTGGATGTGGGGGAAGCCAGCAATCCCCACGAAGCCTCTGGCTCGCTCTGTCTAGCTTGCCTGGTCCAGCGATAGTGGATGAAGGCCAATGCATGCATGAACAGAGCATCTGTAACCTGCTTGACACAAGTGTGGACAGCTGATTGGGAGACACCGTTGTGCCCATATGCCAACCCAAAGATTTCATGGGCGCCAAAAAATCGGTGTCGATTGGTGAGTCAAGGGCCTTAAGTGGTCTGTTAATTAATGGTGGGCACACATCAGACATCATCGCGCACCCGCCCAGCAAAATATTGTGATGCTTGCCCAATGTCACTGCGCGTCATTTTATGCACGGACATGCGGGGCCCACCCCCACACACAAACGGAAAATTCTGCCCAAAGACTTGATTACATGATACACTTCCCTTCTAGTTGTGGCATATTGCTATCCCTTAAAGCATATCACAACAATAGTGAGTTTCACATTCCTACCACCCTTTGGGCAAAAAAAAAAGTTTGTTCTAAATTCCCCATTGGATTTTTTGGCGACCATAAGAGAAATATTTTTTCCCTAATACTACTGTGGGATACTGAAGCAGGCTTGTGTATGTGAGTGTGACTAATTTAATTAAACTAAAGATGGTCAGATTGCTAGTTTTGAATCATAAAAGAGGTTAAGTGTAAAATAGGCATTTTGAAATGGAGATGGATGAGATAAGGTGAAGTCTCAGCAGATACAGTGCAATCGGAATTTGCGTTGTTAGATAAGTTCAGGTTGTTTGATTTTCAAAGGGACATCATGGGCAGGATTTTCCCCCCGTTGGGGGGGGAAGTTGAAGTGTGGGCGTGCCTCTGATTGGGGCCCCCGATTGGGGGCGCGCCACCATTTTACGTGGGTGGGCCAATTAAGGCCCGCCCAGTATGATGTCCACACGGAAGCGCTATGTACTCCCTGTGTGGACCAGCGGGGGGAGGGGAGGGGTGGTAATCCCTAAATCCGAGAGTGCACTCTTTGGCACATTCGCACGAAAGAGCGCCCTCATCTCCCTGAGGCTAATTGCTGCCTCAAGGAGTTCGGCTCTACAATAAAAAATATTAAAAATCGAAAAATAAAAATCCCTGACATGTCCCCTCATGTAACACTGTCACATGAGTTGGGACATGTCTATAATTTTTACAAAAACTTTGTTAAATTTTTTAAAACCAACATGAAACCTTATCCCGCCTGTGGATGGGGTTTCATGCTTTTTCTGAAGCCCACCAGGGCTCCTGGCCTGCCCAACCAACGTTAAGGTTGGATGGGCAGGTCCACTAATTAATTCAATGACTCTGTCAATGGCCTCAATTGGCTATTGACAGGTCGGCAGGCACACAGCTGATTTTGCTGTGCCCCCACCTACCTGAAAATTTAAATGGAGCGCGGTGCTGTCAGGAGTTTCGCCCGATGTCACCGCATGTCATTTTGCGCATCGGTGAGCAGGCCCCTCCCCACCCCCTGCTCACCAATGGGAAAATCCTGCCCCATAAGATGTTTTACAACTGGCAGGATAAAGAAGGCAAAGTTATTAAGTTTATTTTATCCGAAAGTTCTGGCCATAAGGACAACATGAGAGATTTTTATATTCTGGGAAAATTAACTTCCAAAGCAAGTGAAACAATAGGATTTACAGACCAAAAGGGAGTAAATATATTTAAAGAAAGATGGAAAGCTGTATGGGAGTGGCCCTGTGAGATCTTGAGAGTTAGACTGTATGAAATAGACCTGTGAAAAAGCCTCTAGCCACCTCAGAGAAGTACTGGTTTGGTCCAGTGTTCAAGGTTTTGTTAAAAGCTTTAGAGTTCCATTGTCCCTTACAGCAACAGTGGGTGTTTGTGGTAATATTGCTGCATGTTTCATAGATTAAGAATCTATTCAGACTGTTGCCTGAAAAGGGGTGTGTAGTAGGGAGTCTAGTTAAATAGAAAACTTTTGGGCACTGTTATAAGAATAAGTTTAACTGTGTAACTGTAATCTTGTGTGTGTTCATTTTTCTACTTTCTTTTGTTAATAAATGTTTTAACTTAATCTTTAGAATCTCCAAAGTTGGTGGTGGATTCTTTACTTCTGACTTCATTGTACATATCATCTCATAATAAGTACAAATTGCTATGATAATTTGACCAGATTCCCCTTTGGGAATTAGTCAGCCTGGCAATTACCATCTGTCATATCATAACAAAACTTGCCGCTCTTTATGGGATTTTTAAAAATTCCTTGATGGGCCTGGAGTTGGTGAATTTTTAGACTACAAGTGTGAGAAGAACATTGAACTCAGGACTTGGTATTAAGGGATTTTAAAGTTGTTAGGCTGCAAATATGGTTTTAGCAATTGATAAGACTTTTCTGGGAGGAGGAGATATAACCCTGATTGGTTTACAAAAAGTAACTAAGACTCAGTTAACAGAATTGACAGATAAGTTGCAATTAGGATTAAGCACAGGGATGAAGAAAGCAGACATAATTGAAGTAATAGCACAGCATTTGAAGTTGGAAGGAATACCTGAAACTAGTGAGTCACAGCAGTCACAAATGAAAAAAACTTGAATTGGAGGCAAAAGAGAGAGAAAATGAAAAAGAGAGAGCATTTCAGAGAGAAATGGGAATATGAAAACTTGACTCCAGAGGGAGAAGTTAGCAATGGAGGAAAGAGAAAAGGAGAGAGAAAGAGAATACCAGCTTAAAAGGCTGGACTTTACAAAAGAGACCTCAGATGCTGAAGAAGGTTTTAATGGCGAAACAACCACCTTCAACCTAAAACCCAATGGGGATATGTTTAAATTTGTACAGGCTCTTCCAAAGTTTGAGGAAAGGGGTATAGAGGCATTCTTTATTTCGTTTGAGAAGATAGCTAAATAAATGAAATGGCCACAAGAAATCAGGAAAGTCTATGTTGGTAAATAGAGCTCATGAGGTATATGCATTGCTGTCAGAAGAGATTTCTGTAGATTATGATGAAGTAAAAAAGGCTATTCTGACTGCATATGAGTTTGTTCCTGAGGTGTACAGGCAGAAATTTAGGAATGTAAGGAAACAGCCTGGGCAGACTTATATTGAGTTTGAGAGACTAAAACAAAATAATTTTGTCTATTAGATACGGGCATTAAAGGTAAAGGCAACATATGCAGCTCTTAGAGAAGTAATTCTTTTGGAAGAATTTAAAAACTCACTTCTTTTGGTAGTTAGAACTCATGTGGAAGAACAGAGAGTTAAAATGACTAGGCAGGCAGCAGAGATATCTGATGATTATGAGCTGGTACATAGATCTAAACCTTATTCCCATCGTCATTTTAAATCTCAGCAGGGCAGAAAGTGGGAAGGTGAAAGGAAGGCAGGTAGTCAGGGAAGGGAATGAGCAACTGGGAATCCTCAGGGAATTTCTCCTCAGAGCAGAAAGGATGGGCTGAAGGTAAAAATGACACTCAAAAACTTAAATGATTCCATTGTAACAATGTTGGGTACACAAAGTCAATGTGTTAGAGGTTACGGTGAAAACCTATTACAGTAGTTGGAGCATAGAAAAGTTCTGGAAGTCAGAGTGCTGTGGATTCTGAGATCTAGAGGCAGGAAAAACCAATGGTTTGTGTACAGATGGAGCAGGAAGAATCAGCGGTAGTTAAAGAAGTTGGAATATGTTCACAATTCAACCAAGGGAGTACTGTGGGGCAGGATACAGAAATGTTTAAAGATTTTTCTGTGAACGGAAAGTTTTTCTGTGTGTATAGGGTGGAGGAGGGAAAGATATTACAATTTTAAGAGACAAGGGAACTAGTCAGTTGTTAATGTTATGGGATAGTGCTATTTATTGTCCAGAGGACTATCGCAGGAAAGAATATTAATAAGTGGAATTCATGGAAATACGTCCATTGTGGAAGGTAAATTTAAAGACCAGGTTGGAAATTGGTGATTGTTGGGGTAGTGGAGAAATTGCCCATTGCAGGGGTTCAATATATCCTAGGTAATGATATAACTGGGTCACAAATGTTGGTGATGCCTAGTCGAGCAGCCTATGGAGATGCAATGAACAGAGATGTTGCAGAAAGAGCATTCTGGATTGTTCCCAGATTGTGCGGTGTGAGATCACAACCTCATAGGTTGAAACAGGAAGAGGAAAAATTTAAATGGCAGGGGAAGGATGCTGACATCTAGTTAGCTGGATCTGAGTTTGAAAAGGTTGTTCAAGAAGAGAAGGCCGAGGAGAGTGAGGCTGATATGATTAGCTCAGTGAAATTGGTAGAGTTACAGCAGAAAGATCCACGAATAAAGCAGTTATACCAGACAGCTTTTTTGGAAACAGATGCAGAATATATTGCAGAGTGTTATTACCTTAAAGGTAATGTGTTAATGAGGAAATGAAGACTGTGTCATATTCCAGCAAATTAGAAGTGGGTGGTAGTACATCAAATAATAATCCCATCTGGATACAGAAATTAAATATTAAGGCTCATGAAATTCCAATAGCTAGACATTTAGGAATTAGGAAAACTCAGGCAAAAATACAAAAATATTTCTATTGTCCTGGACTGCATAAGAATGTAGTCAAATTCTGTAGAACACATCACACATGTCGGGCGACAGGAAAACCTCAAGCAATGATTAAACCTGCACCTTCAATTCCAATGCCAGCATTTGAGGAACGTTTTACCAGGGTCCTGATTGATTGTGTAGGTCTCCTCCGTAATACCAAATGTGGAAATCAATACTTGCTGATAATCATGGGTGTATCTACAAGATTTCCAGAAGTGATATCTTTATGAAATATTACATCAGTGCGGATTATAGAGGAGAAGACCAAATTATTCACAAGGTATGGGTTACCAAAAGAAATACAGTCAGATCAGGGTTCGAATTTCATGTCAGAGCTGTTTAAGGAAGTAATGAACAAATTAGAAATAAAGCAGTTTAAGTCATCAGCTTATCACCCTAAATCACAAGGTGCCTTAGAGAGATGGCATCAAACTTTGAAAACTATGATGAGAGCATATAGTCAAGACAACACAAAGGACTGGGATTGAACACTTCCATTTTGGTTATTTGCTATTAAGGGAGCCCCTAATGAATCAACAGGGTTTAGTCCTTTTGAATTAGTCTATGGTAATGAAGTAAGGGGACCACTTAAGATAATTCAGGAGAAACTTGTGGGTCAAAGTTTGGAAACTACTCTCCTGGATTATGTGACAAAATTCAGAGAAAGATTAAACAAAGCATATGAGTTAGCTAAGGAATTTAAAGATATCACAGCAGGTGATGAAGGCATGTGCAGATAAGAGGGTAAAAGCTTGTGGGTTTTTTTGCTGGAGATAAGGTATTGTTGCCAGTGTCAGGCAAACCTTTAAAGGCAAGGTTTACTGGGCCTTACAGGATTGAAAAGAGACTGAGTGAAGTAAATTATTTAATAAATACTCCAGAGGAGAAAGAAGCAGAGGGTGTGTCATGTAAATATGCTTAAAAAAACACTTAGACAGGGAAGATAATGTGAAGGAGGTATTAGTAGTGGTAGATAAGGAACAGGGGGGTGGAAATGAAGGATTCCAAAATTGATTTTCCTCTAATAAATTGGAGAATGAAGGAATGCTTGAAAATTTAAGTGTAATACTGGGTTACCATCCAGACAAGTGTCAAAGTGATTTGGAAAAGCTATTGCAGTCAAGCAATGCTATATGTGGGAATAAGTTGAGGAAGACACATTTAGCTGCACATGATGTAGATGTGAGAGATTCAAATCCAATAAGGCAACATCCTTATAGATTAAATCCAGTAAAATTAGCTCAAGTGCAAAAAGAAATTGAATTCATGCTTCAGAATGACAACCTAGAGTCTGGTTGCAGTAACTGGAGTTCACCAATTGTGATGATGTCGAAACTGGATAGAACACAAACATGTGGGGATTATTGAAAAGTAAATGCAGTGACAAAATGGATTCATACCTTATTCCACATTGTATTGAGAAAATGGGACAATCAGAGTTTATCACAAAGATTGACTTGTTGCGGGGATATTGGCAAACATCCTTATCGGAAAGAGCAAAAGAAATATTAGTTTTTGTAACACCAGATGGACTATATCAGTTCAAATTTATGCCATTTGGTATGAAGAATGCAACACCAACATTTCAAAGACTGACAAACAAATTAATTGCAGGACTAAGCCATTGTGCATTACTTTGACAACTTGCTAGTTTTCAGTCAAACATGGGAAGAGCATTTACAACATCTGAAAGAACTGTTTGATCAACTGCAAGAAGCTAATTTGGTGGTAAACTCGACTAAGACTGAATTTATGAAAACACAAGTTAGATATTTAGGCCACACCATTGGACGTGGTCAGGTGGCCCCATGAGATATGAAAGTAAAAGCCATCGTGTCTACAATGAAACAGAAAGTTTTGAAATTTCCAGGCATGAATAGATTTTACTGGAAATTTTAGCAGTGTGGTTACTCCATTGACTGAATTATTCAAAAAGAACAAGAAATTTCAATGGATACAGGACTGTCAGAATGCATGACAATTTGAAATTTCTAGGTATAAATAGATTTTACTGGAAATTTTAGCAGTGTGGTTACTCCATTGACTGAATTATTCAAAAAGAATAAGAAATTTCAATGGATACAGGACTGTCAGAATGCATTTGACAATTTAAAAACTGTGTTGACCACTACACCAGTTTTGCCAAGCAGTTTAAGTTGGCAACTGATGCAAGTGATCAGGGTTTTGGTGCTGTGTTTTTACAAGAAGATGAAACAGGAATTGAAAAACCAGTAGGATATTTTTCATGGAAGCTGAATATACATCAGAAAAGATACTTAACTATCGAAAGAGACTCTAGGTCTTTTGTTAGCATTGCAGCATTCTGAGGTTTATGTTGCAAGAAATTCTTAAGAAACAACTGTTTATACAAACCATAATCCTTTAAAATTTCTGGACACATTTTGAGACCAAACTGCCTATCCTGTAAGGCCCACTAAACCTTGTCTTTAGTCCAGTTCTATGGAAGGGTCATGAGGACTCGAAACATCAACTCTTTTCTTCTCCGCCGATGCTGCCAGACCTGCTGAGTTTTTCCAGGTAATTCTGTTTTTGTCTTGTCTTTAGTGGTTTGCCTGACACTGGCAACAATACTAACACCTTCTCTCCGCAAAGAAACCACAAGCTTTTGTTCTCTTATTTGCACTTGTCTTTATCCCCTGCTGTGAAATCTTTACATGCTTCTTAGCTAACTCCATGCTCTGTCGAACCCTTCTCTGAATTTTGTCACATAATCCAGGAGAGTAGTTTCCAAACTTTGACCCACAAGTTTCTTCTGAATCCACTTAAGTGGTCCCATTACTTAATTACCATAGACTAATTCAAAAGAACTAAATCCTATTGATTCATTAGGGGCTTCCCTAATAGCAAATAACAAGAATGGAAGTTCTCGATCCCAGTCCTGTGGGCAGTCTTGCCTATATGTCTGGCTATTGGAATTTTATGAGCCACTCTCAATATTTCATTTCTGTATCCAAATGGGAGCATTATTTTGTGTACTATCACTGTCTTCCCAGCTGCTGGGATATGAGACGGTCTCTATTTTCTCATTAACACATTACCTTTAAGGTAATAACATTCTGGGATACATTTTGCTCATATTTCCGAATAAATTGTCTCTTATAACTGCTTTACTCATGGATCTTTCTGCTGTAACTCTACCAATTTCACTGAGCTAAACACTTCAGCCTCACTCTCCTCAACTTTCTCTTCTTGAACAATCTTTTCAAACACAGATCCAACTAATTGGATGTCAGCATCCTTCCCCTATCTTTTTGATTCCTCATCTTCCTACTTCAACCTGTGAGCTTGTGATCTCATCACTACACAATCTAGACCCAATCGTGGATGTTCTTTCTGCAATGTCTCTGTTGAATGCAACTCCACTTGCTGCTTGACTACAGTAGGCATCACCAACATTTGTGACCCAGCTATATCATTATCCAAGATAAATTGAATCCCTGCAGTGGGGAATTTTTCCACAACTCCAATAATCACCTTGCTTGTTTTCAACTTACTTTTTAAATTTACCTTCCACAATGGAATAGGTTTTGCATCAGCATGAATTCCACTTATTAATATTCTTTCCTGAATACCACCTCTGGACAATATATAGCACTATCCAATAACATTAAGGTCTGAACTAGCCCCTGTGTCCCTTAAAATCTTAATATCTTTCCCTGCTCCACCCTGTACACGTGGAAAGATTTCCCCTTCACATACAAAATTTTTAAACATTTTTGTAACCTGCTCTTTAGAACTCCCTTGGATAAATTGTGAACGTATTCCCACTTCATTAACTACCACTGGTTCTTCCTGCTCCACTTGTACACAATCCATTGGTTTGTCTTGCTTCTGGATCTCAGAACCCACAGTACTCTGACATCCAGAACTTTCCTGTGTTCCAGCTACTGCAATAGGTTTTCCCTGTAACCTCCAACATATTGACTTTGTACCCAACTTTACTACAATGGATAAAAGCAAAAAACTGCGGATACTGGAAATCCAAAACAAAGAATGATACGGACTCAAAACATTAACTGTGTTCCTCTCCGCAGATACTGCCAGACCTGCTGAGTTTTTCCCAGGTATTTTCATTTTTGCTTTTTATTAGAATGAAACACTTAAGTTTTTGAGTGTCACTTCTACCATCAGCACCTTCCTTTCTGGTCTGAGGAGAAATTTCCTGAGAATTTTCAACTGCCCCTTCTCTTCCCTAACTACCTGCCTTCCTTTCATCTTCTCACTTTCTTCCCTATTCGGATTTAAAAGGGTAATGAAAAAATAGTTCTGGTCTATGGACTAGATCGTACTTATCAGCTATCTCTGCTGCCTGCCCTTTTAACCCTCTGTTTTAACCCTCTGTTCCTCCACATTAGTCCTAACTGCTGAACAAAGTGAATCTTTAAATTCTTCCGAAAGAATTACTTCTCTAAGAGCTGCATATGTTGTCTTTAGCTTTAATGCACGTATCCAACAGACAAAATTACTTTCTCTCAAGCTCAATATTAGTCTGTCCAGGCTGTTTCCTTACATTCCTAACTTTCTGCCCGTAAGCCTCAGAAACTAACTCATATGCACTCAGAATAGCTTATTTTTACTGCATCATAATCTATGGAAACTTCTTCTGACAGCAATGCATATATCTCATGAGCTCTACCTACCAATCTAGACTGAAAAAGAAATATCCAGATTTCTTGTGGCCATTTCATTTGCTCAGCTGTCTTCTCAAATGAAATAAAGGATGCCTCTACATCCCTTTCCTCAAACATTGGACAAATTTAAACATCTCCCCTCTGGTTTTGTGCTGAAAGTGGTTGTTTCCACATCAGAACCTTCCTTTGCCTCTGAAGTCTCTTTTTTAAGGTCCAAATTTTTAAGCCAGTATTCCCTGCCTCTCTTCTCCATCCTTATGGAAAAATGAACTTTCGTCATTCTAAAAGACGGTTTCATTTTCTCAACCTGTTTCACATTACCTACTGTACTTATATCTATGCACAAAACTATTACATTACCAGGTACATACATTAACATGACAAAATATAGAAAACCTCTGTATCAAAGGAGGTCACTTCAGTCCATGGTCCATGATTCAAATGTCCAATTTCCTTTGAACTTTAAACTCTTGACAACACCTTTGCAATTAAATTTTCTCATCCAGCCACTGTAAAGGAAATATAAGTTTTCTCCTAATATTACTGTGGGAAACTGAAGCAGGCTTATGAGAACTGTGTGTATGTATGTTAGTGTGTGTGTCTCTAATTTAATTAAACTGCAGACACTCAGACTGCAAGGTTTGAATCATCAAAAGGGATTAGGTGTAAAACAGGCATTTGAAATAGTGATGGGTAAGCTAGGATGAAGTCTCAGCAGATACAGCGTGAATGGAATTTGCATTTTTAGGTAAGTTTAAAGGTTGTTTGATTTTCAAAAAGAAATGATAAGATGTTTACAACTGGCAAGAGAAATAAGACAAAGTTAATACGTTTATTTTACCCGAAAGTTCTGGCCATAAGGACAACATGAAAGATTTTTATATTCTGGGAAAAGTAACTTCCAAAGCAAGGGTGAAAAAATAGGATTTACAGATCAAAAGGGAGAAAATATATTGAAGAAAGATGGAAAGCAGTTTGGAGAATGGCCCTGTGAGATTTTGAGAAGTGGACTGTGTGAAATAGACTAGTAGATTACCGTAGATGTCAGCATATAAATCAACCTTTGAAACCTTGACAAATCTCTGCAAAAATGGGGGTTAACTTATATGCCAAGTATAAAAGTCAACCACCGCCATGAGTGTGAGTGGTTGCCATTTTGAAAGTTCTTTGGCATGCGATGCAAAGAGTGGGTGTGTCTTAAACTTCCACGCATATTTTCAGCACAGCCAATATCCCTTGCTTGATGCCTTGGGCCCGGATATAAGGTACTGGTAAGTAAAACATAAATTGTTAACGTGAAAAACTGAGGTTGACTACTAATGCAAGTATAGTATGTTGTGGCTGAAAAGGGGGATTGAATAATGCAGGAGGTATATGCAAAAACATGATTTTTGGGGCAAGAAAATGGAGTTGTCTTATGCACCAGGTTGACTTCTATGCTTCAGTTTACAGTATATGAAATATTTTTTTAAACATTCATATCCTAACTGCACGCACATTGGGTCTGTCACATCAACCAGGCAAAAGGGGATACAATGGTGGTGAATTTCCATGGAGTTTCTCTCACTTGACAACGGTAATCTCAGCAGAAAAATTACTAAAACACTGGAAAACTGCAGAAACTCTGATTGTCTCTGATTTTAAAGGTAAACTTACATTTGTTATTTCTTTATGTATCACAGAAGTAATTCTTCCATTAAGAGCTATAGTGCATTCTATTTTGTTCAAAGAAGTTAAGTCTTCGGGTGGAATTTTCTGGTCCTGCCAGCAGTGGATTTTGTCATGGGCAGGAGCAGAAAATTGGGAGAGAGGCCATAAATTAGGCCAGAGATTAAAGGCAGTCCTGGGGTTTTCAGGCTGTACTACTGGGCTAGGGATGGCATGCACGTCATTGTCCCACTCCAGGGAAGGGTATGGGCTGTGTGCTCAATTGGGATAAGGCACATCCTGGTGTGCAGGGTTGGTCACGTTTTTATAGTCAATGGCCACGGGCTTGTCTGGCTTGATACTGGGCTGCAGGTGGCATAGTCATGGTTAGGGGAGGCAAATGCAGCCTGTAAATGGGGAATACAGAATAAAGAGGGAGGTATTCCAAGCTGTCCTGGGGGAGCAGGGAGTGGGGGGCAGTAGTCTCCTCTGTATGTGACCTTGCACAGCCTCAAGGTGGGGAGGGGCGAGGTCCACATTGGGCATGGGGATACCAACAGTGATGCGTACAGGTGGGAGTGTTAGAATTTCAACCACAATTACAATGAGATCCAAGAATACTGGGGGAGGTTGGAGAATAACCAGAGACAGCTCTACCTGCACACCATGGGGTTCCAAGAAGATTGAAGGGACCCGAACACAGACAGGGGAAGGGTCAAAGCTGGTCTCAAAGTAGAAATGCAGCACCACCATCTTGAAAGCCTGAAGTTATTGCACAGTTTGAAATCAAAACTGGAAAAGAATCTGCATTGGAGAGGTCTGAGTCAGTGCGGGAGGAGACCAGGGCTGGATTCAGGAAGTAGCCTCAAACTACTTAGAGTCTCAACATTGAAATAGTGTCAGAGCTGAGAGAAAAGAGGAAGGCCTCCTTACAATTAGAGCAACTACCTTTTGGTGCGCTCTTTCGAGAGACTGCAGGAGTCATTGGCTTCACAATACAGTAGGTCCATTTGAGCATTAACAGAGAGGAATGTGAGAATGGAAAGTGCAGGCAACTGTTAAGGAAGCACAACTGCTGCATATCTGCCAGATCATCAATGAAAGCCTCTAATGTGCTTTCTCCAATTGGCATGGATAATGGGACAAAGGGCATCCTGTCATTGCTGAAAATTGAGCTTGATCAGCATACCAGATCAGAGGTTGCAGGAGTTCCTTTGGTAAAGTGGAACATTTCATGAATGTGTTCAACCCTCTCCCAACTTCTGTGAGGTTCAGATGTGGAAATATCAGGGTTGGCATCATGGTCACCCAGCTCTGTGAGTGTGCGCCTCAGCTTCAAGGCTGTATCAGCAAAAAGCTAGTGGTGCAGACTCAGCACTAGGGCATGACATTAACTTTCTGTTTGCAAGTAGGGGGATCTGCTATATTTGCCCAATGTTCATTAATCTGCTGCATTTATCATCCACAGGAGAAGGAGGATTGAATAATGGGGCCTATGCTCAGTGCTGCATTCTCGATGACAAAGGTCAAATGGAAGAAACAGGCGCTGCTTGGCGCAGCTTCAAGAGGAGGCCCGGCCTGAGGTCCATACTCCAGGGCAGCACAGCAAGAACCAGAGGATGAGGAGGTTAGACCCACCTCATGGAGGTGACTCACACAACCAAGGGTCTACCGAAGGGATGAGCAACTGACAATGCCGTGCATGTCTGCATTTGTCAAGAGAAGTGGTGGATCATATCTACCACATTCTGTGGGAGGATCTAATGCCCCATGGACTGAGAGGACATCCCCTGCCAGTGGCCCTGAAAGCTCAATTTTTTACCTGCGGATTATTCCAGGGATCCACAGGGGCGGTATGTGGCATCTCACAGTCCTCAGCACGTATGCCCTCCACCATACGTGCTGAGTTATATGAACTTCACATAATGAAGCTAGCCAGGTGGAGGTTGAGATTGGGATTGGCTGGACACTCAAGGACTCACCTGGGTGAATGGCCTCATGTTTTCCAGTGGCTTGTCCTCCTCCCTGTCGGTGCCTGAGGGCCCCTGCCTGACTCCCTGAGAAGAAGAGGCTCCTGGAGGGAGGTCAAGGTTTGCCATCCCTCTCACCTAGAGTCTGATGGTTCTCACCAATGCCTATAGCAATGGAATACAGGTCCAAGCAGAAATCCGGCAGGATCTGCTGGACCATGGTCTCCAAGGCGGTCGCCACCCTTCGCATGGAGACCTCGAGGTGCTCGCATGTTGGAGCCATGACATCAGAGAGAGTGCAGATGGACTCCTCCATCTTTTGCTCTAGTCTGTTGACTGCCTTCCATAACTCTTCCTGATTTTCCACCGCCTGTCATTGCATCTCCAGCATATGTAACATGGCCATTTCCAAAGGCTTATCATCAGATACCAGACTTGGACTAAACAGGTGCCTGATCTCCAGCAGTCCTCCGAGTGCCACAGACCTGGGCTGTCAAAGCCTCTGACTGCTATGGAGACGTTTCTGTGAGGTGTTCCCAAGAATTTGGCCCCGAGACTACTCTGTAACCCACTGCTGTGTGTGTCTCTGAGCTGGTAGAAGGTGCAGGTGAACACTGTGAGGGGTCTTCTTAAAAGGGCGCCTCAGCATCCTCCTCTGAGGTGGCCGGGGGGCTGAGGCTTATGTTGGCTCTGATGATCTGTCTGGACTTGCTGCTGCCTGTGAAAGGGACCTGATAGATTTAGTTCATGAACAGGCTGAATATAAGTTTGTATGTTAATCACTGAGAATTTTAGGATGTGATCAACTCATGGAGGGCTTATCCGTACTGGCTCGCTGGGAGAGGCCAATCTCGCCTCCCCACAGGAGCGATCTCTGTCCTCATCCACCAACTCTGTAGCACCCTCCTCAAATTTGGACAGCTCCAGGATGTCAGCCCTCCCTCCGCTAGTCTGGGATCCCTCCCTCTTGTTGTGGGCAAGATTGGCCTGCATAAAGACAAATGGATGGGAAGTGATGAGAAGAGATGGAGGAGGTTGGGAAGCATGCATGCCTGTTGTGTGTGCTGAGCCCTCCTCAGTTACAGCTGAGGATGGAGTTTGTGCAGCATGATAGATGAGAAGCTGGTGATGTTAAAGTGGCTGTGAAACAATCAGCATTGATGTGTTCCCTGCTAATATTGTATGAGATCCCTGAGCACTATAACCCTTTGAGTGCATGATGCCATTATGAGAGTGTGAGATTGGAGTGAGCTGAAGATTGACTTACCCTGGCAGAGTGGCAGAGATCATTCGTCCTCTTCCTGCACTGGTTTGCATTTCACAGGCGGGTGCCCAACGAGCTTACCTCTCTTGCAACCAACCCCCAGGCCAGCCAAGTGAGCTTGGTGGGCTTCCTGGAGTCATCCCTTGGGTAGAGGACATCCTGGTGCTGGCAGACTCCATGGATGAGGGCCCCTTGGGAGTCATTACTGAACCCCGGTGCAGCTTTCTTCTTGGCGCAGCCATATCAAGACATCCCCACACAGCTGGGCTGGAGAGAGTGAATATATGCATTTGGGTGACGTTTATGTATGACGCCCAGACCTTTGGCCCCATTAGATAATAGTGGGGTGGCCAAATCAGTGCCCATCCTGCCATGTGATTCAGAGAGCTACTCGCCTATGCATATTTAATGAGCTTCGAAGCGTGAACTCGAGCGCAAATTCCTGCCCCGCCACCCAACGGGAAACACGCCACGGAACCTGCCCGTTACCACGTTTAGTTTCAGAAATGGAAAATTCCGCCCTTCATCTCAGGTGCAGAAACTTTTATCATTAACCTGCTAAAGTCCATTAATGAACCATTGATGTGCATAATTGAGCTCAAGAAATATTGTACAATAATTAGGATCCTCAGTTAGAAACTAAGGAATACAGGGTTTATTCTACTCATAAAAATGGCCTTAATAATGTGTATCAAAACGTTTATTGACACCACCTGAGTGGCCAAAGTCAGTGATTACATCTTGACAAAGTGACTAGATCTTGAAGAATCTTGTTTTTGTTTTTATATCAATGATTACAACCCCACATGCTATATCCTTATAGATGAACCATTGGCCTAACTCACAGTTCCATTCACCTAAAACCTTCACTCACATACCGACAAGTATGATTCATACCCTAGATTCATAACTTTACTTCAATCTCACACGTATAGTACTGTAGCAAGCTTCACAATCATATCTCATAGATTGCAAACACTACCAGCTGTTCAACCATAACAGGTATATCACCGAAATGCATTGCACTCCACCCACTGATACACATTCCTCTCTTTCTTGCGGATAATGTGGCCCATAATTTGAGCCAGGAGCACCTAACCAGTGGGGTCAGGTTCCTCACCCCATAGAGGAGACAGGGCTGACTATAATTAGAGCAGCCACCACTGAGGCCAGGGAGATCTGCAATACCCTCCCAAACCCACCTTCTAAATACCAATGTGACTGCTGCTGATCGTTTCTACAAGTCCCCGGCCTCCTGTCACCCAAAATCCCATTCTTTTCCACAGGCTTGGTCAGGTATGAAAATCCAGGCTCAAGTCTGGAAATTCATGGTATTTTTATACCGTGCCAAATCACTTAATCTAGGGATGACATATAGTGAGTGGAACGGAGTAGGATATCAGGATGAGGTGAATTACTCAGCTTTTTCATACCTGCAAATAAGGGAGCATTCAGGCTGTTGGAAAATGGCTTGCTATGTGTCCTAAATATTAGTTTGAACTACTAACACTATGCAAACTCTTAAGCTATGTGTCTGTTACACATATATGCAGTGTTTTAGAGGCATTCTTCCAATCTCAGAAATTGCTTTAGATCTGTTCATTTGCTGGTTAAGTTCTCCAATTTTTCTCTCACAATCAAAATTCAATAATGTGACTGCATTTGCATTATCAATTCCTCATGTTGCTTTAAATCTCTAAATCATATCAATTTTAAATCATATTTTCTCTAATGAAGAGAAGTTTATTTCTGAGTCTTCAATATAAACAATGTCATTGAAAACTTATCTATTCTATAAGCTCACAAACAAAGATAAAATCGGCTAATTGGCTAATACCAGGGATGAGGGAATTCAGTTACTTGGAGAGATTAGAAGAGGAAGGATTTTTTCCTTAGAACAGAAAAGTGTGAGGGGGGGTGGGGGGGTTTAATAGATGTTCAAAATTATGTATTAAAGGTTTTAATAGAGTAAATTAGGAAAAACTGTTTCCACTGGTGGGAGAGTCAGTAACCAGAGGACATAGGTTTAAAATAATTGACAAAAAAAACCAGAGGAATAAAGAAAGGAACTTTTTTTATGCAGCAAGTTATGATGATTTGGAATGCACTGCCTGAAAGGGTAGTGCAAGCAGGTTCAGTAACTTTTAAGTAGGAATTGGATATATTTTGAAAAGGAAATATTTTCAGGGCCATGTGGAAAGAGCAGGAGAGTGGGATTAAATGGATTGCTTTTTTTCAAAGGACAAGCACAGGCACAATAACCCATATGACTTCCAATGTGTTGTATGACTCTGTTGTGGTGTCTTTGATGAACGGACCACAGGAGACTCAGGTACAGGTTACAATCGTTTATTCGAGCAATTGCAAGGAGGGCACCATCTCAGTGCAGCTTGAGACAGTACTCTGCTAAACTACAAGTGTTCATCATATTTATACATTATTGGTTACATACAAGAACAGTTCCCAGATTTTGATCTTGTCAACATATAGTTTTACATTAAACAGGCAAGTCTCTGGTACAAAGGTACATGCATCATCTGGCCCCACCTACACCCAGGCAGAGCCCTGCCTTCCTATCTAAGCTCGGACCATCTGTCCTTCCCCTATCTGTTGAAGAACATGCTTAATCTATGTTACTGCCATTCTCTGACTCCAGTCTAACTCCTCTGTCATAGTTACATTCTTCTTCTTCCAATATGGCCTTGCTGATGCTCGAAAGCCCTGTGAATGTGCAAGGTTCAGCGTTCTCTCTGTTCCAGCCTGAACTTTAAATGTTAGCTACTTAGCAATTGTGGGTTTGCATGCTGGGATATTTTAAGTCAAGTCCCTTGACCATTACTGTATACCTTTATTTCCCCCTAACAACTCCATGATTGTACCTTTTAGATTTAATTTCTTGCAATACATTTCCTTTGTCATCATGGATGTGCAATATAATCTGCAACACTCAGCTAATTTCATATGTGTTCTCTTTCTCTCTACATCTTTTTCAACATGTCCCTGTTTTGGTACAGTACTTTTTCCATACATCAGTAACAATTAAGAGTTTCCTTCATTTCCATGTAATTCCTGTGCTGCTTCTTTACTGTATTAGTGTTGCCTTTCTTAAGTATGCAACCCTTTCCTCATTGTTCCCCTGGCCTTTGGTATACCATCATGTGTTTTGGGTGCACAGGATGCTTGGGGATCACCATATTGAATTAAAAAGGTCTTCTATTTCTCTATGGCAGTTGACAATGTCTTATATAGTTCAGTCATTCATAAGGCTTCGTAATTTTGCATTGACCTGTTTTGGGGAAATATCGCATCTGTCACAGCTGGACTCACAAACAATTTTTATTGCTTATACCACTTAAATGGCTGCACTAGTAACTCAGTGGTAGTACTCCTGCCTTGAAGTCCAAAAGGCTTGAGTGTAAGTAGCAATCTGAGACTTGAGTGCATAATCTAGGCTGACGTTTCAGTACAGTACTGAGTGCTGCATGGTCAAATGTGCTGCCTTGTGGATGAAGCATTAAACCCAATCTGACCATGAGGGGAACAGAAAAGTTTTGATGACGCTGTTGAAAAAGAATATGGTCTGACTCGGTGTTCTGGAAAAATGTATCTTTCACTCAATAGTGTCAAGAATAGATTAGCCAGTTGCTTATCTCGTTGTCACCTCATTTCTGGGATGTACAAACCCATGAAAGATAAAGCAGATGACCAATTCTTTAAAGAGAATAAAGCCCTGAGTGACAAACACTGACATAAAGTGACAGAATCTAATTAACGATTTGTTTAACACATTCTGTAGAATAGATGTATCATAGCCCATCAGCAATAACAGGAAGATCCAGAAATGCTTCTATTCTTATGATCAAGAATCAAAGCCTTCCCTTGCAGGACTAGTAATTCATAAGTCTTACAACCCCTGAAAAGCTTCCATAACTCATGGCCAACGGTGAAATTCTATTTATCTTTGATTTTAGCTGTTGAAGAATAGTCTCCAAAGCACTAACTACCAAAAATATCAATTGTTATACTATTTTCTGATATTAAAAAAAGACAGAACCTAAATTATAAAAGAAGAAAATCAGGAAAATTAAAAGAAAGATAAATAATTGAGAAATTTGAAACAATGGTTACATTATCTTCATACACAATCAAATGCATAAAATGTCAGTTTAACGTGGATAAATGACATAATTTGCCAATTTAGTTTTTTGTATGCATTATGTTGTGATTGAATTTATAAACTTGGATTGAATGTGCATTTCCTGACAGTTTTTATTTTTATGCTTGGAAAGAGCACAATGTAATGGTCAATGATGGAAGAAAGGTGAATGGAGAGGTGCAGTTGAAGTCATTAGTTACATTCATGAATTATCTCCTCATGTTGTGCCCTATCTATATTGCAGCCTCTCGTACTCTTCCTGTTCTCCCACTCCCTGTTGCACTTGCTCCACCACCACTTCCTCCTCCTCCTGCTCCTCAGCTTCTCACCTAATAGAGGGTGGCAAAGGCTATTCCCTCAAAATATCAGGCTATACTACAAATCTAGATACCCTATGAGAATAGAATTGTGGTTAACATAAAAGGGAACAAAAAAATCTTCTACCAGCATGTAAATAGTAAGTAAGTACTAAGAGGCAGGGTGGGGCTTATTTGGAACTAAGGGGGTGATATATGCTTAGGGGCGCAGAGCAAGTTTAGAATACTTAATGACTTCTTTGTATCAATGCTTACTAAGGAAGAGGATGCTGACAAAACATCAGTATAAGTGGAGATGGTTGAAGTAACGGAGCAGGTGAAAATTGAGAGGTAGGTTGTACAGGAAAGGCTCACCATGCTTAGTCTGCATAAATTTCTTGATCCTGCAATCCAAGTTGCCAAAAGGTGGAGATAATGGGAGGGCTTATGCTGATCTTCCAATCTTTCCAATATATGTGGCAGCTGCCATAGGGGAGTGGCAAATGTGACACCCTTTTCCAAGAAAGGCTGTGAGGACATTTCCAGTAACTATTGGCTGATCGTTATAGTATCAGTGGTGGGTATGGTTTTGGAAACAATAATTAGGGAAAAATTCATTTGCATTTGAAGAGGTTTGATTTAATTAAGGAGAGTCAGCATGGATCTGTAAAGTCAGGTTGCGCTTGACTAATTGAAACTTTTGATGAAATAACAGAGAAGGTTGATGAAAGGAATTCAATGGATGTTGATTCTTTGGATTTTAAGAAAACATTTGACAAAGTACCACATAAAATTGAGACTCATGATGGGGTGTCAGTGTCAAATTGGATAAAAAAAATTGGCTTAAGAACAGAAAACAGCGAATTATGGTAAATGAATGTTTTTCAGAGTGCTGGACGGTAAACGATACTGTTCCCTAAGGGTCAGTTTTAGGATCACTGCTTTTTTTGATATATACAAATGATATGGGAATACAGACTAAAATGTTGAAATTTTCCAATTAAAAGTGTGGCTGAGACCAATCAACTGCAACTGGACAGAGATGGGTTAGCAGAATAGGCAGACAAGTGACAGAAAGAATCTAATACATAAATGTGAGGGGATGCATTTTAGTAGAAGGATATGGAGATGCAATATAGACATAATAGCCCAGTCCTAAAGAGTGTGCAGGGATGGAGGGACCTAGGGGGTTCACACATGTAGATCTTTGAAGGTGGCAGGACATATTGAGAAAGCAGTTAGTGAAGCATGTGGGATCTTGAGCTTCATAAGTAGAGGTATTGGGCAGAATTTTGCCCTAGGTTGGTGGGCAGGCCCCACCGGCTTGGCAGCCGGCAGACAGCCGAACTCCGCCACCAAAGCGGGCCCCGCCCAGCGATCTGCCCGATGGGAAGCACTATGCACTTCCTGTGTGGTGGGGGGGGGGGGGGGGCGCGGAGGTGGGAGGGTGGGGGGGGGTGGGAGGGATTCCCCAACTGTCAAATTACGCTCTTTCGCGCATATGCACGAAAGAGCGCACTGCTCCCTGAGACTAAGTGCTCTCAGGGAGATCACTGACAATGCTTCAAAATTTAAAAATAGAAAAATAAAAAAATTATTAACATGTCCCCCTCATGTGACAATGTCACACAAGATGGAACATATTAATAAATCTCCGATAAAATTTATTAAAGATTTTTAAAACGGACATGAAACCTCATCCCGCCAGTGGACGAGGTTTCCTGTTTTATCAGAAGCCCATTGGGGTTCTTGGCCTGCCCAGCAGCCTTAAGGTTGGATGGGCAGGGCCTTTAATTGCCTTAATTATCCTGTCAATGGCCTCAATTCCTGAATATTTAAATGGGGCAGGATGACCCTGCGGAGGAGATTTACCAGAATGGTTCCAAGGGCGGGGGGTTTTAGTTACAAGGTTAGGTTGGAGAAGCTGGGATTGTTCTTCATTGAATAAAAGACATTGAAAGGAGATTTGACAGAGGTCTACAAGATTATGACATGGTTAGGTAAGATAGACAAAGAAAAGCTGTTACCATTAGCTGATGGTACAAGGACAAAGGGACACAGATTTAAGGGTTTGGACAAAGAAATAGGGAATTTGAGGAAGAACTTCCTTAGGCAGCAAATGACAATGACCTGGAACTCGCTGCCTACAGGGGAAATGATCCATGATTTCAAAAGGAAATTGGATGAGCACATAGAGTAGTACTGCAGGGCTACTCCAAAGCAGTCCAACAGAAGCAGCTTGGCTCAAGGATGCTAATGATGTGCTCTATAATATTCCATGTGGCAGCATGTCTCTCATTGTAGACCTGTTGTGCCCATGTGCACGCTGTAGACCAGAGTCATGAACCATGTCATGAGTGGATAACCCTCATCACCCAGAAATTAATTTTTGACTTCCCCTAGTTTGTCAAATACAGGTGACATGGAGGACAGCCACAGAATGAAGGAATTGTGATTGCTGCCAGGTTAATGGGCATTCTCTGCATGATGCATTGGCTATGACCACACACCAGTTGCACATTGAGGGGGCAGAATCACTTTCAGTTCATTAAGGTGGCCAAGTCAGATGAGGAGCACTTAAAGCAATGTTTGCGCAGTCAATGACACCTTACATCATGGGGAAGCCTGCAATCCCTGCAACATTTCATACTCTCTTCACCTGCTTTTGCCTGGCAAGAGGAATGGTAATTAAGCTGTGTCTTTGTGTATATAGAGCCTCAGTGAACTCCCTTATGCAGCAGTGGATGAAAACTGAGATGTTGCTTATATCTCCAGCAGGAGCTTGGAAGGAGCCACAGGCAATGCTGCCCTTGCCCCATTTTGTGGGTGCAGTTATCTTCAGCAATGAACAGATTTCAGTCATGACCTTCTTAATGAACTGACGGTGCCTTAAGAGTTGGTACTCACTAAAGCTCAGGTAAGAGAATTGGTCCCTAAAAACCTTTCTGGGTCTGAGAGCCCTTGTAACCCTCACATTTCTCCTTCATTTTGAAGCTTCTTCTGCACTATATGGCATCTCTTCATTCTCTCATTCATGCTCAATTCCAAGAGAAAGTCCTACCAGGCAACCCTTGGCTGGAAGCAACTTGTTTCAGCACAAGTTTTTCAATTAAAATCTACTTCAACACCAGGCAGCCCATTCTTTATACATTACTGAGATTTAAGGCAAAGATAGGAAATCTCCATAAATGCATATAGATTTGCATCAGCTGCCAGATGAAATAGTTCAACAGCTAACCTGTAAGTAGTTCATGACCCCTTTAAATAATGCTGATGAGGTGTGCATTTCCTTCATGTCTTTTACCATTGTGTTCTGCTGTGTCAAGTTATGACAGAGTGCTGGAGCTTGGCATCTGAAAGTAGCAGTGCTGATGTGAAATCAGCATTTCACAGTGACTGACGTCATAATCTGCCTACTCTGCATGGGCATCAGATGTACACACACAAATTCCTTAACCCAGAAAGCATTCGGCATACATCCCATCAGAAGCATGCTCAGAAGCTGGGGTGCCATTTTCCATCATTAGGAAACCACGTGGCACTTAAACAACAGGAACTATGGAACCAAATTTTTCCCCTCCTCCCCCTTCTCTTGCAGCATTTGGAACCATTGACAGGTTAGCACAATACATTTGCTCTTCAATTTGTACTTAATCACAACTTCCCACAATTCTCTAAACAGCTGCCTTAATCTATATCAGCCTGAACAGCTGCACAAAAGAAGCAATGTAAATTATTCTGATTTTTTTTCAGTGTCTCCCTGGTAAGTGACCTCAATTTATTCTTACACTTCATCCTTTGTGGATATGTTTACAAAGTAAAGGACCATGATGGGTACAATAAATCATAAATGTTGGCTCAAAAGATTTGGCTTCCTTTCAACAAGACAAATTTTGGGCTGCTTGCTTCTCCACTACCAGACCTTAAATGAGGCCCTGAGAGGAGAGGGGAACCATGGGAGGAGGACAAAGCACAGGCAGGTAGCAGCTCTCAGAAATGCTGTCGATTCAGAAGCAGCATTGCTACATCTCCCAGTTCTACAGAAAGCTTGAAAGAAATTCATCCTTTTGTTGTTAGCAGCTACTTAGCCACAGTGACTGTGCAAAATACCTGTGCAGAGGAGACCCGACTCTTGTTCTACTGAGTATCAGTCAATTGAGCAAAGAAGTCCTAATACTGGCATTAAGATCCTCATTTATATACGTAACATGGCCGTAAGATTGCATGAAGAATTGTCCAACCCAATATGGAGACAGGTTTCCTTGGGGAACAGGGAATTGCTCTCAGGTATTGGTACTTCAGAGTGATAGATAGGCAGGACAAGCATCGTGTTCTTCTTAGGAATTGTTATTATTATAAGGAAAAAAATCAAAGAATGAAATGGTTTTCATTGGTGAAAAAGTATTCAGGATTACACAGATAATTTGAATATATGTCACTTAATTATTATCTTTAACTATGACTACAAGAATTGAAACATGTACAAAACTGGCAAATCTCAAAAACCATTACAAGAAATACTATTTTCCTATAAGTAGGTAAAACATATAAAGTAAACCTCCATTGTAGTTTTCAAACTGCTTGCAAAATGCATTCATATGATTCAAACTGGGCGAATTACTGTTTTGAAACATGATTAAGTAAAGATATGAAGGATAAAAACAGAAAATGCTCAAAATACTCAGCAGGTCAGGTAGCATCTGTGGGGAGAGAAACAGAGTTAACGTTTCAGGTCATGATCTTTCATCAAAACTGGGAAAAGTTAGAAATGTAACTGCTGTTAAGGAGGTGAAATGGGGGTGGATGGGGTAAAAAACCAAGAAGGAAAGCCTGTGATAGGGCAAAAGACAGGAGACATTAAATGACTAAAGAGTTGGTGGGGCAGGAACAAAGAGAGTGGTAATGAAGTAGAGAAACAAGGGTCCAGAGGAGGTGTGAATGGCAAAATAATGTACAGCTGCCATCTAACAATAAAAAAATGAGAAAAATAAGGTTAAGGCAAAGAAAATGAGACAACATTTGGTGGGGGGTTGGAGGCAGGCAGAGATTATGGTCTAAAATTGTTGAACTCAATATTGAGTCCAAAAGGCTGCACAGTGCCTAATCAAAAGCTAAAGTGCTTTTCTTTGAGCTTGAGTTGAGCTTCACTGAGACACAGCAGCAGGCCGAGAACAAAGATGTGAGTGTGAGAGCAAGTTGAGGAATTAAAAGGCAAGCCATCGGAAGTACAGGTCACGCTTTTGTACTAAGCAAAGGTGCACTGCAAAGCAGCCACCCAGTCTGCATTTTGTCTCCCCAATGCAAGGGGACCACATTGTGAGTAGCAAATACAGTATAGCAAATTGAAATGTAACATGTAACATGTAAATCATGAAACATGTAAACTGTTGCTTCATCTGGGATGAGTGTTTCGAACGGTGTAGACAGAGGATCAAGGTAAAAGGGCAAGTGTTACATTTCTTGCATTTACGTGGAAAGGTGTGAGAGAAGGGGGCAGGATGTTGGAGGTGATGCTGGAGTGGACCAGGGTGTTACATAGGACTTGGTCCCTTCAGAATGCTGAAGGGGAGGGGAAGATGTGTTTGATGGTAGCATCAAGCTGGAGGTGCAGAAATGGCAGAGTATGATCCATTGAATACGGAGGTTGCTGGGGTGGAAGTTGAGGACAATGGAAACCCTGTCATAGTCCTAAGAAGGAGGGGAAGGGGTGAGAATAGAAGTGCTAGAAATAGATCAGACACTGCCAAGGGCCCTGTCAACCTCAGTGGGATGGAGAAATACTTGATTGAGGAGAAAGGAGGACATGTCAGAGGCACTGGTATTGAAGGTTGTATCATCAGAACAGATTCAAAGCAGATAGAGAAACTGGAAGAATGGAATGGAATCCTTATAGGCTGCAAGGTGTGAGGAAGTGTAGTCAAGGAGTGTAGTCAAGGTAGCTGTGGGGTCAGTGGCTTATAATGAATATTTGTTGATAGTGGAGACAAAGAAGGTTGAGGAAGGGAAGGGAAAAGTCAGAGATGGACCATGTGAAGATGAGAGAAGGGTGGAAATTAGAAGAAAGGTTGATGATGTTTTCCAATTCAGAGCAAGAGTAGGAAACAACACCAATACAGTCATCATTATACCAGAAAAAGGGTTGACGGAGGGGAATGAAAGTGACCCACTATGCACCGCCTCTTGAACACTCTTGACATCTCTCTTCAGCAGCACCGACTCATCTATGATTACAGGTATCTCCTGGACATTCAACATTCCTCGAACCACTGTTCTCACCGCACTCTGACTTACGCACTCTGTGCCATGCGCCACCACATGAACACTCCATTGCTCTCTTCAGCAGCAATGACTCACCCATGACTATAGACATGAGGGTTTGAGCAGTTTAGTGGCTTTGCATACTATCCTATTTCAGGTTCATTTTCAAAATTGGATTGTGAATAACCATAGCATGCACTGTGAATGCTGCAGTCAATTTCTTCAGGAGAAGGACCATTGGAAACTCTTACTCAAAATGTAAACTTCAATTATTTTACTTACCATATAGATATGGTAATATATATGAATTATATACATATATATAATCTGTTTTTGAAGTATATAGAGAGCAATATTTACAGCATACAAGAACACACAGCCTGCCAAATTATAGCTCACTAAATTGGTTTTAGTGCTTTCTTTCCTTTGATATTTCTGCATTTCTATTTATATGAATCTCTAATGTTAGTATTACAGAATTAATGAGATATGAGTCATCTGGAATTGTGTCTAAATTTCAAAAATATTACATTAGTTGAATCATAGATGCATGAAAAGAAAATATCAGACTTTTAGATGGATTAAAACCTCATTGACCATTTCATATATTCATGATACATACATAAATCTTTATATACAGTCTCTCTGTTTCTGGCACAGAGCAAGACCTTTTACTGTCCATGTAGATACATTAATAATTTAATGTGAAGTATATAATTCCTACCAGACGCTGAATCCTCACCAAGCACAAGCATACCAAGAATAATTTCTTGAGATACAAAGTTTCATTCTCGCATTCCATCTCAAATTTATTTCAAATCATAGGACTAAGCAACAAATAAGAATGCCTACTTGTAAATCAAAATAAACAACTCAATAACTCTTATATAGTGAATAATTTAAAGATATTTTACAACTTAGATGGCTTTAAAATACCTATAGTGAACCACTACACATTTATTTACAAGCTTACAATTTGAGCATAGGCTTCGCGATTGAAAACATAAACCATTTTATGTAATGTGTTTTTGAAATAAATATTTAAAGCACTGCATCATCTCTCATAATCCTTCAAAAATATTGAAGCAGGATTCCAAAATTGTTCTCTTAAATTTCATTTAACAAATGCAAATTTAAAATATATTTGACCAGAATTTACAGTAGCAGCCAAACTTATTTAACTTGTATGAGATTTTGCACAGCAAGTTGCTGTACGTGGAAGATTGAAATAAGACACCTGTGATCTGTGTAAATAGAGCAAGCAACTGTATATCAGATTGAAGGATTATGAACAGAGTCTGATACAAGATACTGTGGATGCTGGAAATCCAAAATAAAAACAGAAGCATCTGTAATTACTCAGCAGGTCTGGAAGCGTCCGTGAAGAGAGAAACATTAAATGTTGCAGTTGGTGATTCTTTATCAGAATAGGTTAGAACAATGACTTCAATATTAAATCAGGAACAGAAAGAGAAGAAATGAAAGGTTACATTAAGAGAGGGAAAAAAGAGACAGAAAGCAAAAGTTTAAAAAGTACTTAATTTTCTTTAAAATCTCCAACAACAATTCAAAGCTAAAGGAATGAGACACTATACTTTTAACGCTTTACCTTTACTCATAGACTCATAGATGTTTACAGCACAGAGGGAGGCCAATAAGCCCATCGTGTCTGCACTAGATCTGACTACACTAATCCCATTTTCCAGCACTTGGCCCATAATCCTGGTGGCTATGGCAATGCAAGTGAGTACCTAAGTACTCTTAAATGTTACAAGAGTTTCTGACTCAACCACACACTCAGGCAATGAGTTCCAGACTCCCACCACCATCTGGGTGAAAAGATTTCTCCTCAACTCCCCTCTTAGCTTTCTACCCCTTACCTTAAATCTATGCTCCCTGGTTGTTAATGGAAAAAGTGCCTTTCTTTCCACCCAATCTATGCCCTTCATAATCTTTTACACCTCTATCAGCTCCCCTCTCAACCTTCACTACTCCAACGAAAACAACCCCAACCTATCCAATCTTCCCTTATAGCTCAGACCTTCCAGCCCAGGCAACATCCTAGTAACTCTGCTCTGCACCCTCTCCAGTGCAATCACATCCTTCCTATAATGTGGTGACCAGAACTGCATGCAGCACTCCAGTTGTAGCCTAGCCAGTGTCAAATAAATTGTTTGCAATAATTAAAACCTATCATACTATTAAAAAATCCTAAGTTTATGTGGCCAATTTAGTTTTTATTGACCAGGCAAATACAGGCACATCACCTTGTTTGCAATAATTAAAACCTATCATACTATTAAAAAATCCTAAGTTTATGTGGCCAATTTAGTTTTTATTGACCAGGCAAATACAGGCACATCACCTTGTTTATTGCATTAAAATGGTGAGTCAAGCAACGAGATGCTGTATTTGGCACATTTCATACAGCACCTTCTGAATTTTCACATTCAGCCATGCATCTACACCCACCTGAAGTTGCTTGAAATTTGCATATAAATAATGGTGAGCACCATTATGGTTAGCCGGACTATTACATTGACATGAAAATCTGGACCTTTAGAGCTTCTGAAAGACAAACCCAATGAATTATGCATCACTAGAGAATAATCTTGAAGTAGATCAAGAGATGGCATGGTGTAGCGATTTTCTTTGACCTCTGGTACCTAGCTTGAAATCCAGGACATGTGATAGGATGAATGACCTCTCTCTGCTACCCATAAGGTTCTACATGATTCATAGAATTTGTCATTGGATTATCAACTCAAACGCACGTAAAATGAAAAAATTACACTACTACATAGGGAAGGAGTATTCTACTTGGGATAGTAGTATGACTCATCGAGCAAAAATTCCTCTAAATAACTACATGGAGCAAAACCATGAATGTGTAATAGATTCAGGATTTAATTACATATGGTGCATAGAGGAACTCATTATATGAGAAGGGAAAGCCACCTCCTATCATTCTGCGACCCGTTGAAGCTCATCACTGTCTAAGGAAGAGGCATTAAAATGCAAAGTGCAGGATATTGAAACAATGGCTGCCACAGAGACACCCACCCAAAATCCCTTGGAAATACACAATGGGTGAAGGTCAAGCTGCAGCCACTGCAGGGAGATTGCAAAAAAGACCTCAGCAGAAGAGACAGGCTGAAAGCTCTCTATCTCTTTTGGAACAAATGTACTACCCGGTTCAGAGACCAATGTTATTAGAAATCTACCAGCAAACAGAGACCTCATAATAACTGCAATGTCTTCTACATTTGACCCATCCATGAAACCAGAATCCAAATCGATGGCAATTTTTAAAGATCTACAACTCCAGGGCAATCAAAGGACAGTTAACCATAAATTCTTTTAACTTTTTCTATTGGACTCCAACATCTCCTATTTCTAATACCTGTGTTTATGTGATGTTGTGTTTTATTACTTTTTTCTCTCAGATTTAGTGGTGAATAAATTTGCTCTTTTTTAAAAACTCAAGAAAACCTTGTTTGACTGGCTCCTTATTTCTCACAGCTTAAATAGTTATGTACATTTGGATTCGAAAAAGGCATTTCCTCATGAAAAAGAAACTTAAACCTTGGTTGTAACCCTTACCAAGGAGGCTGAATAGAGGGGAGCCAGTTCACTCCTTCTCACCTGGTTATAACAGCATACACCAGGCCAAAGGTAAACACACTGGAGGAGCTGAATGAGTCAGGAAGAGGCAATTTCCACAGGAGCTTAGGAACAGAGGTAGGCCAGTTAGCCCCTTGAGTCTATTCTTGCATTCAATGAGATTTTAGTTGATTTATGAATGAACTCCATGGCCAGAATCTTTAGGTCGGCGAGCAGGGGGCGGGGCCCACTTGCCGACATGTAAAATGACACGGGATGACGTCGGGTGGAACTCCCAACGTCACTCCGCGTCATTTCAATTTTCAGGTCGGCGGGGGCGCAGCCAAATCAGCTGTGCCCCCACCGACCTGTCAATGGCCTATTGAGGCCATTTAAAAAGTAATTGAGATAATTAATGGACCTGCCTGTCCAACGTTAATGTTGGCAGGCCAACCGGGAACCCTGCTGGGTTTCAGAAAAAGCATTAAACCTTATCCATGGGTGCAATGATGTTTCATGACGGTTTTAAAAATTTTAATAAATGTATGCTTTAAAGTGATGGACATGTCCCAACTCATGTGACAGTGTCACATGAGGGGACATGTCAGGGAAATTTTATTTTTGCACCTTCACCATTTTTAAATTTGGCGCTGATCTCGCTGAGGCTCAGAGAGATGAGCGCAGTCTTTCACGTGCATGCGTGCTCAAAAGAGTACACTCTTGGCTGAGGGATTGTTCCCCTCCCCCTCGCCGCCCACAGGGAGTGCACAGTGCTTCCTGGCAGATGTCACACTGGGCGGGCCTTAATTGGCCCACCCACGTAAAATGACAGCGTGCCCCTGATCAGGGACGCCAATCGGATGCATGCCCACCTGCGCCCACTCCTGCACTTCCCCCCACAATGGGGGAAAATTTTTCCCCATATATCCATCTTTGCTCCCTATCTCATTTGACTGGATGAGCGCAGCTTCAAAATGCTCTAGAAATTCAACAGCATCCAAGACAGAGAAGCCCACCTGATTGGCGCCCCATCCAACACTTTCAACATTCACTCCCTCCACCACCGATGCACAGTGAGTGCAGTCTGCACCACCTACAAGATGCACCTCAGAAACTCAGCAAGCATGTTTGCAACAGCACCTTCGAAATATGTGACTTCCACTGCCTAGAAGGACAAGGACAGCAGATGCATAGGAACACCAGCATGTGCAAGTTCCCTTCCAAGCCACATGCCATCCTGACTTGGAACTTTATCAGTCTCTTTGTTGTCATTGAGTCAAAATCCTGGAAATCCCTCCCTAACAGCACTGTGAGTGCATCTACATCACATGAACAGTAGCAGTTCAAGAAGGCAGTTTACCACCATCTGCTTAAAGGCAATTCACCATCTGCTCAAGGGCAATTAGGGTGGCAACTTTGTTGAAGCATAACTTCCTTGCATTGCTTTTTGTTATTGTTTCATTCATTCATAGGATGTGGGTGTCGCTGGCTAGGCCAGCATTTATTGCCCATCCCTAATTGCCATTGGGAACGTGGTGGTGAGCTGCCTTCTTGAACCACTGTCTTCCCTGTGGTGTAGGTGCACTCACATTGCTGTTAGGGAGAGAGTTCCAGGATTTTGACTCAGCAACAGTGAAGGAACTGAAATATATTTCCAAGTCAAGATGCAGAATGGCTTGGAGGGGAACTTCCAGGTGGTGGAGTTCCCATGTGTCTGCTGCCCTTGTCCTTCCAGATGGTAACGGTTGTGGGTTTGGAAGGTGTTGCCTAAGGAACCTTGGTGAGTTTCTGCGATGCATCTTGTAGATGGTTCACACTGCTGCCACTGTTTGTCAGTGATGGAGGAAGTGAATGTTTGTGGAAAGAGTGCCAATCAAATGGGCTGCTATGTCCTGGATTGTGTCAAGCTTCTTGAGTGTTGTTGGAGATGCGCTCATCCAGGAAACTGGAGAGTGTTCCATCACACTCCTGGCCTATGCCTTGTAGATGATGGACAGGCTTCGGGGAGTCAGAAGGTGAGTTACTCGCAGCAGGATTCCTAGCCCCTGACCTGCTCTTGTAGGCACAGTATTTATATGGCTAGTCCAGTTTAGTTTCTGGTCAATGGTAACCCTCAGGATGTTGATAGTGGGGGATTCAGTGATTGTAATGCCATTGAACATCAAGGGGCAATGGTTAGATTCTCTCTTGTTGGAGATGGTCATTGCCTGGCACTTGTGTGGTGCAGATGTTACTTGCCACTTGTCAGCCCAACTCTGGATAATGTCCAGGCCTTGCTGCATTTGGACATGGATTGCTTCTATACCTGAGGAGCTGGGAATGGTGCTTTACATTGTGCAATCACCAGCAAACATCCCCAATTCTGACCTTATAATGGAAGGAAGGTCATTGATGAAGTAGTTGAAGATGGTTGGGCCGAGGACACTATGCTGAGGAACTCCTGCAGTGATGTCCTGGAACTGAGATGATTAACCTCCAACAACTACAACCATCTTCCTTTGTGCTAGGTATGACTCCAACCAGCGGAGAGTTTTCCCCCTGATTCTCATTTACTCCAGTTTGCTAGGGCTCCTTGATGCCACACTTGGTGAAATGCTGCCTTGATGTCAAGAGCAGTCACTCTCACCTCACCTCTGGAGTTCAGCTCTTTTGTTCATGTTTTAACCAAGGCTTCAATGAGGCCAGAAGCTGAATGACCCTGGTAGAACCCAAACTGAGCATTAATGAGTAGATTATTGTCAAGCAAATGCTGCTTGATAGCACTGTTGATGACCCCTTCCATCACTTTATTGATGATTGAAAGTAGACTGATGGGGCAGGAATTGGCCTGCATTTTGTGTACAGGACAATTTTCTGGGCAATTTTCCACATAGCCGGGTAGATGCCAGTGTCGTAACTGTACTGGAACAGCTTTGCTAGGGGCATGGCAAGTTCTGGAGCACAAGTCTTCAGTATTATTGCTGGAATATTGTTAGGGCCCATAGCCTTCACAGTATCCAGTGCCTTCAGTCATTTCTTGATATCACATGGAGTGAATTGAATTAGCTGAAGACTGGAATCTGTGATTGTGGGGATCTCTGGAGGAGGCTGAGATGCATCATCCACTCGGCACTTCTGACTGAAGGTTGTTGCAAATATTTCAGTCTTATCCTTTGCACTGATGAGCTTGGCTTCCCCCATCATTGAGAATGAGTATATTTGTGGAGCCTCCTCTTCCGGTGAGCTGTTTAATTGTCCACCACCATTCATGACTGGATGTGGTAGGACTGCGGAGATTAGATCTGATCCAATGGTTGTGGATCACTTAGCTCTGTCTATCGCATGCTACTTATGCTGTTTGGTACACAAGTAGTCCTGTGTTGTAGTTTCACCAGGTGGACACCTCATTTTTAAGTATGCTTGGTACTGCTCCTGGCATTCCCTCCTGCACCCTTCTTTGAACCAGTGTCGATCTCCTGGCTTGGGTAGTAATAGTAGAGTGGGGGATATGCCGGGCCATGAGGTTACAGATTGTGGTTGAGTACAATTCTGCTGTTGCTAATGGCCCACAGCGCCTCACAGATGCCTGGTCCTAAGTTGCTAGATCCGTCGGAAATCTATCCCATTTAGCACTGTGGTAGTGCCACACAACACAATGGAGGGTATCTTCACTGTAAAGATGGGATGTTTGTGGTAATCAGCAGGAGGTTTCCTTGCCTATGTTTGACCTGATGCCTCGAGACTTCATGGAGTCTGTCATTGATGTTGAGGGCTCCCAGGGCAACTCCCTCCTGACTGTGTGCCACTGCCTCTGCTGGGTCTGTCTTGCTGGTGAGACAAAACATACCCAGAGATGGTGATGGTGGTGTCTGGGACGTGACTTGTAAGGTATGATTCCGTGAGTATGGCTATGTCAGGTTGTTGCTTGACTAGTCTGTGAGGCAGCTTTCCCAATTTTGGCACAAGGGCCCAGATGTTAGCAAGGAGGACTTTGCAGGTCGACAGGGCTGATTTTGCCATTGTCATTTTCAGCGTCTTGGTCAGTGCCAGGTGGTCCAGCCAATTTAATTCCTTTTTATAGACGTTTTAGCATTTTGATGCAACTGAGTGGCTTGCTGGGCCCCTTCAGAGGGCATTTAGGAGCATTATTGTGGATCTGGAGTCACATGTAGGCCAGACCGGGTGAGGACAGCAGATTTCCTTTCCTAAAGGTCATTAGTGAACCACATGGGTTTTTACTACAATCGACAATGGTTTCATGGTCATCATTAGACTTTTAATTCCAGATTTTTAATGAATGCAAATTCCACCATTTGTCATGGTGGGATTCAAACCTGGGGCACGAATTTTCACTTTGACGGGTGGGCAGGCCCGACTGACTTGGTGGCGGGTGAGCAGCCGATTGCCACCGCCGAAACGGGCTGCGCCGCCATTTTCCATGGGCGGGCCAATTAGGGCCCGCCCAGCGGGTAAGCGACTCCCGTGGGGAATGGGAAAATAGTCACTGGGGCAGGCGGACTCAGACCACCGGTTCCAACAGGGAGTCAGCAGCCTGTATAAAGAGTGGCCAGGCAGCCTGCTTGAGGCAGTGCACCATGGCCACTTGGGGAGAGAGGGAGGCAGCTGTGGTTCCACAGCAACATGAGCAGAAGGAGAGGGGCAGGCTGCAGGAGAGGCCCGCAATTGTGAAGTGCCCTCTCCATGCCTTGCTGTCCTCCTCCAAGGGGTTTCCAGCCGTCGAGGTGTGTTGTATCCAGATGACAGCAGGAGGGGGGGGCCCCCCATGTCACCAGCCAGGCGTGGGAGGAGATTGGTGACGCTGTCAGTGCCCATGATGACGTGTGGCACAGAGGCACGCAGTGCCGCAAGAGATTCAATGATTTGCTGCACTCTGGAAGGGTGAGTACCATGTCGGCCTTGGCCATTTGACACAGAAGGTAGCCTGAGCATTTGATCCCCCCCCCACGTCTTGCTGTCATTACTGCGTTGGGCATTTGGCACACGCTGGGTGGGCAAACAGATAATGACCATGCTTACATCAGCCTTAGTGGTTGAGGAGAAGATGGGTTCTCCCCGCAGCATATGTTGGTGTTTGTCGCATTTGAGTAGTCTGGGGGCAACTTGCTGGGGAGGCAGCTAGACACACACTCAGAACTCCAACATATGTCTTATTGATGGTGATGAGATGGTGGAAGGGGAGCCTCAAGATGTCGTGGCCAAGAGCCATCTGCTGGCCTCGGTACCGCACCTAGTTGCACTTCCTTGCCATGGGCGCTAAGACCCATGTGCTATTCAAAGTGATGGATGCCGAATGTGATCAAGGTGGCCGTTGGGGGAGGGGGTTGGGACCAGCTGTACTATCTCCTGGGGACTGATCACCAGTAGTGTGAACAGGAGCCGCTGGAGGCCTCAGATGGACCACTGTGGTTGGGGTGTGGCATGCGCATGCAGAGTACATGAGAGATCAGCCCAAATAAATCCTCTTCTCTGTTATGCAGGCAAAAGCTGAGAGCAATATCCGGGAGCGTCAGTGGACTGGTGGTGGGCACGCCGTGCTGCAGCACCTCACCACATATCAGGAGCAGGCCATGGAGCTGGGGAGGAGGCAGGAGGCCAGGGCGGCTGGTGGCGGTGAGTCTGGGGTCCAGCGGGCAGGTATTTGAGGTCCAACAATGCTGCAAAAATGCTCATTCACAGATTGAGACATTCTGACGTGTGGGTCATGCAGAAGGGACCCTCGTCCCTTTGTGGATTCACGTCTCCACCACCTTCCAAAGTCACCTTATCCCATTTGTGACCACTATCACCATGGTCTAACATGCCATGGCATCGCTGCTGCACAGCCAAAGACTTATTTCATCTGAGGGGGTTTGGGACCTCCAGCTCCCTTTCAGCCAGTGCGCCCCACATTACTCAGTCCAAAAGGTCCTCAGCACCTCACCTGTCAACCTCATGGCAGTCAACTTAAATAAATGCCACCACGTTAATCATCCCTGCGCCAAGGGGAGATGTTGCCTTCTGTCCACCCAGTCTATGCCCCTCCTAACGAAATGGAGGTCAATAATGTGACTTCTCAATCTCCTGTGATCCACGGCAAATGTCGCAAGTGTTTGTAATGTTTCCTCAGCACCGTAACTATCCAGGCCAGCATGCATCCAGGTCAGGTACCTCTGCACTCTCCCCACTCCAATGGTACATAACATGCCATGTGGCATTCCTGAGGCCATCTGACCAGCCAGTCTGTATGCGTGTCTAATGGTTGAGCCTCCTCTTGACTCTTTTCCACCCCACCAATGTTCGTCTCCTTAGGGTCTTGAAGGGTGAGCGACTTATGAGGCTGGGGGGAAAGGGATGAAAGGTTAAACTGACTGTACGCTAACTGATGCAGCGTCCTTGTTAATTTCAGTATCACCAGCACATGGCCGCGCCCAAAGACACCGGAGCCCCCCCCTCCACACTTGAGGGCCAAGACACGCAAATTGCGGCACATCATTTCAGCCAGCCAGGCACCAGCGCAGACACAAACACCTCGGTGGGGAATTTACCATCGGCTAGTGTCCCGGGTCACATTGGAGAGGGCACTTCACAATCGCCGGAGGAGATGGTAGGGACAAAGAGTGCCGATGGTGCCAGCAGCTGGAGGGCTGCAGGGGGCAAGGCACATGCTGAGTCCGGCAGTGATGATGTGCCTCTGGAGTTGTCACCAATGCAGCAGCTGCAGAACATGAGGCAGGAAGCGCATTTGCATCTGGCGGGGTTGCATGAGGGTATTCTTCAGTTGGTCTCTGTGGTGGAGGAGTCCAGGCAGAGTGTCATTGAAGACATGAACCTCAGGTCAGAGCTTCAGGCTTCCTCCACTGAGAGATTGGCGGCTCTCATGGAGAGGGAGTTCGAACGGATGGAAAATTTTCTGATTGGATTACACTCTGACCTGCAAGCCCTCAGTGGTACTGGCCACAGGTGGTCATTCCCAATATGGGAGATGTTGTGGGCGCCAAGTATCGGCGCTTGGTGCCCATGCATCTGCGGTGAGCAGGGAGGTCGAATGGGACCTCACATTGGCGCAGCAGCTGCTTGTCATTGCTGCGAGCTCCTATCAGGGCGCTCTGGATGAGGGCAGCAGCTCCTCCCCCACCCCCCCACCCCCTGCCAGTCAATGTTTCTTCCGTTGAGGCTGCAACAACTGGGGTGGTGCCAGTTCTGGAACTGGCCACTCCCTCCCAGGTGGGGCCATCACAGGCTCCACGGACCAGAGGACGACCACCAAGGTCATCGAAGCCAAAAGGACAGCAGAGTCAGCAGGCTGTCTCACAGGCCACTCCGAGCGATGGGGCAGCACCAAGACGTAGCACTCGCAACCGAAAGCATAAGGCACGTTAGGCACTCCGCAGACATGTCACTGGTGATTTTGTGTTGGCCTTAGAATAGGGAACAAAGTTCTTATGTTTGCAATGGAGAAGTCTCTGTTATATTTTGGACATAATAAAGTCCACTTTTCTGACCATGGCTGAGGGTGTTTCTTTTGTGCTGCATTTGTCTTTTTCACAGACATATCATAAGTGTTTGAGTGGACATTGATGTTTTTGTACTAAGCCCTTAGTTGCAGCTGATAAGGTGGAAGATGTAGCACCTAAGTGCCAAGTGTGAAAGTGCCAGGCAATGCTGGTCCTGCTGATCCATGTGTGTGGAGCTAGCTGAAGGTTCATTGAATTAAATTGTCCCGGGTATCCCTGCCTCCTTGGTATAAACGCAGGTCAGCGTGTAGCCCGTCATCATCGCCCTGTGCTTCCTCATCCTCTGAGGCACTGCTGGATTCATCATGTGCAGTCTCATCCAGGGCATCAAGGCATTGTCAACTGCATCCCCCCTTTCCAGTGCAAGATTGTGCAGAGCACAGCATGCTACCAGTATCACAGAGACGCAATCTGGGGGGTACTGGAGTACGCCCCATGAGTGGTTCAGGCGACGGAAGCGCATCTTGAGAAGACCGATGGCTCTCTCCCTCACAACCCTTGTGGAGACCTGGCTCCTATTTTACTGCTGCTCAGCTTCTGTTCTTGGACGGCGGATACGGGTCATGAGACACCTTCTGAGGGGATAGCCCTTGTCACCCAGCAGCCAACCATTCAGCCGAGCCGGAGCTCTGAAGAGCCCCGGCACCTGGGAGTGTCTGAGAATGTAGGCATTGTGGGAGCTGCCTGGGTACCTGGCACAGACTTGTAGAATCAGCATCCTGTGATCACACACTATCTGCACGTTCATGGAGTGGAAGCCCTTCGTGTTGACAAAGGCACCGGGCTCACCTGCTGGCACCTTGATGGCCACATGTGTGCAGTCTATAGCACCCTGGACGCAGGGGAAGCCAGCAATGGCCGCAAAGTCTCTGGCTCGCTGTGCCTGACTTATCTTGTCGCAGCGGAAGTAGATGAAGGTCAATACCCGTCTGAACAGAGCGTCTGTAACCTGCTTGACACAAGATTGGGAGACACTGCAAAGATCGCCCACCGAGCCCTGGAAGGAGCCAAAGGCATAGAAGTGGAGGGCAACTATAAGCTTCTGAGCTGCTGGCATGGGGTGTCCACCCACACAGTTAGGAGATATCTCAGGGCCAATCATCTGACAGATAGGTGACTGTCTCCCTTGAGAGTTGGAGCCTCCTTCGGCACTGCACCTCAGTCATATTGAGGTAGCTGCTTCTCCAGCTGTATACCCTGGTAGCAGAATAGTGGCATCTTCTGCAGCCCCTTGCATCTTGGACAACCTCTTGGCCCTGTGCCCCTTGTGCCTATGCCTGGCCTCCCAAATGTGGCTCCCCTGGAGGCTGATTATCCAGTCCTGGCCTCCTCCTTATTCTATCCCTCCCTTCCTCCTCAGAGGAGCTGCCTCCAGTGGAGATGTCAGAACCCATACCCCAGGCTAAATGGAGGCCTCCAGAAAGCTGCAGGCCCGATCAAGATTACTATCTGCAGACAGGTTTCAAAGTACACAGAAAGCTCTTGGAAATATATGTGAACTGCTAACAATCAAACAGGCAACTTGTAAACACTTTCTGCAATTAAAACTTCATGGAAAACATAAACAACCCCTCTGAGTCCACAGATCCTGTCAGTGCATGACTTTTATTAAAAAATCTCCTACCCGCCTGCCTATTGGGCCCATGCATCAACCCAAAGTTCGCACGGGCCCCTCAAAATCCTGGACAATTGGCAAGTTAAAGGCCTTAACAAGGCCTTTAATTAATGGCGGGCGAGCATCCCGCTGCTGTGTGCACCTGCCGACCAAAATATCGCGATGCCCTGCGCTGATGTCGGGACGCACACACAACGTCAGCACACGATATTTTAAACGCTGATGTGCGGGCTCCGCCACCCGCATGTCAGCCAGAAGATTCTGCCCTGGGTCTCTGAATTACCAGTCCAGTGTCAATATCACTACGCCACTGCCTCGCCCCTAAGGCTGAGGTAATTCTGTCACTGGCAATAAACAGATTGCTTGAGATAATCATGTTGCTGATTGTTGTATGGCCATGGACCTTCCTGGCCCGCTAGTACACACACTTGTTTTCTCCTCCATCATATTCAGCAAAGTAAATTGGCTGATGCACCTATATTAGTTATAAACTGAAACAATTGAGATTGCTCCATGCTGGACTCTCTCCTTTTCAATCTCACCATTTTTATAGTCATTCACACAGTGACAATCAGAGGCATTTTTGTACCTTTAGCAATCTCTTAATAAGCAAAAAAATTGAACACCAAAGCTGCATCTTCAACAAATTTAGTTCTAAGAGGTATCAGAAGGATAAGCAAAATAGAAACATACTTACCATATTTGTTACCTTTAATTTTTCATCCTGACATTCCTTCTCTTGAGGAACATTATAACATGAATATTTAAAACACATCAAGCTGCTTTAAGTGAAGACAATTAATTGTATTTCTCCAATCTGTTACACTAAAGAAAGGAAATTCTATTATTTTGAATAAAGTTAGTAGGTTGACAAAAGTGAGTCATAAATCAAACCACATTGATTAAATCACTAATTGTCTCGCCCAATTGAAATAGAATGATTGCAGGCAGAATTTGACAGCCCCCAAAACATTTGTGAGATTGCAATGTACAATTAACCTATGCCATTCTTTCTGATGTAGGCAGCACACAACTTCATACTTCCTGTTCATTTAGATGTTTGTAGCATGCAACCAGCATAAAACGCTCTTATGAATGGCTGAGCGGGTGCGCAAAATGGTGAAAGTCTAGCACAAGCTCAATTGAGCCATCACTAGTTAAAGAAGATGTGCAATTTGACTGGAGCAGGTGCTGGACATCATTCCAAAACTCAGTATTACTGGCAGCATGGGGTTTAATTTAAACTTGATTTCTCCTCTCACCACCCATCCGTAATAGTAAGGTGTTTTGATTTTGATTTTGCCCTTTATAAGCAGTGACATATTTCCCAACCCCTCAGTTTTGGTGCAATCCAATTTTTATTAATAATACCCCCTCACAGCAAACTTGAGATAGGGTAAATTCAGAGGGTTAGTTTATTCACACTTACTCAAACATGAGAGGAACGTAGCTTCATTTTCACTCTAACAATGAAAGGAAGGGGATAGAGAAAGAAAGATTTACAGGGCAATGACCACAGAATAAAGAATTATTATTTCACATGAGTCCAGAGTCCAGAATCAAAGTCCAATAGTATATTCCTTCACAGAGGTCGACAGGTTGAAAGCTGTTGCTGGATAATTTACTTTTCCAGGAGAGATGACTTTCATGATGAGATAGGCATGCAGTGATGAATTAGTCTTGCATGTGATGGCATAGAGGTGCAGAAGTTCCAGTAGAATCAGTGTTGATGGGGGCAAACATTCAATCCTGGACAGAGTCCTTTTTCTGTGCTGTTGTTTAGAAGATGGAAAGATGGAAGGCTGATATGTAATACAATAAGACAGGATAACTAGCTCTCACAGTTAGGAGGGTCATGTCACATGACTCCCACCTCTCCACTTTGGCTTTGACAAAAGGTGTATATTCCTTTGTCTGGTTAGACATCAGTGGCCATGCCTGGCTTATGAAACATAGATGGCCTTTGTCTAATTCCCTTGGAATTTGGACTCAGCAGCTCACAGGTTCATTGGCATCTCTTCAGAGATAACAAGGAGTCAGCTTCTCTGATACTGCCAAAAGTTCCTTTTGTCCAGGGTTTCAGGCAGACTTAGCTTCAGCCTTTTTAAAGTCTTTGTCCAGTTTTTAAAATTTTAGAAATCAGCCAGGATGAGACATAGATAAAAATATAGTGTGAGGTCTTCGCACCAGTCCAAAAGTTTGACCTGGGAAAGGCACAAGAATGGCACAACATGGGAAAGAGCAGCCTTCAAGGTTCTCTGTGCAATACTGGGAGCTTTAAATAATGAGACGGACAGGAGGGGAAGAGGTGGACATGAGGGGTCCACCAGATAGACAGAAGGCAGTGGGAGCTGACGGTTGTCACAGTCAATGCCGGGAGCTTAGCCCCGAGGATTTCAATACAGTGACGCAAGAAGTCCAGAGTTCAAGGTTAATGAATGCATCTTCAAATACCATATTCTTACAATCACAACACTCTTCTCACACTGGTCATTTCAGCACACCTCCATCACCCGCCTACTAATAATTTATATCAAACATGACTCATACTTCACATTAATAGCTTCAACTCACCCTTACACACTTGGCACCCACATTTTACCGTTTGCACAAACTGTCAGCTGTTCAATCATGACACTGTTAATGTTAATGGGTATTGTAACATAGTGGTTATGCATTGGGCTAATAATCCAGAGGCCTGGGTGTGACCTGAAGACACCTGTTCACATCCCACCATAGAAATGAGCAATTTAAATTCAATTAATTATATGTATAGGATATATAGCAAAGGGAAAAAGCCATTAGCATTTATGCTTCACTTAAGCCTCCTACGATCTTTTCTCAGCCTGCTTTAATTGTCTTGGGTTTTAGTGAGACCATATCTGGAATACTGTATGCAGTTTGGGTCTCTACATTTAAGAAAGGAAAAACTGGCAATGGAAGGTTCACCACATTGATCCCTGGGGTGAGGGGGTTGTCCTATGATGAAAGGCTAAGTAAACTCTCTGAAGTTTAGGAGCATGAGAGGAGATCTCATTGAAACTTACAAGATTCTGAAAGGGCTTGATAGGGTCGACGCTGAGAGATGATTTCTGCTTTTCAGAGAGTCTAAAACACTGATCATTTAGGGCTGAAATGAGAAGAAGTTACTTCACTCAAAGGTTTTTGAATCTTTGGAATTCTTCACCCAGAGGGTTGTGGGTGCTCCATCTTTGAATATATTGAAGACTGGGATGGATAGATTTTTGGTCTGTCAGGGAATCAAGGGATATGGGGAGCAGACAGAAAAGTGGAGTGAAACCCAAGATCAGCCATGATTGTATTGATTGGGGGAGCAGGCTTGATAGGCCATATGGTCCACTTCTGCTCCTATTTCTTATGTTCTTGCATGTAAATCTACCATTGTATCCATCTATTACCTTTTTCATATGCTTGCCTAACTCCCCCTAATTGCATCAATACTATTTGCTTCAACCACTCATTGTGGTAGTGAGTTCCACATTCTTATCACTCTTTGGCTGAAGACATTTCTTCTGAATTCCCTATTGGATTTATTGATGACTATCTTATGTTGATGACCTCTGATAATGCTCTTCTTCACAAGTATCTCTATCCACTCTATCAAAATATTTCATAATTTTAAATACCTCTTTGAGGTCACACTCAGGCTTCTTTTTTCAAGAGAGAAGAGACCTATCCTGTCAATCCTTTCCTGAGCAGAATAGAAATGCAGTTGTAATAGGGAACTCTATAATCGGAGGGATAGATAGCGTCCTCTAGGGCCAAGAATAAGAATCTCAAAAGGTGTATTGTCTACCCTCAAAGTGATTGAAAAGGAACTTGGAAAGTGATGGGGGTTAAATCCAATTGCAATGGTCCACGTTGGAACAAGCAGCATATGTAGGGATACATTGAAATGTCAGAACTTAGGCTCTAAATGAAAAACAGGACCTCAAGGATGATCATCTTTGAATTATTGCCTGAGCCACATGCATAGAAGGAGACAGATCAGCAGAATTAGCACAGGGCTAAAGGGCTGGTGTGGGAAAGAGGGATTCCTTTACATAGGACACCAACACCAGTTCTGGGGCAGGAATGAGCTGTACTGATGGGATAGTCTCCACCTGAACCATAGTGGAACCAATGTACAAGTAGAAAGGGTAAACAGGGAGGTGACAAAGACTTTAAACTAGTAAGAGGTGGAGAAGGATCTTTAGGAAATGTAAACAAGCTAAATGCATCAAAGCAAGGCAGGAGAACACAGGAAAGAATAAAGTAAAGGAGGACATTAATGACAAGGGAATGAGTCAAGTTATAGAATGCAAGTCTAAAATGATGGTTGAACATAAAGTGAGAAGAAATCTTATTAAAAATGAGTTGAAGTTTTCACTGTAGCAATGCACACAGTGCCTGTAATAAAACAGGGGAACCGGAGGCAATCGTGTGTTGGGAGGAACTAGGCATAATCGGGATTGCTAAGAAATGGCTACAGGAAAATCAGGATTGGGAATTAAACATCACAGGGGAAAACATGTTTAGAAAAGATGGAGAGGGAAAGTTGGGAGGTGGAATCGCTGTATTTATTCAGGATAGCATAATAGCAGTAGGAAAAAGGGATGCTACTATCAGTAAGACAAAAACCAGAATCCTTACAGATAGAGATAAAAGATAACGAAGAATCAATCACACTAATAGGTGTTGTCTGCAGACCACGTAACGATGAAGGGAGGTGAAGGAAAGGATAAGCAGACAAATTAAGGAGTTAAGGAAGAAAACAGAATAATAATCATGGGATATTTCAACTACCCTAAAACTAATTGTGCAGGAGAAATGGAAAAAGGGGTAAGGGATTGGAGTTTCTGCAAGGTATACAGGATTCCTTTCCAATCCAACATGAGAAAAACCCAACAGGGAAGATTTACTATTCAAGCAAAACTGGAGTCAATGGGAACTGTTGGAAAATTCTCCACTGGTTGGAGTCATACCTAGCAGAAAGGAAGATGGTTGCGGTTGTTGGAGGTCAGTCATTTCAGCTCCAGGACATCACTGCAGGAGTTCCTCAAGTTGTGTCCTTGGTCCAACCATCTTCAGCTGCTTCATCAATGACCTTCCTTTCATCATAAGGTCAGAAGTGGGGAGGTTTGCTGATGATTGTACAATGTTCAGCACCATTCGTGACTCCTCAGATACTGAAGCAATCCATGTCTAAATGCAGCTAGACCTGGAAAATATCCAGGCTTGGGTTGACAAGTGGGAAGTAACATTTGCACCACACAAGTGCCAGGCAATGACCATCTCCAACAAGACAGAATCTAACCATCGCCGCTTGACATTCAATAGCTTTACCATCGCTGAATCTCCCACTATCAACATTCTGGGGGTTACCATTGACCAGAAACTGAACTTGACCACTATATAAATAACGTGGCTACAAGAGCAGGTCAGAGGCTAGGAATCCTGCAGTGAGTAACTCACCTCCTGATTACCCAAAGACTGTCCACCATCTACACGTCACAAATCAGGAGTGTGATGGAATACTCCCCACTTGCCTGGATGAGTGCAACTCCAACAACATTCAAGAAGCTTGACACTATCCAGAGCTAAGCATCCCATTTGATTGGCACCCTTTCCACAAACATTCAGTCCCTCCACCACTGACGCAGAGTGGCAACAGTGTGCACCATCTACAAGATGCACTGCAGGAACTCACCAAGACTCCTTAGACAGCACCTTCCAAACCCATGACCACTACCATCTAGAAGGACAAGGGCAGCAGATAGATGGGAACACCACCACCTGGGAGTTCCCCTCCAAGCCACTCAGCATTCTGACTTGGAAATATATTGCTGTTCCTTCATTGTCGCTGGGTCAAAATGCTGGAACACCCTCCCTAACAGCACTCTGGGTGTATCTGCAGCGGTTCAAGAAGACAGCTCACCACCACCTTCTCAAGGGAAATTAGAGATGGGAAATAAATGCTGGCCTAGTCAACAATGCCCACATCCCGTAAATTAATTTTTAAAAATCTGGATCTCTGCAAATGAGAGAAATAAAAGTGGGAGAACATCTTGGCAATAGTGACCATAATATAATATTCTTTAAGATGATGATAGGGAAGGACATAAGAATGAAAAAGTCAGGTGAATACATTTGGTATCCTGGTTCCTCTTCCCACCACAGTAGAAAGATGCAGCACAACAGAAAGCCATACAGCGCGTGGAACCTATTTTGGCTCTTTGATGAAGCTATCCAGTTAGTTCACTCTCCTTCTCATGTTCCTTGTAGCTCTATGATTTGTTTTGTTTTCAAATAATGATGCATTTATCTTTTGAAGAATATTATTAGATCAACTTCCATCACTCTTTTAGAAAACACATTCCAAATTACAATCAAAATTCACGAAAGAAAAATGGTAAGATGAAATAAGGTGGAAGGAAGTTCATTTAAGTTAAGAATTACAACTCAGCAGTGGAATTTAATTCATGCTTTCCAATTATAGCTTTAGAATATGATTTAAGGGGTTATTTTCCAAAACAGATATGCTCTATATTAACTCATCTTTGGAATAGCACATAGGAGGGCCAACCTTAAAATTTTTTTAACAAAGGTGAAAGCCAAATTTTATGTTTCTGTGGTGTAATATTCTGATTCTACTCGTAAAAATCTCTCTGGCAGTAACAAAAAACTTTTTGTTTCAATTATTACCTTAAATTCACAAACTCAAAATCAAGAAATTAACAGTAAGTAACCACAACAAAACATCTTAAAAATAATTCACAACATAACACTGAGCTCAACAAAATAGATTTTTGAGGCCCTGTTGGTTACAAATTTCAAAATTTCAATAAAACTAAATAAAATATAGACCACCAAAAAAGGAATAGGGGAACAAAAATGACCAAAGGTGCCAAAATTAACGGATTAATTCACAGAATCACAGAATCTTTAGAGTGCAGAAGGAGGCCATTTGGCCCATCAAGTCTGCACTGGGTTGCTGAAAGAGCATTCTACCAAATCCCTCTCCCCTGTCTTATCCCCATAGCCTTGCACATTCTCTCTTTTCAGATAGCAATCCAATTCCCTTTTGAATACCTCGATGGAACCTGCCTCCACCACTCTTTCAGGAAGTTCATTTTAGATTTCAATCACTCTTTGGGTGAAAAAATTTTTCCTCACATCACTTTTACTCCTTTTGCCTGTTATTTTGAATCTGTGCCCTCTAATTCTTGATGTTCTCTTGAGCAGGAACAGTTTCTCAATACTTACCCTACCCATTCCCTCAGGATTTTGAATGCCTCTATCAAGTCTCCTCTCAGCCTTCTTCTCACCAAGGAAAACAGACCCAACTTCTCCAATCTATCTTCATAGCTACAGTTGTTTATTCTGAGAATCATTCTTGTGAATCTCCTCTGTACTCTTTCCAATGCCTTCACACCCTTCCTCAAATATGGCGCCCAGGACTAGATGCAGTTCTCCAGATGAGGCCTAACTAGTGTCTTATACAAGTCTAACATGACCTCCTTACTCTTGTACTTAATGCCCTATTAATAAAACCTAGGATACCATATGTTTTATTAACTGCTCTCTTAACATGTCCTGACACCTCCAGTGACTATTGCACACATACACCTTTGTTTCTGCACTTCCTTTAGAGTTTCTTCCTTTATTTTATACTGCCTCTCTACATTCTTTCTGCCAAAATGAATCACCTCACACTTCTCTGCATTGAACTTCATGTACCATTTGTCTGCCCACGCCACCAATATGTCACTATCCTTTTGAAGTTCAAGACTATCCTCATCACAGTTGATAATGCTTCCAATCTTCGTATCATCTGCAAATTTTGAAATCATGCCCTGCACACCACAGCCTATGTCATTAATGTATATCAAGAAGAGCAAGCATCCCAGCACTGACCCCTGGGGAACTCCACTACAAACCTACCTACAATCTGAAAAACAACCATTTATCAGTATTCCCTGCTTGCTGTCATTCAGCCAATTTCTTATCCAAATGCTTGCTTTCTCTCTTATTCCATGAGCAAGAGTTTTGCTCAGAAGTCCGTGGGGTGGAATTTTCCGAGCCTGCTGGTGGCAGGTGTGATAGGTGGCATGCGCGGAAAATATGGTGTGGCCTGCTTCACGATGGCATGAAGGCAGGTCTCGATCATCCGCTCAGCCCACCAACAGGAAGCCGCGTTTCACGCCATCGGTTGGTGGGGAGCTAATTGTAATACATTAGCATGTAATTAAAAGGCCATCCCGCCAGGCTCTTGGAACCCTCCGTATTGTCCGTCCACATCAGTGGGAAAGCACGTCGACATGTTTCACAACAACACACAGGTGACATGTACTTGATAGCCTTCATTTTGGGGGATCTGAGGTGAGTGAGCAGCAGCAATCTCTACAGGCCTCGGGGCACCGGGGGCAACTGATGCCTGGCCCCGGAGGCAACTGCTGAAGTTGGTGGGGGGGAGAGGCAAGGGGCATCCGGGGGCAAATGCTGGCGAACTTCGGAGGCGACAGCTGTTGGAGGGTGGGGGGGGGTGGGGGGTGGCATGCCCAGGGGCAACGGCTGGCCAGCCTGGGAGGCGACTGCCAAGGTGGGGTGGATGTGTCCAGGGGCAAGTGCAGGCCAGCCTCAGAGGCGACTGCTGTGGATGGGGTATCTGGAGGCAGGTGTTGGCCAGCCTTAAATGCGGACCTTGTCAGTGTTGGGGGGTGGGGGGGTCTAATTCTGCCCTGGCACCACATCCCACACACAGGCAATCGAGGTGGGGGTCAGATTAAATGAGGGAAGTGGCCAGGCATTAGGGACACCTGTATAAACTGACCATGGCTCAGCAACTAAGACAGGTCAGGTGCAGCCACAGTGATATGATTGGGGTCGGGCTCCTATCTACCTGCCCATGCAAGCAATGTGGAGGGACCTAAGGGCCACTAAGCGTTCTATACCTTACTACCCTCACACACACCCCCGGTATGGATTTCGAGTCCGCCACCATTTTATTGGGCTGTGGAGCAGTTGGACTGCACACATTGTACAATCTCCTCACCAACGCTGGCCATGTAGCAGTCACTGCTGGAGGCGCTCACAGCCCCTTGCGATCTCAGCATCCTGGTTTGGACCAATCTCCCCATGTCGCAGGTTGACAGGGCAGCCATGCAGCACACTCATCTCTGGCCATCCGAGGGGCGACCAACATTCTATGGAAAGCATTAAGGGGTGGCCACACAGGGCCAGGAAAGGATGCTAAGTACAGCCATGATAACCACGTCTCTCTCTCTTTCATGCTGCAGGAGAACCACATCAGGATCATGGATCCTGGTGACCTGGCTGTACGCCTGATGGCCTGCAGAGACCAGAGAAGAGCGACTGAGGCTCCTGGCCGTGCAAAGGCAGGAGCAACAACTTCAATATGGAACTGGAAAAATAAGCAATTTTGTCATTGCAAATCAGTGTCATAGAGTCATGGGGTTTGACAGCAAGGAAAGAAGGCCTTTGGCCCATTGTGTCCATGTCGGTCATCAAGCTCCTATCTATTCTAATCCCATTTTCCAGTACTTGACCTTGTATGCTATGGCATTTCAAGTGTTCATCTAAAGACTTCTTAAATGTTGTGAGGGTTCCCGTCTCTACCACCCTTTCAGGCAGTGAGCTCCAGATACCCCCATCCTCTTGGTGAAAACAATTTTCCTCAAATCCCCTCCAAACCTCCTGCCCCTTACCTAAATCTATGCCCCCCAAGTCTTGAGGAAATAGTATTCAATCCAGTTAATTAAGCAGTTGCAATTTTAAAAATACTGCCACGGCCTGATTATTTGTCATCACCCACACAGGCCAGCCATACTTATTATCCGGCCCGGCAGGCATTCTGATACACTCTCCTCATCTCTATCCATGCAGGACAAATTGGCTCACAACAGGAGGGAAAGGTCGCAGACAAGTGGAGGGATGCCGGAGATCAAAACTCTGACAGAATTCAAAAACAGAGTCATCCAGCTGGCCAGTGATGACTGGGACCGGTCCTGTGCTGACAGTGAGGTCGGTGCTGCTCTCCCAAGTGAGGATCCAGCAGTGCAACATCCATCAGACAAACATGTCATGAGTGATGTGCCCCGTTTCAAGGCCACTGCCATGCACTAATTACCACCCCCCCCCCAAACTTCCGCAGGCACATCTGCCAAATAGTCGACAGAGTCCGTGACCCAGGGCCTCCAATCAAGCCCTGAAGAAACCTCTGAAGGGGAATCTGAAGACTTGTCACAGTGCTCATCCACACCCTCCACCATCGCAGAGACACACACCTGACTTTGGCCAGCATTCTCTGGAGGGCTGAACTTGGTGGGCCCGGCCTGTTTTCAGGGTCCTGCTGTGTGCCATTGGCAACGTCTTCGGCCTATGAAGCTGGAGCTGCAGAGGTCACAGGATGAGGGGATTCAGATGGGCTGGTCACTCCCAGAATCACCTGGGTGGATGGCCCTGGAGTGTGCACCTGCTGATCCTCTTCCCTATGGGTGCCCAAGGGCTCCTGGCTGACTCAGTGAGCGGAAGGCGTAGCTGGAGTGAGATCAAGCTGCCCAGCACCCCTTTGTCCTCTACTAATATATGGAGCACATTTCTCAAAGTGTTATACAGAAAATAACTGAACAAATTGGACTGATATGATAAGAAATGCTATATAACTGACAAAGGAGACCAAATAATTATGAACTTTGTTTACATTTACAACTTTATAACTTGTCAAGAAAGCTTGCTGTTACTGAAAACAAATTGCATAAACTCTGTGGAGTTAGTTAGAAAAACTGTTTTTCATTATTTTTCTGATGTACTTTGTAATGGCTTTTGGGAATTTGTTCTGCATGTGATGTATGTAACAATCAAAAGACATCCACAATGCTAAATCACAAATGTTGCACTATGGTTTGGTCTCTGCTGCCCTCTAGTGCATTCCTGACAGCAGGACTATCAGTTTTGAGATAAAATTTATGTGAAACATTTTCCCCAATTACCTAATGCAGTGTGTGGAATGACACATGCATTGAGAAGAAAGAATTGTGCAGTAAATCTTTTAAGAAAATAGTTCACAATTCACAACAAAGATATATCCCAATGAAAAAGAAGAATTCTAGGAAGCCCATAAACCAAATATGGTTAACCAAGGAAGTTAGGGATAGTATCAAATTGAAAGAAAAAACATACAGTGCGACAAAGATTAGTGGTAACATTTTAAAAACCAACAAAAGATGACCAAAAAAAAATAAAGAGGGAGAAAATAAACTTTGAAGGTAAACTAGCAAGTAATGTAAAAACGGACAGTAAGAGCTTCTCTAAATATATAGAAAGGAAGAAATGGCAGAGGAGTTCAATAAACACTTTGCATCAGTCATCACGGTAATATAATTCCAAAAATACTAAATAATCAAGGGGCAAAAGGGGTGGAGGAAATAAAAACAAAAATTTTCACTAGAGAAAAAGCACTAGGGAAGCTAATGGAGCTAAAGGCCTATAAGTCCCCTGGTCCTGATGGGTTGCATCCTAGGTTATTAAAGGAAATAGCTGCACAAATAGTGGATGCACTGGTAATCTTCCAAAAATCTTTAGATTCTGGAAAAGTCCCAGAAGACCAGAAAACTGCCAATGTAACACCCTTATTCAAAAAGGGAGGGAGACAAATCATGCCTGACAAATTTACTAGAATTCTTTGAAGAGGTAGCAAGCAAGATAGGCAAAGGGGAACCAGTAGATGTAATATATTTGGATTTCCAAAAGGTGTTCGATAAGGTACCACACATAAGGTTACTTAATAAGATAAGAGCCCATGGTGTTGGGGGTAGTACATTAGCATGGATAGAGGATTGTGTAACTAATAGAAGGCAGAGATTTGGGATAAGGGAGGTATTTTCAGGATGCTAACCTGTAACTAGTGGAGTGTCACAGGGATCAGTGCTGGGTCCACAATTCTTCACAATATATATTAATGACTTAGATGAGGGAAGTGAATGTACTATTACCAAGTTTGCGGATGACACAAAAATAGGTGGGAAGGCAAGTGGTGAGGATGACACAAAGAGTCTACAGAGGGATATAGGCAGGTTAAATGAGTGGGAAAACTTTGCAAATGGAATATAATGTGGGAAAATGTGAGGTTATGCATTTTGGCAGGAAGAATAGAGGAGCTGTATATTATTTAAATGGAGAAAGCTGCCGCACAGAGGGATTTGGAGGTCCTTGAGCATGAATCACAAAAAACTAGCATACAGGTTCAGCAGGTGATAGGGAAGGCAAATGGAATGCTGACCTTCATTTCAAAGGGAATGGAGTATAACAATAGGGAAGTATTGCTAAAACTATGCAAGGCACTAGTTAGACCACATCTAGAATATTGTGAACAGTTTTGGTCCCCTTATCTAAGGAAAGATATACTGGCATTGGAGGCAGTCCAGAGAAGGTTCATTATGTTGATCCCGGGTATGGAGGGATTTTCTTATGAGGAGAGGTTGAGTAGGTTGGGCCTGTACTCATTGCAGTTTAGAAGAATGAGAGATGACCTTATTGAAACATAAGATTCTTAGGGGGCTTGACAGGGTGGATGCTGAGAGGTTGTTTCCCTTTGTGGGAGAGTCTAGGACAAGAGGGCATAATCTCAGAATAAGGAGTCACCCATTTACGACAGAGGTGAGGAGGAATTTCTCCTCTCAGTGGGTAATGAATCTGTGGAATGCTTTACCGCAGAGGGCTAGTGAGGTTGGCTCGCAAAGTATATTCAAGGCTGAGGTAGACAGATTTTTAATCAGTAAGGGAATTAATGATTATGGGGAAAAGGCAGGAAAGTGGAATTGAGGATTATCAGATCACCCATGATCTCATTGAATGGGGGAGCAGACTCAATGGGCTGAATGGCCTACTTCTGCCCCTATGTCTTAGGGTCTTATGGTCTGACGGCTGGGAAGTACATGGTGTACATATTAGAACTTCAAAAAGAAAGCAAAGTCGAAAATGTTCTTCCTTGAGAAATAGTTATTAAATGTCACTCAATTCTTCTAGTGACTCAAACTGGTGATACATCTCTGTTGCATTTTGCTAAGTGAAACATAGAATGATCAATTGACGTATACCAACACAATTGGCCGATTTTACACTTCTCAAGCAGTTAACAAGCTAAGAATAATTAACAGTCACAAATCTAATATTTACTCAGAAATGTGAGGAAAACATTGATAATTGTAAAGTGTTGTACATCCCAGCTTATTGTCTAGCATATGTATATTTTCCTTCAGATATATACAAGTGGCATGCACTTGACCCCACTAGAAGGAGTTATACAGTCATCACATTCTTTCAAGCAGTTCTCCCACCGCTGCTACTAAAATGTTTGCCCTGCTGTGATAGCCCTAATTAAATCCTCCCTGCCCCCACATTGGTGTCCATACCACCTTGTCCCTCTTTCTGTCAGACTTTACGCACCTACTGTCAGGCCATAGCCATGGTATTAGCCCAACAGAATTCTAGGGCAGGCTTTTGGGAGGAACCCAGACACTGGGGTCAAATGGGGGTCTCAACTCCTCCATGGTGCGGAAACAGTTAACACCAGCAATGATTTTCTCTGAATTGGCCAATTAGTGGCCAGAAGACATGCATGCCTTTTAAAGGATGGCAAATTAAGGATGGCAAGCTGGTACTCGAAGCTGGAGGGCCAATAGGAGGTCCTCCAGTTTGGAAGGAGTTGCAGCTTGTTGTTTCGGGTAAGAGAGAGAGAGGGCGCATCCATCTTAAGGCATCATCTCAGCAACTTTTAAAACTTCAAGGGAAAACCTCTCCACAGTGTTGTCTGTGGCCATAGCTGTAACCAAGTAGGTGGGAAGTGTCTCAAAGACTGCCTGGAGCGCTGACACCCTGGTTTGCCAATGGGAGGCCACCTCTTGGCAGCTGGCCTAACCCTAAAGCTACAGAGGGCCAGTAGGCCACAGGTTGACCTCTGAAATTTGGCCTTAATTTGCCATTTACTTACCTTAGCTGGCTACCTGCCACTTGCGGGCAAGTAGCCCTTCTGGTCCTGATCCCGCCTCCAGGAAAGTGGCTGGTGGGCTGAATGGTGCTGGCAAACCGGTGCACTGACCGGCAATGTGAATTTTTGAACCCATCCGCCTGCATTCATGCTCCCATGTTGGGGCAAAAAATTCTGCCCTCACATCAGAGCAAATATTGAAATTAATAAAGTAACTTAATTCGCCATTAATGAGTCATTAGTAAACTTCTGTCATTCATAGGTTTGTGTTACAAACATGAACATATAAACCCTGGGAGAATTTTTTACCCCCAGAACCTGGAGAGTAGACAGGTGGGGGGGGTTAAAAACAAAAACTATAAAACTCAACCCCAACTCACCTCCAAAATGCCCACTTTTTAATGAAGGTAGAATGGAGTGCAGGAAACTATCCTGCTCCCCGAAGGCACGTTAATCATTGAATTTTAATCAGAGCTTGTCCCTACGACTCTGGCCTGGACTTTTGTCACACTGGAGAGCACTTCCCATTTTCGTGGGTGCGGGAATGACATCGGATCGGGAGGACAGCCAAAGTAAGCCAGGGCCCCCAAGGCCTCAGCTCTCCAGAGGACCCATGAAGAAGTCATCAAAGGCAACAGGGCCAAGCATTGCACAGGCTGTCTTCATCCTTGCTGCAGATGTCAGGGCAGCACCTGGAGAAATGTATGTGCAGCAGGGCCTTTCGGAGGCTCATTCAAACATTTTCCCATGCACGGGGACTCTTCCTCCACCACACTCATCTCAATGTCCTGAGCATTTTCAGTGCTGCCTACTGGTGTTCACTTTCAGTTGTCCACCTGAGCTGACCTGCATCTCCGCCCACAAACTGATTGTACCCATCCAACACGAGGCTCCTCTCACTTTTGATTTGAGAAAAATAGTGGTTGTCACATTTCTGCTCAGCTCCCCCATCCTCTCCCCTCCACCAGTCACCCATCACTGTAGACCTCCCACCCCAGCAACACCTTCCACCTTCCAAATGTCACCTACCAACCAGAGTCCTTTTCTTTCCAGGATTTCAAGGCGATCTTGCACATTCCCTACCTTCCTGAGAATCCCACCCCCGTCCACACTGACCTCCCCAAGCTCCTGTTTCCCATGCCCAGGGCCTGTGTCTGCCTCCGAGATCCCAGCAACAACCTTCACCTTCTATTGCTCCCATTGCAACCTCACTCTCCCACCCTTCCAGCTCACTCTGCCCCCTCTCATGCTCACCATTCCCTCCTACCATGCCCATCCTCAATTCGCTCCGCAGGAGGCTGTCATTGACTCCACAGAAACCTCCCTTGCACAGTCACCTGGACATCACCCCACATACTCCTTCCTCCATGCTTAGTCCCTCAACCACCCCTACTCCCTCTCCCATCCGACTCCTTCCTTCCTCCGAAGCCCCTCCTCCCCCGAAAGTCCTTCTCCCCTCCAAAGTCCTTCCTCCCCCTGGACTCCGTCCCCTCTCCGAACTTCTTCTCCTACACCTTCTTCACCACCCCCCCTTACACCTCCCTCCCCAGTTGCCGTAATCTCACCCGTACACCTTCCTCCCCCTGTACTCCCTCATCCCCACTCCCAACCTCACCCCCCCACCCCAACACATTTGTCCCTCCCTTCCAACCTCATCTCCCAGTCAAAACTAGACCCTCCTCTCGCACACCCCACCCCCAACCCCAGAACACCTTCCTCTCCCACTCATAGCTGGGCCTTCCTCTCTTCACTTCACCGATCATTCGTAGCAGCCCATGGCCAAAGCTGTGATGTTCCAAAGCAGATCCCAGGCATCAACGGAGACCTCTCACTTTCAGAGAGCTGCTTTGCAATAGAGCCATGTCCATGAGAATCTACCCAGCATGCAATGCACGTGTTCCTCCAGGGTCCAGTTGCTGCAGGGCTCTAGCATCTTCTGCTCCTTGGATGTGCATGATCTTAGCAAGGCCCTAACAGTAAGTCCCGACTTCTGCTTGTCACACTTGTCCAGGCATGTTCTGAGCTGCTGTGTTTTCCCACCGGTGTAACAGTAAATCTGGAGTAAGGGGACGATTCAGGCTGGGCCTTACTTCAGATCCCTTTAGTGGGATGCAAAGAGAGTTCTCGCCTGCCTCACACAGGATTGGTGTTCTGCCATGGCGGACACCATCAGATGATTCCACTGTGCTTCACACCAGCATTAAACAGATTTTGGTCTTCTCGCCTTATTGTCGTCACCCTACCAGCCTGCCATGATGCCTGATGCCAACAGGCCAGGAAAATTGAGGCCAGAATGTTGATTTCAATTTAGTACAGTCTGCAATAAACACTTGGAACAATATTTTCATCTCTGTATCAGTCCTGAGATCTGCCCACGGTGGGTACTGGGTGAGTTGGCATGGTAGGTATAAGGGTAAAGGGTGGTGGACGAGGGTCATGATTTGGCATGAGTTGATACTAAGTTTGCAAAGGGCTGTAAAGGGCCATGGGGATGTGTGGAGGGCATAGGTTGGGACGGAGGGTATGATGTGTCATGGGATGTTTGGGGGGTCATGAGGTGGCATGGATGGGACATAGAGAGTGTGTGGAGGGTGAGGGGTGAGGCAGGAGGGATGTGCTGTTTTATTGTTTCTTCTTAAATTTTGGACACAATGCCAGACTCCGAGGCAGGCCTTCCACCCAGCAGCCTCCTTACTAATTCTGGAGTCGCCCATCTAAATTTATAATATAACAGACACCCACATACCCACCGACCCCTGACTGAAAATCTGATGCTTGGACCAACATTTTCAGAAGTCGGGTTTCAGGAGCCGGAAATTCTCCCAGTTCCACACTCTCAACTCGTGGACGAAAATCCAGGCCTTCGTCTCTGGCCCAAATGCAATACTGTTTGGTCACCAGTACAGGGAAAGGTGAACGGCTGGACAGAAGAGGTAATTGGCTTTTCAGCAATGTTTGTGGCGCAATAGGAGGAGTGCTTCCCCCCTGTGTCCTCCCACCTCCCCCCTTTACCAGCTTCCATGTTGGCAATCAGGCTGCTCCCTTGATTGGATCCTCCAACTCTTGATGGATTTCCACCCAGACACCCCACTTGATGTCCAATTTGCTGTTCTTTCATGTCAGACTCACTTTCTCCAAAGTCCAAATCCCCCAATCACTAACTCTCCCCAGTATCCAACTCCCCATTCCCCCATATCAGGCTCACTTGACTGCAATGTCCAACTCCACCAATTTCTGGCTTCACCCCATCACCGCCGATGTCCAATTCCCCTTTCCATGTTACACCCCTCTCAGATGTCTAGCCCTCTGCTGAGGCTTGGTGCAGCAGCTCTACTCACCCAGCAGCCACAAGCTGGCTGCCTGTAGCCAAGAAATAGATTCAAAAAATATAAAAGAATTTAAATGCAACAAGGTCTCTGATACACTTGTGCACCTTGGTTTTCCAGCTGCTATACCTCCCTCATCATCTCCCTGCCGCTTATTCCTGTTGCCATGCTGTTCATACTAAGATGGACCCATCCTTCTCTGTACCCATGTATCGTTTCCAAGTTTGCTCCATTATCAGTTCCTAAATGCACAATCATCCCTTTTGTAATTTAATCTCTCCTAACCACAACACTTTTGGTTCATTCCCTGCCCACCTTTTCCCTGACACTCTGGACTGAATTTTACGGTTGTGGTGGAGTCCCCGCTCCCTGGTTTAAAAGTCAGGGACAAGCGCTCCTCCACTTGGCTGGCTCATCTGCAGCCATTTAACAGCCTTCGGGCCATCAGGGAGGAAGACCCACCTCTGAGAGCTGTCAGTCAAGCAAATGGTCCTAGCAGTGCCACAGGGAGTAATGGCCATTTCTGGGACTGGCAGCAGTCTCAGAGGGAATCATGCTGCAATGGAGCCCAGACGAAGGTAACTCTAGGGTTATGCTGGGGCCAGGCTGGCCGGCCCCAGCGAGGGAGGTGGTGGGGCCAGGGTGGACAGGGCCACGAAGGTGGGGTGGTGAAGGGAAATTGTGGGGGGACATTACCTTTGGGGGGCCTTTGATGTGCACAGGAGACCCGAAAAGGAGGCATTCCCAGTTGCCTAGTCTCCAGTGTGCCAGGTTTCAACAGGCAGGCTGGACATGGTGCCAGCCTCCCCCAACAGTAGTACAATTGCAGCTGGGAATGGTGCACCTAGCATGACTTGCAATTTTATGGCCCACCGTGCCCACACCCACTTCCCAAACTGCAAAATTCCAGCCTGTACTTCTTTAAAATGTTCAGCATCTTCTTCTTTTGATTGAGTTAACAGAAATGTTAACCCTCTCCACTGATGCTGCCTGACCTCCTGAAAGTTTCCAGCATTTTCTGTTTCTATCATCAGTAACTTGTTTGCTTCAATGTGTGGTCTGACATCAGTACAGTGTCCAATGACAGAACTATGATCTGATGTCAGGGTGGCATGGTCTGTAATTGTGGCAGGTGATCTGGTATCAATAGTTTACTGCTTTTCAATGACAGGTTGAACTGTGCAGTGATAACTGTGCTGACAGCTGCAGCAACAGCTGTTGCAACTCTACAAAGTATGCTGAAGCAGATAAAAACTGATGAGAATCGCAGCTTAATCTCTGTTCGTAAATTTACACCAGATCTGAGAAGATGAAAATATTAACCTAAGTGGAACCAACATGTGGAAGAAAGTATCAACTTCTTCTGAACAAAAATTTTCAGCAAACAACTTCTCAGCATTACCAGTCAACTACTCTTTAACAAGTGTTTCTTTTCTGTTCCTGATTTTGCTATTTATGTATCAGTACCTTATACATGGGAGGAAATAATTTGTGAAATTAATTACACAAATTTCCTCACCTGTTTATGAACTGCATTTTTTTCTTAAAAGGTTTAGACCAGGTTTTTGGCCAGATTGTGATCCTGTAAAAGGAGCAGTTTCCAAAATCACATTGCTAGTGGAATTTTAATGTTGGTCTTAGCTGGGGTGGAACATGACTGTTAATGTAAGGGAGCAGGGATTGTTTGGCTGAAGTACTCTTTAATGAGTTGCTGCAGAGTGCTCTGTCTGCAAACTGATGTTGGTGCCCTCGCACTTCCTTGACTTTCTTTCTGTCATCAGTGTCCTCCCCCTGCTGGAGGATTTGTCCAATAGTAGCCCCACGTGTTCTCCCCATTTCAGAGACAAGTTGTGCAGCACACAAAAAGCCAAGTTTCCTGGGTTGTATTGCAGAGAGCCAACAAAACTGTTCAGGCATCAGAATCACTGTTTGAGTACTCCAACTGTCAGCTTGTTGTTTATAGTGGAGTTGATTGATTTGATTGTAGCTGAGTTCTACAGCTGAGCTTATGTTCATAGGAAGACACATGACCCAGCAACTCACCAAGGCTCCTTCGATAGACCTTCCAAACCCACAATATCTATCACCTAGAAGGACAAGGGCAGCAGATGTATGGGAACATCACCACCTGCAAGTTCCCCTCAAAGCCACTCGCCATCCTGACTTGGAACTATATCGCCATTCCTTCACTGTTACTGGGTCAAAAACGTGGAACTCCCTTCCAAACAGCACTGTGGCTGCAGCAACACCACATGAACCTGCAGCCTTTTCTTTTGCCAGAGACCACTTCTCCCCCTTCCTCAAGCAAGCCCAGCCCCGCAGCCGTTGTAAAGTCACCACCAGCCAACGGCTGCCTTCTGCAGTGGTTCAAGAAGGCAGCTCACCACAACCTTCTCAGGACAATTAGGGTAGGCAATAAATACCATCCTTGTGAACAATGCCTTGATCCATAAAAGTATAATTTTTAAAAAGTGTACAGGGGATATTTCTCATTTCTAAGCAGTCAGCCTTCAACTTATAGTGCATGGGCAAACAGTGGGGGATAGTGGATGGCCAGAATGGTAGCTGCATGATGTTCTAAACCTAACCATTCTCACACTGGAAACAGTTTCTCCTTATTTTCTCTTTTAAACAACGCTATTAAATCTCCACATAACCTCCTCTGCGCTTATTGAGCCTCTCCACATAATTGAAATCTCTAATCCCCAATACCATTCTGGTAAATTGCCTCTGCTCACACTCTGAGGGCAAATTTTCTGTTCCCGTTGGCAGTGGGCGTTTGGCACCATGAGCGCACAATGTGGTGCGAAGGCCAAAAATCGGTTTTACGCAGTCATGAAGCCAATTTGCGATTATCCGCTCCACCCATCAATGGCAGGCCACATTTCCCACCGCCACACATCAGGAACCTAATTTCAATACTTGAGCATCTCATTATAAGTCCTGCTCTCCAGAATCATCCCCCCACTCTGGATCATCTGGGCATGATGGTGTGATTGCAACGCAATGTGTTTCACAACTGTACATAAGCGACGTGCACCTGGCAAGCTGCACTTCACTCGAGACTTTGAGATTTGTTTGCCTACCTTGTTTCGGGCAGCACTCACGGTCATTGGTGTTTAATCGGTGGATATTCATTTACCGAATTAGGCAGCAGAAGACATTCTGTGAATCACAACTCTCTTATTGTTAAACTATAGTTCAGTACAAATACCAGTTTCTGCTCTTTCCTTCTGGATCCTCTCCCTGTCCAGAAGCAAAACTGGGGAAAAACCCAGCCGTTAGGCTTCAATGAACATCACCAGATCTCAATTCACTCTGAAGCTTGCCCTGGTTACTCTTAAAGGGGCCTGCATTCCTAACATTGTCAATCAGCACCAGATTTCACAGGCAGCGTCCTTCATTTTTAGGGGGGGCTTACGGGCAGGGTCTCTACCTACCAGAGCAGCTGTAGGCTGGGGACGGCTTCTCAACGGCTGTAGGACAGGGCTTGCTTGGGGAAGGGGGAAGAAGTGGCCTCAGGCAAGGGAAGAGGCTGCAGGGTGAGGGTTGTATACTGGAGCGGGGGGGGGTGGTGCAGCGGATATCCCAGGTATGTGTGTGGGGGCACATGTTGTTCTTTGCAAGTGGCTTCAAGATTGGGAGGGCTGAGGAGGCAATCTGTAGAGGAGATGAGACCAGATAGAGATGTGAGTGTGTGTGTGAGAGAGTAAGTAGTGGTGTCCCTTGAGCTGGCAGTGAGCGAGATGCCACTGAATATATGATGGGTTTGTGAGTGTGTGAGTTTAGAGTAATGAGACTGTTACCTTACTCTGGTGGCACGGATAAGATCATTCGTCCTCTTTCTGCACTGGATGACAAACATCTTCTGTGCAGCATTGGCACTAATGACCCCTGACACCGCCTCCAAAGCTGGAGTGGTGGGATTGCTGGACCTCCTGCGGCCAGCACGGGAGTGGAGGACAACATGGCAGGCCTCCAAAAGGCTTTCCAGTGACGGGTCACTGAACTTTTTCCATTTTCAGGGCTTTACTGGAGTAGTCCTGGGCTGCAAACATGAGAACTGTGTGTGCGGCTGCAGTTTAGATATGACACCCAGAGTGAGGAAACAGTGAGGTAATGGCATGGTGGGCGATTCAGAGGCCACCGAGATGGTATGTTTCATGTAGCTGCATAATCAATGAGGCAGGAGGCAGATGATACGATATGAAAACCCACCATTGTGGCCAGCTGGCAAAACATCATTTCTCATGCCCGCTACTGTACTTAGTGCAATTCTGGGATGATTTGTCCCTAAGGCCTTTACATCCTCCCTAAAGTTGGTGTCCAGAACTGGCCAAAATACCCCAGCTGAAACCTAATCAGTATTTTATAAAATTTCAGCATATCTTCCTTGCTTTTCCACTCTATGCCTCTATTTATAAATCAAGGATCCCATTTGGCTTTTTAACAGCACTGTCATATTACCTTTTCCATCTTCAAAGATTTGTGTCAGTACATTCCAGTTCTCTCTTTTCCTGCAACCCCTTTAACATTGCACCATTTAGTTTATATTACCTCTCCTCATTCTTCCCATAAGTAGCACTCTCTGCATTAAATTTTATCGGCCATGTGTCTTCTCATTGCACTGGTCTGTTTCTGTTCTCCTGAAGTCTGTTACTGTCGAACAGTGAGCAAGATAGATAAAGCTTAGTCAAAGAGGTATGTTTTATGGAGCATCATAATGGGAAAGGAGAGTTAGAGAGAATTAGGCAGCTTAAGGCACAGCCATTGATGTTGGAGTTATTAAGAGCAGGGATGCACAAGAAGCCAGAATTAGAGGAGTGCAGTTACCTCAGCAAGTTGTAGGGCTGATGGAAGTGTTACAACTCAGTGAGAAAGCCTAAACCAAAATAACTAAATTTACGGAATGACCCCAAATGAATTACCACCAAGATTTCACTTCATGTAACTTTTACTTTAACATGAAACATGTAAATTGATGTAAATTGACATGAATTAACAGGTAAATGATACTTCAAATAAAAGGGTGTATTTCACTTTAAATAGTCAAAAAAACAAAGGTACGTCTTACATAACCACAAGCACCTACATCACCATCTCTTTAGAGTTTCAGAGCTATTCACACAGCTTTTCAGGTTTTAGACCTTTTTAGCCAGCTCACAAATTGCCTCGAGGAGTTCCTGTCTCCTTTCTGTGAAACAGAAAAACTAAACTCTTCCTGAGAGTGATTTGCTTCTTCTCCTCACAAGAATTCTTTGTGTTCATCTTTGTGTGTGTAACTGCTTTTTCTTTGCGTCTGCATCTGTGCCTTCACTCTCCAATTACACGTAACTCTCCTCTATGTCTACAGTTCTCTTTTGTGCCTGCCAGCCACACAGCTTCTTTCCATCTTAACTTCCTCCCTGTTGGTACTTCTTGGTAGCCAGGTAACATGGACCAGCTTATATTTCTTATTATCCAAGAAAATTACACTTGCTCCTTTTACAATTGATGTAAAATCTTAAAGGTCCTTTTCAAATATTCTTATAAACAACAATAGCTTTCCTAGACATTTTTTTAAAATTACAACTTTTCCTTACTGTACTGATTCCAAGTCAAACGTCATCACAGAGGTAACAGAGATAGGGAAGGGTGAGACAGTGGAGGGATTTGAAAACAAGGATGAATATTTCAAACCTGAAGAGTTACTGAAGCAGGAGCCAAGTTATATTAGTGAACATATGGGGGTGATAGAACTTTGAATTAGTTAGGACGTGGGCAGCAGAGTTTTAGATGAACTCAGTTTTACAAGGTGTAGAAAATGGGCAGCTGGAATTCCAAGTCAAGACATAGCAAAGGCATGAATTATCTGCAGATGAGTTGAGATGGGGCAGAGTCAGGCAATGTTGCAGATGTGGAAATAGGCAGTCTTAATGATAAGTGGATATGTGGTCAGAAGTTCACCTCAGGTTAAATATGACATCAAGGTTGTGAACAGTCCAGTTCAGCGTCAGAATGTTGCCAGGGAGAGGAATGGAGTCAGTAATCATGGAGCAGACCATAAGGCCACAGGACGTGGGAGCAGATGTAGGCCATTCGTCCCATCGAGTCTGCTCCCCCATTCAATGAGATTACAGCTGATCTGATAATTCTCAACTCCACTTTCCTGCCTTTTCCCCATAACCCTTGATTCCCTTACTGATTAAAAATCTCTCTATCTCAGCCTTGAATATAATTGACGAGCCTCTAAAGCCTTCTGCGGTAAAGAATTCCACAGATTCACTACCCCATGAGAGAAGTAATTCCTCCTCATCTCTGCCTTAAATGGGTGACCCCTTACTCTGAGATCATGCCCTCTGGTCCTGGACTCTCCCACAAGGGGAAACAGCCTCTTAGCATCTACCCTGTCAAGTCCCCTAAGAATTTTATATGTTTCGATAAGGTCATCACACATTCTTCTAAATTCCAATGAGTACAGGCCTAACCTATTCAACCTCTCCTCATAAGAAAATCCCTCCAAAACTGGAATCAACCTAGTGAACCTCCTTCGGACTGCCTCCAAATGCCAGTATATATTTCCTTAGATAAGGGGACCAAAACTGTTCACAGTATTCTAGGTGTGGTCTAACTAGTGCCTTGTATAGTTTTAGCAAGACTACCTTATTTTTAACAAAAACAAAAATACCTGGAAAAACTCAGCAGGTCTGGCAGCATCTGCGGAGAAGAGCACAGTTAACATTTCGAGTCCAAATGACCTTTCAACAGAGCTAAGTAAAAATAGAAAAGTGGTGAAATATAAGCTGGTTTAAGGAGTGGGGGGTGGGGGGAGGGGGGTAGAGCTGGATAGAGGGCCAGTGATAGGTGGAGATAACCAAAAGATGTGACAGACAAAAAGACAAAGAGATGTTGAAGGTGGTGATATTACCTGAGGAATGTGCTAATTAAGGGTAGAAAGCAGGACAAGCAAGGTACAGACAGCCCTAGTGGGGGTGGGGTAGGGTGAAGGAATTGAAAAGGGCTAAAAGGTTGGGATAAAACAATGGATGGAAATACATTTAAAAATAATGGAAATAGGTGGGAAAAGAAAAATCTATATAAATTATTGGAAAAAAATGGGGGGGGGGGCGAAATCGGAAAAGGGGTGGGGATGAAGGAGAGAGTTCATGATCTAAAATTGTTGAAATCAATATTCAGTCCGGAAGGCTGTAAAGTGCCTAGTCGGAAGATGAGGTGCTGTTCCTACAGTTTGCATTGAGCTTCACTCGAACAATGCAGCAAGCCAAGGACGGATATGCTGGGCATGAGAGCAGGGTGGAGTGTTGAAATGGCAAGCGGCAGGGAGGTCTGGGTGATACTTACGGACAGACCGAAGGTGTTCTGCAAAGCGGTCACCCAGTCTGCGTTTGGTCTCTCCAATGTAGAGGTAACCGTATTGGGAGCAAAGAATGCAATAGACTAAATTGAGGGAATTGCAAGTGAAATGCTGCTTCACTTGAAAGGAGTGCTTGGGCCCTTGGACGGTGAGGAGAAGGGAAATAAAGGGGCAGGTGTTGCACCTTCTGTTGTTGCATGGGAAGGTGCTGTGGGAGGGGGTTGAGGTGTAGGGGGTGATGGAGGAGTGGACCAGGGTGTCCTGGAGGGAACGATCCCTGCGGAATGCCGCCGGGGGGGTGAAGGGAAGATGTGTTTGGTGGTGGCATCATGTTGGAGTAGGCAGAAATGGCAGAGGATGATCCTTTGAATGCGGAAGCTGGTGGGGTGATAATTGAGGACAAGGGGGACCCTATCATGTTTCTGGGAGGGAGAAGAAGGTGTGAGGGCGGATGCGTGGGAGATGGGCCGGACATGGTTAAGGGCCCTGTCAACCACCGTGAGTGGAAAACCTCGGTTAATGAAGAAGGAGGACATGTCAGAGGAACTGTTTTTGAAAGTGGCATTATCAGAACAGATGCGACGGAGGCGAAGGAACTGAGGGAATGGGATGGAAGCAGGGTGTGAGGAGCTGTAGTCAAGGTAGCTGTGGGAGTCGGTAGCTTGTAATGGATATTGGTGGACAGTCTATCACCAGAAATTGAGACAGAGAGGTCAAGGAAGGGAAGGGATTCCCTATTTTTATATTCCACTCCCTTTGAAATGAAGGTCAACATTCCATTTGCCTTCCCTATTACCTGCTGAACCTGTATGTCAGCTTTTTGTGATTCATGCACGAAGACTCCCAAATCCCTCTGTGCTGTACCTTTCTGCAGTCTTTCTCCATTTAAATAATATTCAGCTCCTCTATTCTTCCTGCAAAAATGCATAACCTCACATTTTCCCACATTATATTCCATTTGCCAAGTTTTTTCCCATTCACTTAACCTGTCTATATCCCTCTGTAGACTCTTTGTGTCATCCTCACCACTTGCTTTCCAATCCATTTCTGTGTCATCTGCAAACTTGGCAATAGTATATTTACGTCCCTCATCTAAGTCATTAATATATATATATATATATGTAAAGAATTGTGGCCCCAGCACTGATCCCTGTGGCACTCCACTAGTTACAGGTTGGCATCTTGAAAATACCCCCCTTATCCCAAATCTCTGTCTTCTCTTAGTTACCCAATCTTCTTTCCATGCTAACATACTACCTCCAACACCATGGGCTCTTATCTTATTAAGTAGCCTTATATGTGGTGCCTTATCGAACACCTTTTGGAAATTCAAATATATTACATCTACTGGTTCCCCTTTACCGATCCTGCTTGTTACCTCCTCAAAGAATTCTAATAAATTTGTCAGGCATGATTTCCCCTTCATGAAGCCATGCTGGCTCTGCTTGATTATATTATGCATTTCTAAATGTCCTGCTGTTACATCCTTTATAATAGACTCTAACATTTTCCGAATGACGGATGTTAAGCTAACTGGCCTATAGTTACCTTTCTTCGTTTCCCTCCTTTTTTGAATAAGAGTGTTACATTGGCAGTTTTTTCAACTTCTGGGACTTTTTCAGAATCTAAGGATTCTTGGAAGATTGCTACCAGTGCATCCATTATTTGAGTAATGACTTCCTTTAATATCCTAGGATGCAATCTGTTAGGGGGAAGAAAGTAAATGAGAATTTATGGTAAGGGAGAATTCATTATAAGGGAATGAATTACTTAAATTAGAAACCATAGGCAGGCCAGCGCAAATCAGTAAATCAACAATTAAACAGTTAAACCATGAACCTTGTACACTCTCAAACTTTGTACACCCTCAGGGTTTGCAATCACCAGCAATGTCCTTGGAGTTAGACTGGAGTCAGAGGATGGCAATAACATAAATTAAGCATGCTTTTCAACAGATAGTGCAAGGACAGATGGTCCCAGCTTAGATAGGAAGGCAGGACTCTGCCTGGGTGAAAGTAGGGTCAGATGATGCATGTACCTTTGTACCAGAGAATTGTCTGTTTAATGTAAACCTATATGTTGACAAGATCAGAATCTGGAGGATGTTCTTGTACGTGACCAATAACGTATAAATATGGTGAACACTTGTAGTTTAGCAGAGGACTGTCTTAAGCTGTATTGAGATGGTGCCCTCCTTGCAAATGCTCGAATAAACGATCGTAACCTGTACCTGAGTCTCCTGTGGTCCGTTCATCAAAGGTACCACAATACAATCCATCAGGTCCAGGGGGCTTATAGTCCCTTAGCCCCATTAGCTTCCCTAGTACTTTTCCTCTAGTGATTGTTGTTGTATTTATTTCCTCCATCCATTTTGCCCCTTGATTATTTAGTATTTTTGGAATGTTATTAGTGTCTTCTACCATGAAGACTGATGCAAAATATTTATTCAATTCCTTTGCCATTTCCTGGTTCCCCATTATTATGTCCCCAGCCTCATTTTCTAAGTGGCCTACGTTCACTTTGGCCTCTCTCTTCCTTTTTATATATTTAGAGAAGCTCTGACTGTTTGTTTTTATATTACTTGCTAGTTTACATTCAAAGTTTATTTTTTCCCTCTTTATTATCTTTTTGATCATCTTTTGTTGGTTTGTAAAACTTTCTCAATCTTCTGGGTTACCACTAATCTTTGCCACATTGTATGTTTTATTTTCAATTTGATACTATCCTTAACTTCCTTGGTTAACCATATTTGGTTTATCCCCTTCCTAGAATCTTTCTTTCTCATTGGGATATATCTTTGTTGTGAGTCATGAAATACTTTCTTAAACGTCTGCCATTGTTCATCAACCATCTTTTCTGCTAAACTCCTCCCCCAGTCCACTCCAGCCAACTCTACCCTCATTCCTTTGTAATTACCCTTACTTAAGTTTAGCACAGTTGTTTCCGACCCAAGCTTCTCACACTTAAACTAAATGATAAGTTCTGCCATGTTATGGTCACTGTTTCCTCAGGGATCTTTTACTCTGAGATCATTTATTAAACCTGCCTCATTACACATTGCTAGATCCAAAATAGCCTGATCCCTGATTGGATCCACAATATATTGTTCTAGGAAACTGTTCCAAAAATATTCTATGAATTCTTGCTTGTGGCTACCTCTGCCAGTTTGATTTTCCCAATCTACTTGAAGATTAGAGTCATCCATGATGAATGTACTGTCTTTTTTTACATGCCCTCATTATCTCCTGATTTATTCTCTGTCCTGCAGTATAGCTACTGTTAGGTGACCTATAGATTAGTCCCACCAGTGTCTTCTTCCCCTTGCTATTTCTTACCTCCAAACATATGGATTCCAAATCTTCCAATCCAAGATAATTTCTTGCTACCATACTTATTCCATCTCATACTAACAAAGCTACCCCACCACCCTTTCCTCCTTAACTGTCCTTCCGAAAAGTTACAAACCCCTGCATATTTAGTTCCTAGCTTTAATCTCCTTTTAATCACATATCCATAATGGCTATAAGATCATAGCCATTAACTTTTATTCGTGCCATTGATTATTTAATTTTGTTCTGAATACTATGTGCATTTAAGGGCCATTAATTTTGCTTTCTTACAATTTTTCCCCCTTTTACCCTATTTGCTGCTGTTTTTTTATGTTTGTACACTCTGTCCTTTCCTTTCACACTATGGGTATCAGTACCTAAATAGCTGCCCTGCAATGCTGCCATATCCTTTTGCTTTGTTAGCCTACTTATCCACTCTCCAGAATCCTTGGACCCCTCTATTTTGTTTAAAGCCCTCTCTACAGCCCTAGTTATTCGATTTGCCAGGACACTGGTCCCAGCATGGTTCAAGTGAAGCCTGTCCCATCAGAACAGCTCCCTTCTACCCCAGTACTGGTGCCAGTGGCCGGTAAACTGAATCCCATTCCTCCCACACCAATCTTTGAGCCACACATTTAACTCCTTGCCTTTATTTACCCTACGCTAGTTTGCCCGTAGCTCAGGTAGTAATCCCAAGATTATTACCTTGGAGTTTCTGCTTTGTAATAAGCTCCTAACTATTCAAATTCTTTCAGCAGAACCTCCTTTCTAGTCTTATCAATGTCATTGGAACCAATATGGATGATGACAACTGGATCCCTCCCCTCCCATGCCAGGTTCCTCCCCAGCCCTGAGGAGATGTCCTTAACCCTGGCACCAGGTAGGCAACACAGTCTTCGGGAGGAGCTCACACTCATGGCTGCAGAGAACAGTGTCTATCCCCCTAATTATACTGTTCCCTACCATGAACCACGTTTCTATTTCCTCCCCCCACTTGAATGGCTCCCCCCGCTTGAAGGTACCACAGTGCCACAGTCTGCTCACTCATCCTCCCTGCATTCCCCACTCTCATCTACACAGCTTACAAGAACCTCGTAGCTGTTGTACAGTTGCAGAGCCGGGGACCCTCAATGATACTCCTAGGTCCCCAAACCTGCTTCACCTGCAGTCACACCCTCCTGTCACTGAGCACAGACCAATTTTGAATTACCTAATTTGAGGGGTGTGACTGCCTCCTGGAGCATAGTCTCCAGGTAACGATCCCCCTCCCTGATGTGGCACAATGTCTGCAGCTCGGACTCCAGCTCCTCCACCAGGATCCAGAGTTACTCAAGCTGCAAACACTATGGATGTGTTCACTCTGGTTCACCTTGGTGACCAGCAGATCCCACATGCTGCAGTAGCAACACATCACCCATCCTGCCATCACTATCATATTTTATTTAATTACTTAATTAATTACTCTAGTATCCCCACTCTTTACACTTAATTGTAATTTTCTGTACACATATTTTCTGTATCAATCTTATACTAAGCTATTTTTAAGAAAAAAGAATAAAAGAACCAGAGACCTAAACACAAACTAAAGACCTTACTTTTCCTTTAAAGGCTAGAATACTCACCAATCCTACTCACCAATCAGCTGCTCTCTGTGCTCTTTAATGGTCTCTCGCCTTTCTCTCTGTGCTCTTTAATGGTATCTCACTCTTCTTGCATTCTCTGACTGGTAAAGGTCCCGCTGCTCCTCTCATTCACTCACTGTTAAAGGCCCCACTACCCCTCCAGAGCAGAGTTCGTAACAGGGAGAAAAGACAATGGATTTAGTTTCCCGAATTATTACTGATAACTCTTTTAAAAATTCAAATATACAGTTAATAGCTGAAAGGATAACATGATTAGATTTCATGTTTTAAGAAACTTACTGTAACTAAAGACTAAAAGCACTCTTGACTAAAGACTATCTTCATAGAAAATTTATCCTTTAAACCACAGAAAGGAATATGCCATTCTTATTTTTAGCACAGCCAAAAAAGTACACCTCACAGGTATACGTTACACCGTCCTTTAACTAGACATTCAATTCTCCCAGAATCAGTCCAAAATGATTCTTTGCTCCTCAATATTTTGTTCTGTTCTCTTCCTTTCTCGGCCTGATAACTTCTAACTCAACAACTATCCTTCGTGGTGAGAGTATTACTGGAATCCTCCCCCTAGCACATGCTAGTTGAATCTTCCAGCTTCATTTTCATGGATTTGGTCTTCTCAATCTGAGCACAAGCTTTGACCTGCATTCTGGTATGTGTGAACCATAAGGACTTTCAGTCTATAGCAGCTCTCTCTCTCTCCTGGAATCTGGCAAACTAACCTATCTGTGATATTTAAAGATAATTTAGGTAAGCCTGCAACTGGATATCACAATGGCCTCCTCTGTACCATTCCTATCTCAAAGCTCATGACCACGGCAATGTGAATTACATGGGCTTTCTGTTCAGTTAGAGATGCTGATCCTCGATACCCAAAATCTCTTTTATCTTGGAAGTAAATGGACAGAGAGTTGAAAGCACAAATGTTTACACCCAACATTTTCAATACTTTTCTGAGACTTTGGAGACTCAGTCTATCCACTGTTAACACTCAGGCTTCTGCCATTGCCTCCAATTGTAAACACCTTGCACTTTTCTCCCCAGTAAAACAATCTGCATCCCCTTTAATCTCAAATAATCAAAGCACCCAGGCTTGCTGTCAGGCAGACCTCAGAACAGGTCACATGACCCCCTTAATTTTACCTTAAACTTATGTCATGAACAATTCTCACCTTTCTGTCAATTTCACCCAAGTATCTTTGTTTCCACACACCTCTACTACATTTCTCACATTGCACTTGTGTGACTTGTGAGGGCGGCTCAGAAATAGCAAAGTATCTATTTCTCTTGAAATTACATTCTCCTATGTTTGTATCATACTGATGTTTTTGATTGTTTGTGTTCAACTTTAACGGTCAAGTTTGGTAGAACCAAATTTAAAGGTGTTCTTAACCATCTCCTGATCAAAAGTTCAGTGTCTATACTCTGTGTGAGGTTGTTCTATTTATACTTCAGCAGGAAATTAGTCAGCCACTGTTTCATACTGAGTTTTGAACAACCATGGCAGCCATTGTTTCTTGAATGCTTCTTTAACTATCCTAACAGATCTTTCAGCTGCTTCATTTGATATTGAATGGTAAGGAGAAGTGAGGGTGTTTGACATCATCTTGCTTCATGAAATTGTGGAATGGAGCAGAACAAAATTGAGGGTTGTGATCTGAGATAAACTCCTCTGGTTATTATGGACAAGCAAAAATTGACCGTAACTCATCTATAATTCTTCAGTATTGATGTTTTGACCCATGAGCTTTACGTTAATTCACTTCAAGTGGCTGTCAATAAGTACCAAGAAAATGTAATTTTACTTTTCATAGAAGTCTACATGAACTCTTTGAAATGGTTGTGATGCCCATGACCATGACTGCAAAGAGTTTTTGGTGGCTTTTGTACATTTTAGTACATTTGTGTACCAGTGATTCTAGATCAATAAACAAAACTTCTTGCGATGGGATTTCTTACTGACTATTCCTGTGTGTTCATTATGGAGTTCTGCCAGAATATTATCTCTTATGAACTCTGTGATCCCACTTGATGCAGTCTCATTCACATGATAACTCAGTGTGAAGGTTGTGGAACGGTTTCAGTTCCTCATCTGTGCACCAGTCAAATTCTGTCCTCCCATTCAATGTCTGTTTGTGGACTCTTTTCAATACTGACACTTTCTGATTTTCAGCTACAACTTCAGTTGCAGTGATTGGAAAGGCATTATCAACTATTCTTATTGTGAAGATTGTACGATCACCGCCTACATCTGAGCCCTAATGTGGCAAATGCGACAGTGCATCATTCTCTTTTGGTCTGTGGTACTACATACTGTGGTTACACTGATAGAGAAATACAGCCCACTGCTGCATCCTTGACACTGCCATCGTTGGTATCACAGACTTTGGTTTATGATTTGTTACTAGCATGAAGTTTCTACTCAACAAAAACTGGTGAAACGTTTTGATTCCAAAGATGATTCCAAACATTTCCTTCTTATCGATGTATAGTTCCATTCACTCCTGGTGAGAGTATGTGATGAGAATGCTATGGGATTCTCTTGACCATCATCCATGATATGACTGATCGCTGGTCCGACACTTGGTTTGAAGCATCACATGCCAGCTTCAGGTTGTGATTTGTGGTATAATGAATGCATACTGCATCACTTGTCAAGCTTCTCTTCCGTGCAAAAGCATCATGTTGTGTTTTCGATCATTTCAAATTCACATCTTCCTTCAACAACTCATATAGTGGAGCTAACGTCATTGCAAGCTCAGGCAGAAATTGTGAGTGGTATTGGACTATGCCTAAAAAAGGTCTAAGCTCAAACACATCTTTTGGCTTTGGAGCATTGACCATAACCTCTACCTTCTCTTCCACTGGCTATTGCCACTTTTTATTGGTTTTAAGCCGAGGTACAACAGCTCAGATTGCATGAGGCCTACAGTCAACACTGGACAGACCAGCCGTGTTGGGGATTGTACGTGTTTTCAGCCATATCATGATGATACTGGCCAGCAGTATGGAGAGCCACCCATCTCACTTTGGTGACCTGGGGAAGAGGTTGCCACGGAGGCCAGCACCCATAGTAAACAAAAAAGGAACAACCTGCAGTGTGGTAAAAGGATGAATGATCTCATCCACTCCGCCAAGCTAAGTGAACTTTCTACTGACTCCAAACACACACACTCGTAAGAGCCTCAGACAGTCTCAGAGTTCACAGGGATGTCACACTTTGAGGTGGCAGGGTTCACTGGAGAGGACAGGGATTGCTCATGCGTTGAAGACGAAATCGGCCTCCCAAAAACAAGGCAGTGAGGATGCGTCGTCTATTCCTCAGTCACATGTGGAAAATCACCGCAAGTTAAATACAATGTAGTAACCTGTCTAGCCAAGCACTAATACTATCTTCTCTCTTTTCCAAGTACCAGCATGAAAAAGGTGAGACCCACCTCTAGCCAGTGCATCAGCTCCAGCACACCTCAGGTGAGGAGGCCAAGGATGCATTTGATGAAGACCCGTTACTGCGTTCATTCACCAGCATGCTCAACCAGCACAGAGACACACACCTCAGTGTGTCCTAGATCTAGAGTAGGCTCAGGGGGTCATTGTCTGGTGATCACCTCACCGACGCATCTTCACGGCAGGTGGAGGATGCGACAGCCAAGGTCTCTGGCACTTGGAGGGCTATTGGAGATGAAGCCTCTGCAAAGTGCGAGTCAGGTGAGCCTCTGTAATCGCCCTAGTAAAAATGTTGCAGATACAAAGAGAGGCAGGTGAACATCAGGCAAAGTTGTCAGGGGCCATGACCAGACTATAACAAAGGATGGAGGAGTCCATCTGTGTTCTGTCTGATGTTGTGGCTTCAGCATTCAAGTACATCGAGGTCACCATGGGAAGGATGGTGGCAGCCTTGGAGAGCCAGGTCTAGCAGTTTCTGCCAGATTTGCACTTGGACCTATACTCCATCACTCTAGACATGGGTAGGATCCAGCAGTGTCTAGACGAGAGCGGTACGGGGCACCTCAACATTCCTCTAGGTGCCCCTTCTCCTCAAGGAGTCAAGGGAGGAGGGGCATCAGCAGATACCTTGGGGGCATCTACCAGGACACTCCAAGGGTACCCAGCTGCTCTAAATCCCCTCTGCCTGTGACCCCATCAGCTCAAGCTGGTTAGGCCGAGAAGGGCGCTCCTGCCCTGAACAAGAGATCCACAGCAGGCCATAGCCCTCCAGGCTTTGGGCCTCCAGAGGACACTAGCCAAAATCATCTCAGACAACAGGGCATATAGATGTCAGTGATCAGTGCAAAAGATAATGTTGAAGCATTCACAACAACCTTCAGCCAGAAGTGCCGAGTGAATTATCCAACTTGGCCTCCTGCAGAGGTCCCCAGCATCACAGATGCCAGTTATCAACCAACTCAATTCATTCCATGTGATATCAAGAAACAGCTGAAAGCATTGGATGCGGCAAAGGCTATGGGTCCTGACAACAGTGCTATCAAGCAACGCCTGCTCAGCCATAATCTGCTCACTGATGCTCAGTTTGGGTTCTGCTAGGGCAACTCAGCTCCTGACCACATTACAGCCTCGATTAAAACATGGACAAAAGAGCTGAACTCCAGAGATGAGGCGAGAGTGACTGCCCTGGACATCAAGGCAGCATTTGACCAAGTGTGGCATCAAGGAGCCCTAGCAAAACTGGAGTCAATGGGAATCAGGGGGAAAAAACTCTCCACTGGTTAGAGTCATACCTAGCACAAAGGAAGATGGTTGTGTTGTTGGAGGTCAGTCATCTCAGTCCACCAATTCAGGAGTTCCTCAGGGTAGTGCCCAACCATCTTCAGCTGCTTCATCAGTGACCTTCCTTCCATCATAAAGTCAGAAGTAGGCATGTTTGCTGATGATTGCACAATGTTCAGCAGCATTCATGATGCCTCATATACTGAAGCAGTCCAAGTCAAAATGCAGCAAGACCTCGACAATATCCTAGTTTGGGCTGACAAGTGGCAAGTAACATTCATGTCACACAAGTGGCAGGCAATAACCATCTCCAACAAGAGAGAATCTAACCAGCACCCTTGACATTCAATGGCATTACCATCGCTGAATCCCCCACTATCAACAACCTGGGGGTTTCCATTGACCAGAAACTGAGCTGGGCTAGCTATATAAATACTGTGGCTATAAGAAGAGGTCACAGGCTAAGAATTCTTTGGTGAGTAACTCACCCTCCTGACTCACTGAAGCCTGTCCACCATCTACAAGGCACAAATCAGGAGTGTGATGGAATACTCTCCACTTGCCTGAATGAGTGCATCTCCAACAACACTCAAGAAGCTCCACATCATCCAAGACAAAGAAACCCACTTGATTGGCATCACATCCACAAACATTCAATCCCTCCACCAACAACACACAGTGGCAGCAATGTGTACCATCTACATGATGCACTGAAGGAACTCATCAAGCCTTTCCACAACCACTACCATTGAGAAAGACAAGGGCAGCAGACACATGGGAACACCATCACCTGGAAGTTCCCCTCGAAGCCACTCAACACCCTGGCTTGGAAATATATTGCCATTCCTTCAGGGTTGCTGGGTCAAAGTTCAGGAACTCCGTCGCTAACAGCATTGTGGGTGTACCTACACCACATGGACTACAGCGGTTCAAGAAGACATCTTACCACCACCTTCAAGGGCAATTAGAGATGAGCAATAAATCTTGAACTAGCCAGTGACACCCACATCCCATGCCTCCAACTCTGCTGTGGATGTCGGGGCTGCACCTAGAAATTATGAATGCACAATTGTGGCACATGTGCTCAATCACTATATGTACTTTGCACCTTTGTAAATATATTTTGCTTCTCTCAGGTACTGAATAGCTCTTTGCTGTCATTCAGTGTTCTGTGTTCATTCAAAGGTCATAGGTGCCCCACCTCCTCAAGTCTCCTAAACATGATGTCACATCATGTCCCTCAGTTCCATGTTTTCTAACTCAATCTCATCTCAGTCAGTCACCTTTAGGTTCACATAAGCAAAGTGAACAAAGGCAGTTCCTGTATGAACATGATGGTTGGATAATGTGAATGTAAGCCTTGCAATGGTGGAGCTAATAATGTAGTCTCATGAGTATTGTCTTAGAAGGTTACTGATCATGCTGATGCAACAGCACTGAAGTCTGTTCTTTGTGTATGTTATAGAACTTGATCACAAGTCACGTTGAAGTTACTGCAAACAAGCGCATTTTGCAATGGCCTGCATTTAATGACTATCAGGTTTTGGTCACAGCGTTAATCATCGTTGAGGAGCATAGCCTTTCATGGCTACCAGCAGCATTCTCTCATTAACCCAATATGACTGAACACTACTCCTTTATTAGTTTCCACTCTCCACATGAAACAGAGCTATGCAAGTTGGACCCACTCGTTAACAAATGAAATTTCTGCTAAATGACAGTGAGTGTGCAAGGTGCACATGTCCAGCTTGATTATGCCAACCTATTACACATGAGAATATTAACTTGCACTTGAAGGGCTGTCTAGATTGGCTTGACGGAATCCCCATGTCAGGTCACCGATGGACATTCATTATCTGTGTGTTAGGGTTCCTTGGAAATATTGCACTTTGGGAGGTCAAAAATATGGAGGACTGGAATGGGATGAAAGCGATGTTCCAGCACGTCTTCCGAGTGCTCTTCAGTATTAACAAGGGTACTAACTTATCCTTAAATGATGTGTCAATGCTGAGTGGATTACATCTCTCCCAGATGTCAAGGCAAAGCCGAATGTCAACTTGGGAGGCTTCCAACCAATGCAATGTTATGGGTGCTGATCAATGATCAGATGATGGTCTTGTTGAAGCACTCTCTGTGCTTTCAAAGGTCACCTAACAGGTGACAGTTTTGCATCCATGCTGTAGAGTGTCACATCACAGCATCCTCAGGAGCGATAGCATCCTGAGGCTTAGTTTCACAATGCAGCCTCATCATTAACCATGCATGAGAACTGGTATTTGGAAAGATGCTGCTGTCTGAATTAAACCCCATCTTCAGACAATCATCCGACAACCATTGACAGTGATCTTTACCAAAGTCACCCAGCTAAGTTTCTATCATACTGACATGAGTGCAATAATGTTTGAAATTGTGCTTCTGCCCCTTGAAGGCTGCCACGGCCTGTGAAATTTGTGTGTCATGGTAGAAAAGACTGCACAATGTGTAGTTGCCTCAGGGTGAGCACTGGTGGAGTGCTTATCCCACTATACAATGGCCATATGCTCCCTAGGGTGCTTAGCTTTCCAACGATGTAGCCCTGAAGGTTGCTATTCTTTTGATGATCGCCATCATAGACATCTCAGGCAAGGTAGTCAAAGAAGGTCTTGGTGTCTTACCTGCTTTAAAGGGACAGGAGAACTGTGGTCATATCAGCTTGTTATCAACTTACTCCTCTGGAATCTTGTCGCTATGTTGGTGTCATGGGCACATATTCCGCATTGTGCTCATGCAGTGGCTTCCTCAAGTGGTGCATCTTGCCCTCTTCAGATTCATCCTATTCCATGTCTTCCTCATCTGAGAAGACGTGTAAGTCATCCATGTCTCCAGTGGCAACTCATCCCCCCTTTGCAGCACTAGGTTGTGTAGAGTGCCGCAAAACACAATAATGTGGGACACCCTCTTTAGAAACTACTGGAGAGCCTCCACCTGACTGGTCCAAACATCTGAAGTGCATCTTTAGGATGCCAATAGTTTGCTCTATTAAGGACCTTATGGCTAAATGTGCCGCATTGCATCTCTCATCTGATGTACTTTGTGGATAATGAAAGGGTGTCATTAGCCAAATCTTTAGGGGTACCCCTTATCACCAAGGAGTCAGCCCTCTATGTGCTGAGGGCCTCAAAGACCTGTGGCACCTGAGAGTGACTCGAGATGTAAGATTCTTGCGAGCACCCAGGGTACCTGGCACAAACATGCATGATCTGCTTTCAGTGATCACAGATCAGCTGGACATTTAGAGAATGGAATCCTTTTAAGTTAACGAACCTTACTGGTTGCTTCCAGGAAGCTCTTACGACCACATGTGTGCAGTCAATGGAGCATTGCACTTGTGGGAAGCCAGAGTTTGCCTCAAAACCTATAGCTCTGGCGTTTGGCTTGCTTCATCCATGATGAACTGGGTGTAATAGTGTGCTTTACTAAAGAGGGCATCAATGACCTCCCTTCGACATTTATGCAGGGACAATCAAGATCCCACACTGATCCCTAAGGGAACCTTGGAAAGATATGCAGGCAAAAAAGTTGAGCATGACAGTCACCTTCAGAGCACTGGCAATGGATGGCCTCCCAGTCCATGTGGCACTGGATCCTCACAGAGAATGTGACAAATAAGGTTCATCTTATCCCTAGATTAGTAAAGGCTGCGCTGTCTTTCATGCACCCCCATGTATTAGAGGTGTCTTCTGTAGACCCATGATTCCGCCAAACACCTCTGTGGATTTTGTTCCTCCTCCTCAGCATCTGGGTCTTTATGGGGCCCCACTAGCTCTTGTTCCTCATGGGGAGTCTCTTCCCAAAGCTGTACCATACGACGACGGGCCCTTCTCCTCACTCACATCAAAGCCATCAAGAAGGCAGTGTTGCTTACAGCCTGCATTCTGCACTCCTACTTGTTTCTGTGGCCAAATAGATTAGAGACATGATTGCACCTTACCCTGGAATGCTCTCCCTCCATCGCCAAGCCAGGAAGCCAAAGTAAAGCCCTTGGGCTGCCCTCATTTCAGACATGGCATCCTCAGGCCACCCCTTGCAGCTGAAGTACATCCTGAAGGTTCACAGATGGCTGAGCAGCCTCTCCAAATGACTGCACATTCACAAAGACACTTTGATCAAGGTCAATACAGCCATGTGCTCTTAATCTCGGTCATGCTGCTGTCAGCCTGCCTCCGTTAGCCTAGACACTAGCCCAGACTCACGCTAATGTAATAACTGCAAGCATGGTTTCCTGTAAGCCATGACCACCCAAATGATAGTGTGGAGGCTTGTCTTGAGCATGTTGCTTATGTGCAGCAGCCAAGGCCCTTTAATTGTTTGATCCTTCTTCATATTTTACATTCCTCTGTGACAGGCATGTGGGCAATCAGACCAAATCGAATGTTGCCCCAGGACTTAACGGGTTCTCGTAAGAATGTACTCCATGAGTTAAGGTGCCAAAATCCTTAAATTGATATTTGACACATTAACAGGTTTCAGCTGAGCTTTAATCTTCAGGTCTTCAGCTGAAAATCCATAGGATGGCCCTTCAATCAGCCCAAAAATTGCAGTCATCGACTCCTCCCACACACCCTTAGACCCCTCCCCAGGCAAATATTTTCCACTGCTATTTTTAAACTGTGCCATTCCAACTCTTAGTCAAAATGGTGGTGCTTCAATTCTTGTACTAATCCAGCTCCCAAACTCCCCTTTTTATTCTCCAAGTCTCTCATATCCTCACCACATCCAAATTCCCCCTCCTCCGAACACTCTTCTGCCTCCCCCTGTAACCTGGAGCCAATCGTCATTGTGACTGATATTCCTGTCCTCCTTCTGAAACCCTTTCATCCCATTGACTTATGTCAATCTGACCCCTCCCCTTCTCGTAACATACCGTGACTGTCAGGAGGCCCCCATGACGCCATCCAATACCACCCCCCCAGGACTTACCAGCTCCCAATTTACGGGTTGCAGATGCCTACCGGCAGTGACTGTGCCACCGGCTGCCCAATATGAAGCCTTCAACCTTCAGATCCGACATCTTTAAACAACTGATCACGCCCTGCACACCATGCCGTACATGATCGGCTACAAACCTGAAAAATTGCTGGTGGAGTGAAGGTCACCAGATGCAAGCCACTTATCTAGAGTCGTGAGTCAAACCATTCTAATTGTCCGCTTGCAGGACACTTAATTTGGTGGGAGAACGTGGCTCCAGCAAGTTAGGTTTTTAATGAGTATTCATGATATGGAAATGCATGCAAATCTGGTTGCTGATATTGATCAGTGGGAAAGTCGCCGTGCCATTAACCCACTATGAACCAAATTCCAAATTAATTTCCTGATGGCGGGAAATTGACTTTTCTCAACATGCCAAAGTTTGTGCACCCCCCCCCCCCCACCACCCCCCCACCACCTCAAGATTCCCGATGTGGACGGGACCAGAAAATTCTACCCACTGTGCCAGAAGTGAAAAAATAAACCCAATACAAGGAAAAACATTTAGGCCACCCAATTTGCTCCAAGTAGTTTCTGAGTTTCTTCTATGTACAAAACCCCAAAAATCTCAGAATAATATTTTGATAAATTTACAGAGCAATCAACTTACTGCATAGCTAAAGTATAAAATAACAAGTAGTTTCCTGGGTTATGTTATAAGAGGGACAAAGTACAAATAAATAATAATTATATTGTTGCTGCATAAGGCATTGGTCAGACCCCATCTAAATTATGATGCGTTGTTCTGATTAGGAAGAGAATTGCTAATCATGAGAGGATACAGAACTAAAATAATTTGATTGATTCTGAACTCAGGAATTTAAGTTTTGAGGGGGCGGAATTTTATGGTCCCAAAGTTATGCCAAAGTCAATGGACTTTTGAATGACTTTTGAATGACTCACCGTGACATCCCGGTCACGACGGGGCTGTGAAGTTCTGCCCACGGAGTTTAGGATGCTGCCTTGTTTCAAGGTGCCTAAAATTAGTTTTTCAAGATTAAAAAGGAAATTGACAATTTTGCTCTAAACACAACCGTTCACATTGGCATTGAGTTGAGGACTGGGATTTTCTGGCCTCACCGTGTCGGGACCCGCCACAAGGGATGTGGTAGGCCAACCAAAAGTCCACTGACGTTCGGTAGGACCAGAAGATTCCAGCAGCAGGTGGGGCCAGAAAATCCCAGCCCAAATATCAGACAGCATCAGCGTGGTTTTACAAAAGGGGAATCGTGTTTCGTAAGGATGCAACTGTTAAGGTAATTACATACTTGTTTTATCCAAAAGGCATTCAATTAGGTGCCAAATAAATGATTAATATACAAGATAAGGGCTTGTGGAGTTGGGAGTAATATATTAGCATGGATGGAGGACTGGTATTATGATCCCAGCTGAGATTACCCCTGGACAAGCCTGATCCCAGTGTCGAACCCAGCTTGATAGATCCTAACTTTGTTCAGTGGCTACTCACCACATATCTAAACAAACAAATCAAAATCACAGGAATCAGCTGATGAACTTTTAACAAAAGAATAAGCCATTTATTCAACAAGATGAACTATATCATCATACTATTTCACCCACAACTATACCTTTACAGATATATACAGATTTGTAAAGATAACACAAGTTACAAAAGCTATCTTATACTTTAATGGCCACAGTAAGTACACAGTCCATGTTCCAGTAGACACACTGTGGTCAGACACACCAGACTCTGAAGCCAAGCGACTGATGCCGCCTCAGCCAGATGCAACGGATCTCTCATCAACTCCCCCTAGATGCTTGTCACACCATGAGCCAACCAGTCTCACTGAACTCCATCTTTCACACAAGGGATTCCAATCTCCACTCCCCAAGGTCTCGCCTTGGAATCTTCTCCCAAACCAATGCTTTCTCTCAGATGCCTTCCGCAAGGGTTCACCTCCAGAGTTTCAAACTCTCCTTCTGATGTTCCTCTCCCCTAGGTCACCACATGCATTCAAGCTGTCTTCCATGAACTCTCTCTCAAAGACTTAGCCATCAACAGTACGACTGCTTCACATGCCCAAAGCAAAGACCTTCAGCCTCTTGCCTCTTGCAATCTGCTTTAAATCTGCTTTCTGTAGCTTTTGTCTCTTTAAATCTGAAGCTTGGAGCCTTTTTCTCTGCCCCTCATACTTAACTTCATTAAGAGGACCTGTCCCAGGTTCCTGCCCTTCCTTTGACTAGAAAGTCTGCTTGGACATTCCCCCGTTCCACTCTCCTAGATTTGGGGTTTTTTACCTTACCCTCTGTCCCCTTCTAGGCTGCTTCTCTGGTAGCTGTCTTCAAAACCAGCTGAACTCCAACAGCTTCTAAAACAAGCTGCTGTTTCTAGATTTTTTGTGTGTGTCTGTGGGAGGGACCTGCGTCTCTGGACCCCTGTTCCACCTTTGTTTGTTTACCTTAGCTGCAACAGTCCTAAAAGCCTCATTAGAAATGCAAGCATATTTTAAAAGTGAAACTAAAACTCAATTTGATCTTTTCTTAACCCAGATGCAGAAATACAAATCAAACTTAAACATTAAAGCTAAAACTCATTCCTAACACAAAAACAACAACTGTATCTTACTTCAACTGTTTCTATTTCCTAACACTGGTTAATGGATAGGACGCAGAGAGGAAAGATAAATGGCACAATTTCAAGTTGGCAGGCTGTAACTAGTGGAATGCCACAAGGATCAGTGCTGGGGGCTTCAGTTATTTAAAATCCATATTAATGACTTTGATGAAGAGACCAAGAGTAATGTATCCAAATTTGCTGATGATACAAACCTAGATGTTAGCTAAAGGAAGGATATACTTGCTTTGGAAGCTGTATAGCAAAGCAGTGCAGTAAAGCAAGTAAATCCTTCCTTAGCTTAAACCAAGCTTTGTATCATCAGTTATCTTGGACTACTCTCAGGATCTTCGGGATGAAAGGGTTCCTGGGATAAAAGGGTTGTCCTACGATAAGGGGTTGAGTAAATTGGGCTTATACTCTCTGATATTTAGAAGAATGAGAAGTGGCCTCATTTAAAATCTTATATTGTTCAATAAGCTTGATAGAGTAGACACTGAGAGGTTGTTTCACTGACTGGGGGAGCAGCCTCACAATAAGGGGTCAATTATTTATGACTGAGATGAGGAGAACTTTCTTCACTTGGAGACTTATGAGTCTTTATAGAATTTTCAACCTCAGAAGATTGTGGATGCTCCATTGTTAAGTATATTTAAGGTTGGGATAAATAGATTCTTGAAATGGAAATTGAAATTGAGGGAGAAGATCAGCCAGAATAATCTTGAATGACAGAGAAGGTTTGAGGGGCTGTATGGTGTATACCTGCTCCTATTTCTTCTAATCTTCTTATCATGCAACATAAGTTAAAATTGAGGGCATTAGGAGGAACAAGGGCATCGGACAGAACATTTTCATCCAAAAGATAATAGAATCGTGGAATAAATTTTGAGAGGAGGCCTTGAAGCAAACCACAATTTTCTGAATATGTGTGCTTAGCACAAAACGTCAACTAGAAGATCATCAGGAGTGTGCATTCTTGCAATTGTTAGATACATGCTCTTATTGGGAGTGTGTTTTCAGAAAAATCAGTCTTTATAAATGGGATTGAAAAGATAATTACATATATTTCTAGGGAAAGAAAGGATTGACAGAAATGATAAAGAGGCAGGTAGGTGAGGTTAATTTATTTTTAAATTGCCTAATGATCTCTTCCTGTTCTTAAGTTGTTTTTTGCATTCTTTTGTTGAAATACAATTGTCTTTCAGTGAAATATCTCAGTTAAATTTGGCGAGATTTTTCTACCACAGAATCAGGCAAAATGATCAGTGAAGGATGCACCCAAATTTTACCAGAGAAACAAACTTTGGTGGCCTAAATGCAATTATCTAACCTGACATTCAGAATGTATGTTTTTTCCTCATGCTGGATGGATGATAACAAGATTGGATGAACAGCCTTCTTCATTTCTATTTATCTTTTGATCTGTTGAATGGTATTTTCTCATCCTTGACATGTATGTTCTTTTCATGTGTAATGTTGCCATCTTGTGGCGATTAAGATTAGCTGTGATAGAGGAACCCAATAAAGGTAACTCGCCTAAAAGCGAGTTATGTGCATGATGATATTTACCATATTATAGCAAATTGTGTCAGCAGAAAGTGTACATAACGACTGAAGGTAGCTTGAAATATTACCATCAACTAATCAGCTATGCTTTGTGAGTAAATTGGTGGGGTGGTAAATAGAGAGGAGGATAACCTTAGATTACAGGAGGATATAACCAGGCTGGTCAGATGGGCTGATCAGTAACAAATGGAATTTAATCCGGATAAGTGTAAGGTGCTGCACTTGGGCAGGACAAACAAGGCACGAGAATACACGATGAATGGTAAGACCCTGGGAAGTACCAAGGATCAGAGGGACCTTGATGTGCATGTCCACTGGTCCCTTAAAGTAGCGGGACAAGTAGATAAGGTGGCTAAGAAGGCATATGGGATCCTTGCCTTTATTAGCCTAGGCATAGAATATAAGAGCAGAGAGGTTATGCTGGAACTGTATGAAACGCTAGTTAGGCCACAGCTAGAGTATTGCTTGCAGTTCTGGAATCCGCATTCTAGGAAGGATGTGATTGCACTAGAGACAGTGCAGTGGAGATTTACCAGAATGTTGCCTGGGCTGGAGAGTTTTAGTTATGAGGAGAGATTGGATAGACTGGGGTTATTTTCCCTGGAGCAGAGGAGGTTGAGGGGAGGTGGGGGGGGTGGGGGGGGGCATGACTGAGGTGTATAAGATTATGAGGGGCATAGATAGGGTAGACAGAAAGGAACTTTTCCCCTTGGTGGAAGGATCAGTAACCAGGGGGCATAGATTTAAGGTAAGGAGCAGGAGGTTTAGAGGGAATATGAGAAATAATTTTTTCACCCAGAGGGTGGTGTGAATCTGGAACTCACTGCCTTAAAGGATGGTAGAGGCAGAAACCCTCATAACCTTTAAGAAGTATTTGGATGTGCACTTGCAGTGCCATGGCATACAAGGCTATGGGCCCAGTGCTGGAAAATGGGATTAGAATAGTTAGGTACTTGTTTGACCCGTGCAGACTTGATGGGCCAAGGGGCCTTTTTCTGTGCTGTAGACCTCTATGACTTAATGACTCTGTGAGTAATGAGTCATTAAAACAAATTAATTGGAAAGGAGTTCAGGAGGAAGAACAACCTCAACAAATCCTGCACAGAGATGATTACAGCAATTTGCAGAAACATGTTAAAAGGGTTACCAAAGGGGAAAATAGAAATATCTCTAGCTACAGGTGCAAAATGTAATGGAAAGATTTTTTTGGTACCTTAACAGCTAGAGAAGAGTTAAGAACCATAAGAAGTGCAAATGAAGCAAAACTGAGGATGAGAATGCCAGTTAATATAGTAAATAATTATTTTCTCTAAGTGATCACTCAGGAAAAAATGAGCAACCTTCCTATCCTAAATGGTGATAACTCAAGAAAAACGAGTGACTTCAACTAATTTATGATTGGAAATTCTAGTGAAGGCAAAAGCCCTCAAACCAAATAAATCATCAGACATGGACAGTATTTATCCCAGTGTAGCAACCTGCAAAGTACATTAAAGTCGTGATGCACTATTAGCAATAACAACTTGCATTTATATAGTGCCTTTAATGCAGGAGACAATCCTAAGTGCTTCACATGGGCGTTATCAGACGAACAAACAGTAAACATAATAAGGGAGATATTATGTTGCATTTCATAAAAGCCAGGGTGGGTGGGGGGAGAGGGGTGACATTTAAGGAGGGTCCTAATGGGGCAGCAGGAGATGGAGGGACATAGACAGCTTGGGAGGAAATTCCAGATTGTGGAACCTTGACAGTAGCCAGTAATGAACATTGAGAGGGAGAATACAGAAAAAAATGTGTCAGAGGCTCAGAGAATTTAGGGATGAAAGTTACGGGGGTGGAGGGGTTTGCAAAGACAGGAAGGGACAAGGCCATTAAGGAATGTAAACACGAGAATAATAATTTTAATTTTGAGGAGTTGAGGGTACTAGGAGCCAATGCATGCAGGTATGATGAGTCCATAGGGCTTGGTATAGCACAAGATTTGGGAAACAGAACATCAGACGAGCTGAAGTTTATGGAAGGTGGAAAATGTAAGGCCCTGTAGGAAATATTGGAATAGTCAAGTTTGGAGATGCCAAAGGCGTGAACGAAGGTTTTAGCAATAGATGAGCTGAGATGGGGGTAATGTTATAGAGCTAGAAGTAGCCAGGATGTAGAATGGGAATTGTAAGGGTTCAAAGTCAAAGCATTGACTGTTGTGATGGGTCAGTTAACATTGGAGAGGTTACAGGATATCAGGAAAGGTGGTTATTTTCAAAAAGGGTGAGAATCCTCTTTGGGTACCATGACATGATATCAAATCCAAGTATAAGCAGCCTGTTAATGGATGTACTATTAGCAAAAGATACAAGGCCTTTAGTAGGGTGATTACATGTTACCCCACTTAACAGACTTACATTTCAAATGAAGGGCATGAGTGCAAAGGGCACCATGCTGCCTACTGCATAGTGGTGGTAAGCAATTCACTCACTTCAACACAGATTGCGGGAAGTTCACTTTAAGTGTCTTTTGCATGGGATGGGATTTTCTGCTTTGGCAAAACCTGCCACAGTACTACTCAGCTTCCTGGGGATTACCATTGACCAGAAACTGAACTGGACTAGCTATTTAAATATACGGCTACAAGAGTAGGTCAGAGGCTCAGAATCCTGCAGCAAGCAGCTCACCTCCTGACTCCCCAAAACCTGTCCACCATCTGAAGGCACAAGTCAGGAGTGTGATGGAATCTCCACCACTTGCCTGGATGAGTGCAGCTCCATCAACACTCAAGAAGCTTAACACCATTCAGGACAAAGCAGCCCACTTGATTGGCACTGCTTCTACAAACTTTCACTCCCTCCACCACTGGCGAACAGTGGCAGCAGTGTGTACCATCTACAAGATGCACTGCAGGAACTCACCAAGGCTCCTTAGGCAACACCTTCCAAAACCATGAATGCTACCATCTAGAAGGACAAGGGCAGCAGATACATGGGAACACCACCACCTGGAAGTTCCTCTCCAAGCCACTTACCATCCTGACTTGGAAATATATCGTCGTTTCTTCACTGCTGCTGGGTCAAAATCCTGGAACTCTCTCCCTAACACCACATGGTCTACAGTAGTTCAAGAAGGCAGCTCACTATTACCTTCTCAAGGGCAATTAAGGATGGGCAATAAATGCTGGCCCAGCCATCGAAGCCCACATCCTGTAAATGAATAAAAAAGGATGTATCCTCGGCCCTGGTCAATCCAGTTTCAGATCTTTTGCATAATTGAAGTGAGCAGCTTGGCTTGACAAAAGGCAAAGAATTATTGGATTCGCTGCTGTGTTATCATTTTTAATGCCTCAGTCCACTTGATCAAAACAAGCTGGGCTAAATTGAATAGCCCTCAAAAATGCACGCAAGGATCATGTTGTGCCATTACATCCTGGTTGGTTAGGGTTGCCAACTCAGGCTGGAAATAACCTGGGAGATGTCGGCAGAAGTGGTGTCACAGAAAGCCAGTAAGCTGGTGAATTTCTCCACTGGTCATCCACCCCACCAACTCATCCCACGTCCCTTAGCCAGCCCCCTAGATTCAGTTTTTTTGACATTTCTTTCTCTTTTTAGTTTCTCTTTTCTCTCCCCTGCAGCAAACATCCTGGGGTCTTTTAATGTTTAATTCTGGCTTTCAATACAAGCTGTATTCAACGTCCAAGGTTAGAAGAAAACAATCGTGCTGACTGAGTTAATAGTACATCAAATTTGGCAACAACTGCAACTGATGTGAAACTAAATCTTACAAAAGTCCTCGGACTGCTTTCCTAATTCAGTGATATGAATAATTTACCTAGCACCTCTAACTGGTAGACAGATCTCGGCATGGATCCAGAAAGCTCTGTCTGTTTATCTCACCTCTGATAGATCTGAGATGTGTTTGAAATGTCAAGATTTAACTGTTTTAATCTTGTGCCCATAGTTACATCACAAACCGCCAGAGCTGCGCGCTCCACCTTAACACCACTCGCAGAACTTGGAAGTGTTCAGCGCATGAACTGAGTCCCCAGCACAGCAGCGGCTCAGAACTGTGGTTCTGCCCTGTCGGCCCAGCCTGGTCCTGTCACTAAGATAGAAGCAAAATACTGCGGATGCTGGAGATCTGAAACAAAAGCAAAAATTGCTGGAAGAACTCAACAGGTCAGACAGCATCTGTGGAGAGAAAGTCAGAGTTAACGTTTCCATTTTTGTTTCTGGTCCTGTCCCTGTTGGTGAGCTCGCTCACTCGTTACCTCTTGGTCACGTTTGCTGATCTGAAATTTTCTAAATACTGAGTGAGGTGCATTATATCATTTTAGAACATGTTTTTCCCCAAGGTAATATGGGGAAACAATTCTGTCAACTCAGATTTATGTCTATGCCATCAATTTGTTCATTCTTCTCCCGGCAATAGGTGCAAGGAGGAGTAGAAGTGAACCCTTTGCCTTTTAAGATTTCCTAGATACCTTTTAAAAGCCACTGGAAATTGATGACGAACCTGGAAGACTCCTGGTCATTCCAACAGAGTTAACAACACTACCGTTGATTGAAATGTGGGGAGCGCTTTGTGCTGCCTACTCATTATAATGATATCTTCGTGAAGCCAGTGCCAACTGTGTTGATACACAGTCGAAGAGTCATACGGACTTGAAACGTTAACTGTGTTCCTGTCAGACCTGCTGAGTTTTTCCAGGTATTTTTGTTTTTGTTTTGGATTTCCAGCATCTGCAGTTTTTTGCTTTTATCTAACTGTATTGATCATTGGTTGCATGCATCAGCGGGTGGCCTTAAATTGTAACCTCCCAGCACCAGTTAAAGCTAGCCTGCTCTGTTTAAAACTGATCTATACCTCCTAAAGGGAGATGTATTGTGGCTGGAGTTAGGCAGGAAGTGGATCTGACCTGGGAAACAGGGAGGAATGGCAAAATATGGGAGACCATGGATTCCCAAGGTTTTTGGATGCTGAACTGGAGGAAGTTTTTGGTAGCAGAAGTGGAAAGGAAATGAAATGACCTGTATCTACAGGAGGACAGGAGGCCCTACAGACACATTGTCAAAGGGCACTGGAAGCAGATAGCCGTGAAGGTCTGTGGCAGGAATCAAGTTTCCAGGATTTGGGTACAGTGCCACAAGAAGTTCACTTTCATCGCACAAATGAGTAAGCTCAGTAATTGCATCTTTAAATGCCATATTCTTACAACTGAACCAAAAGCCTTATACTTCCACAGTTCACTACATCCCCATCAGTCACCTGCCAACAGTCTCTATGAAACAGGACTTCTACCCAACATTTATGTGCTTCACCTCACACTTATACATGCAGCACTGCTGTAAACTTCTTATGCACATCTCACAGCTTGCATACACTGCCAACTATTCAACAAAGACGGCCGAAGCAGCCAAACAGATTTCACTGCACTCACTTCCATCTCTGTTATAGAACAAGGTGGCACACAATTGGAGGCAACTGGAGCTAACCAGAGGGGGACAGGTGCAGATGCTTATCCTCACTCCCATGGAGGAGATGGCGCTGGTCATTATTGTAGCAGAGATAGAATGAAACCATTGAAGATGATGGTGAAGATGACCTAATCATCCCCCTCACATCTCACCTCCCTTCATCCCACAATCTCTTCTGATATATAAGCCGTGGACGGTAAAAGCGTGTCCTGTGTACTTACTGCTCACCATCCCCCAACATGACCACAATGTTATCCTTGTGCCTTTTCCTTCAGATATCCAAGGGATGCAGCCTGGCCAATTAGTGCAGGAACACCAAGAAGAGAGAGGTGTTGAAGATACACCACCATCATTTGATTGTGTTCTTGCAGCCACCAGCTTAGATATTGACACCGTGTATATTTTACTGAATGGATTAGAGGTGGAATCGACATGTGATGAGACACCAGGCACAAGAGGACTGCACCCAGGGCTGTGGGCAAGGATGGTACAGGTGCTCGGTTGCCGGAGGATGGAGTTGAACAAGGGATGCTTGTTCAAGAGGACTCAGAGAAGGGCTTTGATCAGGTAGCTGACAGTAGAACACTGGAAGGTATGTACAACAAAACGCATGGTGGATTGGGAATCATGCCAAAGAGCCTGTGGTCAATGTCAAAGAGACCAGAACCACCTGACCCAGGGCTTTGTGCAAAGCTGGGAGCCAACCCTTTCAGTTTGGAAGTGGTGGCCAACTCAATTTGCACACTTATGACAATGTATTGTCTGAAGGCCAATGTCTCAGCTTCCATCGCAGTGTAAACAGCAGCCACCCAAAATTTGAATGCTGCTCAGACTGCTGTCATGCAAGATCAGTTTGTTGCTATGCAAGCTCAGATTACTGCCACCAAGGCTGTTTCGGAAAAGAGTCAATTTGGACTCAAATTGTTAACAGCAGTGCTGCCAGACCTGCTGAGTTTTTCCAGCACTTTGTTTTTATACCTGCGATAGTGCAGTCCACATCCAGCCCTTCTTGGCCCACAGCTGCTCGAGATCATCCTCTAAGACAAACTGCAGTCTCCTCCACTGAAAGCCAGTTGCCTTCCACTTGCCAGGCTGCAGCCACTGCGTAGGAGCACTGGGACAGGTAAACAAACGGAAAACAGGCACTTAGGGAATGCACAAGACTGGTTAGTTGCTTTTTGTATGCAATAGGGCAAAATTTCAATTATAAATTTGGTTTGGAATTTTTATTTTGTGGAGGCTTTTATTTTTGCGTTGTGACCAAGTGGACACCCATGATGAGAATTGCTTAACTATATGAAGAGAAAAAAATTGTAGGGTCTGTTGCGGAAAAACGGAGTGAACACTCAGACCCTGGAGGCTTGTCTAGGAAGTCTTTATTAAAATCGTGATATCACGGAGAGCCTAGTCACATACAACGGAGCAAACCAGTCTCTGACTAACACCTCTTTACACACATAGATATAGTAAAAGGTTCGTGACAGAAACTTGGGCAATTACAATAGTTTCAAATGGCTTCAAAGGATAGCGATCAGTGTCAATGATTTAACGATTAGACAGGACAATGTCGATGGTTCAGCAAATAGATAATGTTAATGGCTACATATCTTGGGCAATGCACACACAATAGTTTTCTTTCTCATGGATTTTGCAATCGTATCTGACATCCGGATCCCCTTAGTCTTTGATTTGCTAATTTATGTGCTGGTTGCATGACTGTTTGGGGACATTCTACAGTAATTTCATTATACATGTATTTTAATTTCCTTTCCCAGTTATACATGTAATTTCATTCACAATTATACACGTATTTTATTCCTCCACAGTCCCTCCTTGTTAATCTTTTCTTTTAGATTAACACCAGTGAGGAATAATATCTTCATCATCATACGCGGGTTCATAACCATGAGGAAAAGTCTGGTCCCTGGCGGGTAAACTTTCTCTCCCCACCAATGAGCTTCTCTAAAAATTGCTCAAACTTTCCCTAGCCTTCTTTATTTCTTGTACCTTGTCCATGACATGCTGTCCCACGTCAGTGATATTTTCAGAGACATTGGGTACATAAGTGCAGCACTCTGAGCTTATCATAGCATAAATGCCACCTTTTTCAGCTAGAAGGAAGTCAAGGGCCATCCAGTTTTGTAATACGGTTAGGCGTAATGCTTTCATTTCAGTGGTGCTAGCTGAGATCTGCTTCTGTGGGTGCATATCTGATTTACCTATATGGCGAAGATAGGGATTTAAGTATGCTAGGTAGCAACAGCCACTCCAGGTGGGACTGGTTTTGTTCTTTTCTGAATTTCCTCCAGGCACATTAGAGAAAAGGGATAGTTGAGGCATCCCAGGCAACCAGGGGTAAGCTTTATCTCCACAAACCCAGTATGTAACATTAAGAGATTCTGGTGGATGTTCAGTACCAGCGGGCTTTCAGACAGATAGGTCAAAGATGTATGATACTGTAGTATGACAGGAGCTTCGTCCCAGATCATAAGTGCTGAGTGTAAGGATGGAACAACAGGTGGCGTTTACCGGCTCTAGTGGGGGTCCATTTCTAATCCCATGTTCTGTATAGTTCCACCCATTGGCAGGTGGAGAGTGACGGAACCAACCCCTAAACATATTGTGCTGCGGTGTTACAATATTAAAAGTTCGAATATCGGTATACTCAGGGCCATTTAGAGGAACAGCACGCCAATTACCCGTCTCCCCCCAATGTTGGGGAGTGTGGGTGCATATCCAACAGGCACCCTGTCCTACCTCTCTAGCATAGGTGCAGCATAGAGACAAAAAGGTGTTTGGGTGAGGGTCCCTTGGGTATACCCCGCAGAATATAACAAAGAACAGTATCCAATACATAATACTAGTTAAATCACTTAGTAACAGTTGCTATACTATCGCCGGACAACGTTTTTTACAGCGGGTGATGTGGATCCAGTCTTCCTTCCCTTCATTAGCAGGTGGAGAGCAACTGAGCCATCCCTTGAACATTTTGGATTCTGCATCATCTGACTGGATGTGGAAATTTGTGAGATCCTTCACTTCTTCCTCAGTCATTGGTTTTGTCTGATAGGTGCTTGACTCACCTCCATGTTGGGGAGTCTGGGCACATATCCAAAAGGCACCCTGCTCTACTTGTCTAGCATAGGTGCGGCAAAAAGACAAAAAGGTGTTGGGGTGAGAATCCTTTGGGTAAACCCCACAAAATATAACAAAAAGACAGAATACAGTAAAAAGCAGTATCCGATACATAATGCGAATTAGTTCACTGATAACGACGACTATAGGACTGCTGGACAATGTTTTTTACAACGAGTGGCATGGACCCAGTCTTCCTTCCCTTTAATCTTCAGGGCCATTTTGAGTTGTTAGCAGCACAAGGTAGGGTCCTTTCCACCCTCTCATGCAATTCAACTGCTGTTTTGCATAGAGGAAAATGAGTACAAATCCAACATTTAGTCTGATTAACTTGCAAGGCTACGGCCTGCATTCATTGAACCGCAGAATTGGTAGTCCATGCCCCCGCAAGGACCACGCAGGACAGGATCCAAATCAGAGTCAGCATCCTGATGGCTCAGTTAAAGTTCTTGCACAAGCACTTCCGTCCGAGGTCAGCGTCCACTTGATGTGCGATGCATGGATCCACAGGGGCGTCCTTCAAACTTTACGGCCATTTGAGCGGTGAGCAGGACTTGGAAAGGACCTTCCCATCAAGGTTCCAAACAGTTCTTTCTCCTGAAGGTCTTTATTAGGACTAGGTCCCCGGGCTGGTATTGATGGCAATCTTCATTGGTGGGCTTTTTCTAAGCTTCTACTACCTGTATATGCAAGCTCTTGACACAGTTAGGTTGAGAGCGCATAGTCATGAGCACCAAGTGTAGAGCTTCAGGCCCTTTCAAACTGGTTTCTTCACATAATTTAGCTTGTTTGTTTTTCAGAATACCATTTTGTCTTTCCACCGCCCAGTAGACTGGGGGTGGTATGGGCAGGAAAGGTGATGGTTGCATTGTAAGGCCTTCAACAGTTCCTTTATCACTTTAGCAGTAAAATGAACAACAATTTTACAACAACAACAGCATCATTTCGTCAAGTGGGATACGCCTCCATCCATCGCGAGAACAAACATACTAGAACTAAAACATAATTATATTCCATACATTTAGGCATTTGTATAAAGTCCATTTGTAGGGGTTATGTCATTGACATAGGTATGACAGGTATTACTAATATAATGCCTATTAGCATATTACTATTCACTATACATTCAACATTCATTCTACATACACATTTAAACCCCTGAGCTGGCAACCGCTCAAGTCATGATTCCTGTGTTGTGAGAGATTCAATAAATGCTCATTAGTTATCCATAAAGGGACTACCCCTTCTTTAGTCTGTCTTAAATTTTCTCGGGCTTGTTCCAGTGTCCAAGATCCATAGGTGTTGCATACATCATTTCTGCTCGCTTCGTCTGAAATATTTTTCCCTATTTCAATTAATTTATTGATAGTCCCCACATGACTTTCGAGCATGGTAGCCAGGCTTTGGATTAACCAATGATGTCCCTATATTGAATATTGTAGCAGCATCATTTATCAAGCTGCGCTTAACGCGGTTCCCTCCCAAGCCTGATCGCATCTCGCCACTCATCAACCGGCGCGTCAGAGCCATATAGAGTGCTTGGGTATGGGTTGAGTACCATTGGGGCAGGACTACACTGGATACATTCAAGACTAGAGGTACCAGCTCGTGATGTACATTACCATACAAAACTTCTGATTAACCAGTACCAAACCATTCGTCGGTCCTGGATGCATAATCGGACAAGATGGATCAGTCGGTGTGGTTTGAGGGGCTTCAATTATCTCTACTCAGACTGTGAAAGTAAAGGTGGGAGGTGGCTGGGTAGTGGCAGACCTCCCATGCTCGATCTGAAGCAAACCCTTACTACAATTTGAAAGCACTTGTTCTCCTACTGTTACATTTACCATTCCCCGTTGCGTGTCGCATTCGGCACTGTCCATGCTGTACCAAAGTTCCTCCTGTGATGCGGTGATGATCCCCGACTTTGTTGCCTGTACTGATAGGCTCACAACCAGGATCGTAGATCTGTGGAGACATTAACATCGGTTCCCGTTCTCCAGGTTACCGCTTGGTCAATTGTCATGTATCTTTAACTGTATGTAATGCCTCCATTTACTTCCCGTTCTCATATCTACAAGTGCACATGTATTTCCTGTCATAATTACCTCGTATGGTCCATTGCTGATCTTTGGATTTGCCTGTTTCCATATCCTTAATCATCTGTCAGTCTCTAACTTCCTCTCTCAACTTATGTAATTGCCTACTTAATTCCCTTTCATTGTCCTGTCTTTTTCCTCTCTGTGGCCCTACACCTCCTACTATAATACCTTCAGGTAATTGCATGGCCTTTACCTGTTATCATTTCAAATGGGGTGAACCTGGCGGTCCTGCTTGGGGTAGCCCATGGCGCATTAGAATATTGGGCTGTTCCGTGTCTTGATTGATTTTTTCTTAAAGTTCAGTTCATCCTTTCCATCATCCCTGGACTCTGGGGGTGGTAAGGAATATGGAATTTCTGTTTAATCTCCATAAGATTACACACTTCTTCAATGACTCTCCCTGTGAAATTAGTTCCCTGATCTGAATCCATTTGGATAGGCACCCCCACTCCTTCCAGTTTACTCTCTCCTGCTGCTGTCTCATGTCAGACCTCAATTCCTTAAGTTCGGTCAAAGGGTCATGAGGACTCGAAACGTCAACTCTTTTCTTCTCCGCCGATGCTGCCAGACCTGCTGAGTTTTTCCAGGTAATTCTGTTTTGTTTTGTTCTCAATTCCTTAAACAACTCTACAATGCACCTTCTTATCCTATCTTTCAATGGCTCAGTATTTTCACTTCCAGTGATGGTTCTCTCTGGGAACTACTTAACTCTGCCTGTCATCAAGGTGTTAATCCTATGGTTTTACTTTTTGTAGCTCACAGGCACATTAATATAATCAGTAATTCATCTATTTAGCCTTTTTCCAGCTTTCCCTTTACCTGTATCCATCTTGTGGTGAACTGGTGTTCAGTATTATTTCTCCTTACATTTCAATTCCTGAACTATAGATTCCTCATAGTATTACCTCTAAGTTTTCTTTCCTGACCATGATCTCTTGAGTTCAGTTTCTCTATTGTCTTGATTGTTTAAAATGTTTCCTTACTCTTTAGGCCATATTAACTATTCCATTTCAACGGGGATCTCTGTCTCTAGATCTTTGCTTATCTCCCCTGTGCAGTTCCAATGCCTCAGTTGATGGCCAGATTATCAAATTCATTTCCCTTAAAACAGTTTGTACATTATGTCCTCTTTCCCTGACTCATTCTCCTACTTTCCTCATACCAGTTTACACTTACAACTGCTACCATCTTATCTTGCTCAGGTTGTCTGGAGAGACTTTACAATCCAATAAAGTATTCTCATAACAGTTTTAAAACAGAAATCAGGTATTGGCATGTTTTGCTTCCTTTTCTTCTTCTTAAAGATTTTATTGTCTTAAAAGTAACCCACTAAATTGTGTCTGACCCTTTTCTTTTAGAATAATCCCAGATTCATTAATTCAGCCAAAAATTGGATTTCTGCTAAATTTTGCCAAGGTCTTAAGCTTAGCTTCATATTTTGGGAACAGACTTACAAACACAAAAGCTTGCAGCATTTGAATTAGTGCCAATTTTTGTCAGACCTTTTAAAATGAAAATTCCCTTTTGAGAACTTTATCAAGAACCAAAGCTCAAATTTTTAAACTTTGTAAGAACTGTAATTTACACCATCAAAATTAAAACAACCTCTTTTTCATGTGTAATGATTTGTATCCAAGTTATAATTTCCCTATGTTTATCGACACATTCTTTACCTTAGATAGCATCCTAGTGATTCAAAAGTAACCTGTTAAATTACACTGCAGTTTACATCTCAAGATTGTCCCCAATTCAAATTCCAATGCTTTTGGAAAGCAGATTTCCTTTAATATTTAATTCATCTCTTCATAAGAAACCCCTTTTTATCCATTGGAACCATCTGGACCTTGTGTTTATGTCTTTTCGTTTTCCTAGAATCCTTCTGAATTTCAAGTAATTTCTTTTTCTCAGAATTTTAGATTACTAACTCCTATGTATTAATCCCAATCAGTTTCCCTACTAGTCTGTAAGGGGGTGGTATAAGGGTTTTTTTCAAAACAGAGGCAAGCCCTGTTTTATCTTCACACTACCTTCAAATTACGATTTTTGCCAGAAATCTCAGCTCAAACCTTATACTCAAAACTTTGGAATATTTGAATAAACTTTTCCTTTAATCTAATATAGGGCTTTCGACTCTAAAGTGCTTAACTACACACACAAAAGACAATTCAGGGAAGAAAACACATTAAAGCTCACATACAAATGCTTCATTGCACACAAACAAACACATAGATAAGAGTATGTATCAATATTCCTATAATATTGAACTTAACTCTAAACGAATCTTTGAGTAGCAGTGGGGGAGTAAAGGGATCTTGAAGGCTTCACCTATAGGGACCTTCAAACTGATGAAAGCTCACATTTTCTCTGCTGCTGCTTGTCAATTGCTCATTAACCCCCTACGGGGTAACCTTTCTCTCTCTCTCTCTCTTTCTCTCTCTTCAGCACAAACAGCTCTTGTAACTTAGATCAATTCATTTTTTTTTAAGTTACAGAAAATACAGTAGTGGACTATCCACCTTCCTTAAAATATATTATAAGCGCTCAAATCTGCCCCAATTAAAAGTTCCAGCTGGTGGGAAGCTCTCTCCTTTACTTTGAGTCCATTTAACCCAATCAGAAACATATTGGACAATTTCAGGACCGTAACAAAAACAGAATTACCTGGAAAAACTCAGCAGGTCTGGCAGCATCGGCGGAGAAGAAAAGAGTTGACGTTTCGAGTCCTCATGACCCTTTGACAGAACTTGAGTTCGAGAAGCAGCTTTCACTTGCATTTCCCCCAACTTAGTCTACTGCTTTCGTTGTTCCCAGTGTGGTCTCCTCTACATTGGAGAGACCAAACGTAAACTGGGTGACCGCTTTGCAGAACACCTGCGGTCTGTCCGCAAGAATGACCCAAACCTCCCTGTCGCTTGCCATTTTAACACTCCACCCTGCTCTCTTGCCCACATGTCTGTCCTTGGCTTGCTGCATTGTTCCAGTGAAGCCCAACGCAAACTGGAGGAACAACACCTCATCTTCCGACTAGGCACTTTACAGCCTTCCGGACTGAATATTGAATTCAACAACTTTAGGTCGTGAGCTCCCTCTCCCATCCCCACCCCCTTTCTGTTTCCCCCTTCCTTTTTTTTCCAGTAAATTATATAGATTTTTCTTTTCCCACCTATTTCCATTACTTTTAAATATCTTAAAATCTCTTATGCTCTCCCCACCCCCACTAGAGCCATACCTTGAGTGCCCTACCATCCATTCTTAATTAGCACATTCGTTTAACTTTAACACCTATGTGTTCTTTTGTTCTATTGTTGTTGACATCTTTTGATGATCTGCTTCTATCACTGCTTGTTTGTCCCTACGACCACACACCCCCCTCCACTTCTCTCTCTCTCTCTCAGACCCCCGCCCACACACCTTAAACCAGTTTATATTTCAACTCTTTCTTGGACTCGAACTCAAGTTCTGTCGAAGGGTCATGAGGACTCGAAACGTCAACTCTTTTCTTCTCCGCCGATGCTGCCAGACCTGCTGAGTTTTTCCAGGTAATTCTGTTTTTGTTTTGGATTTCCAGTATCCGCAGTTTTTTTGTTTTTAATTTCAGGACCGTAATGGACACAAAAGAAAACACAGAAATTACTTAATTTTCACCTCCAGGGGACTCAAACCCCTGGGTATACTACTACTACTTTTTTTTTAACCCATCTTCAAAGTTCCTGATTTAAGCTCCGGTTTCGCCGGTTTCAGTTTGTTCTTAGTACTTTGAGAAGCGGGGGGAGTGGCAGAGCCCACTCTACTGTTGCGATCTCCCATTTTTCATAAAAGAAAACACAATTAACAGCACGGCGCATTTCCTACCCTATGCGCTCACCGGTGTTTAAGAGTTCCTTAACAAGTCCTCCAGTTCCTTGGGTATTTTGAGTCTGGTCGGTAGCTACCCTTTTTCAATGAAATAAACTACATGTATAGTTGGGAAAGGAAATTAAAATACATGTATAATGAAATTACTGTAGAATGTCTCCAAACAGTCATGCAGCCAGCACATAAATTAGCAAATCAAAGGGCCAGTGCTATCTTCCCAGACTAAGGGGCTCCGGATGGTCAGATACGGTTGCAAAATGCAAGAGCAAAAAAACTATTGTGTGTGCAAGCACTCCTCCTTTCAGCTAGGATGCTTTTTGTCCCCCTTTCACCTCTCCAACTTAAGAGGCCACCTCTCCAACTTAAGAGGTTACCTCTCTAGCTTAAGAGCCCACAGGACTTCAGTCGGATCCCACCTTCGTCGCCATCTGTTGTGGGAAAACGGAGTGAACACTCAGACCCTGGAGGCTTGTCTAGGAATTCTTTATTAAAATCGTGATATCACGGAGAGCCTAGTCACATACAACGGAGCAAACCAGTCTCTGACTAACACCTCTTTACACACATAGATATAGCAAAAGGTTCATGACAGAAACTTGGGCAATTACAATAGTTTCAAATGGCTTCAAAGGATAGCGATCAGTGTTAATGATTTAACAATTAGACAGGACAATGTCAATGGTTTAGCAAATAGACAGGACAATGTCAATGGTTCAGCAAATAGAGAGTGTTAATGGCTACATATCTTGGGCAATGCACACACAATAGTTTTTTTTCTCTTGGATTTTGCAACCGTGTCTGACATCCAGAGCCCCTTAGTCTGGGAAGATAGCACTGGCCCTTTGATTTGCTAATTTATGTGTTGGCTGCATGACGCTTTGGGGACGTTCTACAGTAATTTCATTATACATGTATTTTAATTTCCTTTCCCAATTATACCTGTAGTTTATTTCATTCACAATTATACATGTATTTTATTTCATTCACAATTATACACGTATTTTATTCCTCCACATAGGGCTATGAGGAAAAGGCAGGGAGGTGGGACTAGCTGAGTGGCTCTTGGAGAGAGCCAGCATGAACATGATGGGCCGAATGGCCTCTTCTGTGCCGTAACCATTCTGTGATTCTACAATTCTATTGTCACTGACAGAGAGAAGGTAAGGTGTGAGATCGTTGGTGAACAGGGAATGTAAAATCCAATATTTTTTTGTTGAGGAAAGAACAAGTCTGAAGCCAGCCTGTACCTTAAGATAAATGTATTTCCAAGCCTGCAGAGCAAAGACAAAAACTCTTCCAATTCCTCCCAACACCCAGTGTGATCACCTTTTTAGGCTTTTGTAATGAAGCCCTAATACTTCCAAATTGGGTACAACAGCTCTTGATTATCTACTTAAAGCATATTCTCTATTGCAGCATAATTCCAACATTAAAAGGGAATTTCGCTGTAGTAACTGGTATTATACTCAAATTAGTTCTTCACGGGCCTCCTCTTCCTCCTGTTCATCCACCTCATGTTCCTCTCCCCAGCTGTTGGTAGCAAATGCTATTCCTTCATGATGGTGAGGTGTGCAGCATGCAGCAGACCACCATGAATTTTGACACTTGCTCTGCTGAGTACTGTAGGGCTGCTCTAGAGCAGTCTAGGCAGCAGAAGCGTTGCTTCAGCATGGCCATTTCTCAGAATGCCAGTTGACTTCTCTATTACATTTCATGTCGCAGTATGGCTTTCATTGAATGCATGTTGCACATGTGTGCATGGGCTGTGAACCGTAGATATGAACCATGTCATCACTGGACAAGCCAAGTCACACACCCTTTGGTTTGCTGGGTTGGCTCAAATGAAGCTCACACAGCAGATTGCTGCAGAATGAAGGCACCATGATTATTGTCAGGGCACAGGGCATTAACCTGCATGATTATTTGCCTATGGTTACACACCAGCTGGATACTGACAATGTTCTGGCGTTTGGCAGGATTGGCATACAGTGTCCACAAAGCAATGTCTATGCAGTCAAAGGTACCCTACGCCATGGTAACATCAGCAATCCTAGCAAAACTGCACGTACAGTGCTCCTGGTGCTCCCTGCTAAGAGAGAATGAAAAGTGGCTAGCTTTCTTTGAATTGAGAGCCTCGCTGATCTTCCTAATGCAACAGTGTGCAGCAAATTGTAAATATCTCCAGCTCCAGCCTGGAAGGACCAGATGCATAAAATTTCATTGCCATGGTCACCTTCAAAGTCTGAAACAATGTTATTTTTGTCCTGCTCTGAGATTGCGGTTGCGACTGCAGCCAATGACAGATTTCAGTGAGGTCATGCGTATTGAAGCAGAGACATCTCACACGTTGTTCCTCACTGAGGTTCAGGTAGGAAAGTTCTTCCTGAACACTTTGGGTGGACATAGCCTGTCTGAGTCCCAAACCCATTCCTTCTCCTCCCTCTTCCAGCAAATTGTGTTGTACTAAGTGACATTTTCTCATTCTCCCAGTCATGTGGTATTTCAAGGGAATGCATATTAATGCACCCATGTCAGGGATCAATTGGTTTGTGTAGAAGCCTGAAGTCAACAAAAGGTCCTTCAGCACCTGCCACACCACTCCCTGTAGATATTTGCAATTTGAAACAATGTTTTATATTTGTTCATGAGATGTGGGCATCACTGGCTGGGCCAACATTTCTTGCCCGTCCCTAGTTGCCCTTGAGAAGGTGGTGGTGAGCTGCCTTCTTGAACTGTTGCAGTCCATGTGACGTAGGTATATCCACAGTGCTGTTAGGGAGGGAGTTCCAGGACGTTGACCCAGCAACAATGAAGGAAAGGTGATAAATTTCTAAGTCAGAATGATGTGTGATTTGGGGGGGGAGCTTCCAGCTGGAGGTGTTCCCATGAAACTGCTGCCCTTGTCTTTCTAGATGGTAGAGATCGTGGGTTTGGAAGGTGCTATCGAAGGAGCCTTGGTGAGCTTCTGCAGTGCAATTTGCAGATGATGCTTACTGCTGCCACTGTGCGTCAATGGTGGAGGGAGTGAATGTTTGTGGGTGAGATGCCAATCAACCTGGCTCCTTTGTTCTGGATGGTGTCAAGCTTCTTGAATATTGATGGAGCTGCGCTCATCCAGGCAAGTGGAGATTATTCCATTACACTCCTGACTTGCACCTGTAGATGGAGAACAGGCTTTGGAGAGTTAGGAGGTGAGTTACACATCACAGAATTCCCAGCCTCTGGCCTGCTCTTGTAGCCACAGTATTTATCTGGCAGATCCAGTTAAGTTTCTGGTCAATGGTAACCCCCAAGGATGTTGATAGTGGGGGATTCAGTGATGATAATGCCATTGAATGTCAAGAGGCGATGGTGAGATTCTCTCTTGTTGGAGATGGTCATTGCCTGGCACTTGTGTGACATGAATGTTACTTGCCACATATCAGCCCAAGGCTGAATATTGTCCAGTCTTGCTGCATATGGACATGAACTGCTTCAGTATCTAACGTCTCACGAATGGTGCTGAACATTGTACAGTCACCAGCAAACATCTTCACTTCTGACCTTATGTTGGAAGGAAGGTCATTAATGAAACAGCTCAAGATGGTTGGGCCTAAGACACTACCCTGAGGAACTCCTGAAGTGATGTGCTGGAACTGAGATGATTGATCTCCAACAACCACAACCATCTTCCTTTGTGCTTGGTATGACTCCAACCAGCAGAGATATTTCCCCCTAATTCCCATTGACTTCAGTTTTTCTAGGGCTCCTTGATGCCACACTGGATCAACTGCTGCCTTAATGTCAAGGGCAGTCACTCTCAACTCACCTCTATATTTGGACCAAGTTTTAATGAGGTCAGGAGCTGAGTGGCTCTGGTGGAACCCAAACTGAGTGTCAGTGAGCAGGCTATTGCTGAGTAACTGCTGCTTGATAGCATTTTTGATGACACCTTCCATCACTTTGCTGATGATTGAGAGTTGACTAATGTGGTGGTAATTGGCCAGATTGAATTTATCCTGCTTTTTGCAGACAGGACATACCTGGGCAATTTTCTAAATTGCCAATTAGATGCCAGTGTTGTAACTCTTTCGAGTACAAACATGTTTCCATCTGTTTCAGATGAAATTACATTGTTTCATAGTTTGCCATTGTGAGATTTGAACTCTTGATCTTGGGGTTACAAACCCAGTACCATAGCCACTTGGCTATTTAGGCCAAGCATGCCAGTGTTGTAACTCTTTCAAGTACAAACCCGTTTCCATCTGTTCTTATTCAGATGAAGTTACATTGTTTCATAGTTTGCCATTGTGAGATTTGAACTCTTGATCTTGGGGTTACAAGACCTGTACCATAACCACTTGGCTATTTAAGCCAAGCATGCCAGTATTGTAGCTGTACTGAAGAACTGACTGACGAAAAGCACCAATTAGTTGTAGAATTGTAGCAACAGTCGAAAGTAATCAATTCTGTTTAAAAGGCACTAGTTGGGGGGAGGTGGTGCCCTTTCTACTATTTAACATGTGTCCAGTTGTGCAAGATTAAAAAGGGGCATCAGATGAAATGTTGAGTCAAAAATGGCATTGCTGGCATCAAATTAGCTTTGCATGCATACCTATGGCGAATGTTGGGCAGAATTTTCTGCTCCACAGACTGAGTGCAGTAGTGGGTGGGATTAGCAGCGAGTTTTCTTCTGATTGGTGGATCGGGAAATCGCACCTGATCTTACGCATGGAAGCTCATTAATTATGCATCGCTGAGTAGCTCTCCGAATCATATGGCCAATGATTCGTCCACCCTGCTAATGGGGCTGAAGGTCCTGGCGCCATTTATAAATGCCAGCTGAACACACACGTTACTCCCTGTAGCCCAGCTATGTGAATGACCAAGGCTGAGATGGTTCCAAGGAAAAATAAGGCAGTGCCAAGATTCAGCAATGAATCTCTTGCGGCCCTTATTTGTGGTGTGCGCCAGCATCAGGATGTCCTCTACGCGATGGATGTTTCCAGGAGGTCCACTAATCTCACCTCGCCAGCCTAGAAGACAGTTGCGAAGGAAGTCATCTCTGCAGGCACCCTCCCAAGAAATGCCATTCAGTGCAAGTAGAGGATGAATGATCTCATCCGTACCGCCAGGTAAGTCATCATTAAGCTGACTCCAAACGCACAATTTCATAATGGCATTACGTACTCAGAGTGTCACTCAGCTCAAGAATCTCACAAAATATCAGAGGGGGAGATATCAGTATTGAAAGCCTGTTCACTAGCTTCTCACCTATCACCTCGCATGAACACCATCCTCAGCCTTTACTGCAGAGGGCTCAGCACACACAGAAGGCATGCACGATTGGCAACCTCTGCTCCATCCCTTCTCATGAGATTCCATCCCTTTGCCTTCATTCAGGCCAAGTTTGCCTACAACAAGGCAGCGAGATCCCAGACCAGAGGAGGGATGACAGATATCCAGGATCTCTCCAAGTTTGAAGAGGATGCCGCCAACTTGGCAGGTGAGGACAGAGATCGCTCATGTGGGGAAGGCGAGATCCACCTCTCCCAACAAGCCAATGTGGATGAGCCTTCCATGAGTTGATCACATTCTGACATTCTCAGTGAGTGACATGCAATATTGTATTCAGCCTGCACATGAACTAAATCTATCTTCTGTCTCAAGGCAGCAGCAGGTCCAGATAGACCAAAATAAGCAACATAAGCCCCAGCCCCCAGGCCACCTCAGAGGAGGATGCTGACAATCCATCTGAGGAAGACCCATCACAGCATTCACCCTCCACCAACTCAGAGACACACATCCTGGTGGGTCATAGTTCTAGATTAGGCTTGGGGTCCCATTCTGGGGAACAATGCACTGACACATCTCTGCAACATGCAGAGGCAGTGAAAACCCAGATCTCTGGCACTCTGGAGAACAGAGACCCGTTCAGTCTGAGTCAGATGATAAGCCTCTGGAAACGGTCATTGCTAACATGTTGGAGATGCAATGACAGGCACCAGTGCATCAGGCAGAGTTGCGAGAAGCCCTCAACAGACAAGAGTGAAGGATAGAGGAATCCATCTGTGTTCTATCTGATGTTGTGTCTCCGACATGTGAACGCCTCGAAGTCTCCGTGGGAAGGGTGTGGCCACCTTGGTCCAGCAGGTTCTGCCGGATTTGCGCCTGGACTTTCATTTCATCACTATAGTCATTGGTGGGATCCATCGGTGGCCAGGCCAGAGGGCAGCTGGGTACCTAGACCACCCTCCAGTTGTCCCTTCTCCTCAAGGAGTCAGTCAGAGGCCCTCAGTCACCCACAGGGAGGAGGACAAGAGGAATGACCTCGGGTACCCTTAGCTACACTTTAAGCCACCTGGAACCTTGTGACTACGAGTGTGTCATGGGGACATCTTCCGTGTTTTGCAACTCCGATCATATCCTCACGTGGAAACTCCCATCATCTCCCTTCAGGTTCCTGCCCTTCAGGTCTTCATTGTCCAAGGAGTTCTCAGCCTCCTTCATGTCTTCCTCTGCTAAGTGATCTTCCCTTTGAAGCACCAGGTTGTAGGGCGCAAATGAACATGATGATGCGGGACACCCTCTGTGGAGAGTACTGCAGGGCTGCACCTGAGTGGTCCAAGCATTGGAAGCACATCTTCAGGATGCCAATGGTCTGCTCTTTGATGAATCGTGTTGCACACTGCTGCATTGTATCTCTCCTCTGAGGCACTTGAGGATGACACACAGGTGTCATAAAACATTGTTTCAGCAGGTACCCCTTATCACCAAGCAGCCAGCCCTGTAAGTGCCACGGACATTCAAATATCTGAGGCATCTGGGAATCCTGGGAACTCCCAGGGTACCTGGCACAAATGTGAATGATGTGCTTCTGATGATCACACACCAGCTGAGCGTTTACGGAGTGGAATCCTTTCTTGTTAACGAACAGGAGCTGGCGCCATGGAGCTCTCAAAGTGACATGTACTATCGATAGCACCCTGTACTCTAGGGAAGACATGGATTGCAGCAAAACCCAGGAATCTAGTAGCCTGGCTCGTTTCATCCATTGTGAACTGCAGAGTTCACTGTAGAGAGCATCTGTCACCTCCTTGATACATGTGTGTGCTGAGGACTGTGAGATGCCACATATGTCTTCTGTGGATCCCTGCGATGATCCACTGGCAAAAAATCTGAGTGCAGCTCTGACCTTCAGGGGCACTGGCAGGGGATGTCCTCCAAGTCCATGCAGTGTTAGCTCCTCCTGCAGGATGTGACAGGTATGAGACACCACATCTCTTGACAAGCGTAGTGGTATGAGGCGTTTTCTCTCACATACTTCTAAATAGGAAAGGTGTCTTTGGTAGACCCTTGGTCATATGAGTCACCTCCATAGGACAGGTCAGACCTCTTCATCTTCTGGGTCTTGTGGGGCTCCCCTAGACCATGGTTCTCAGGCTGGGCCTCTTCTTGAAGCTGTGTTAGGTGGTGCCAGGTCCTTCTCCTCCTCAATCAAATAACTGCCATCAAGAAGGCATCATTGACCATAGGCTCCATTGTTCAATCCTCCTCCTCCCTGTGGACAGATAGATCCAACAGATTAATGAGCATTGGGCAACTATAGTGGCGCTCCCAATCGCTACCAGAAAGCCACTATTGTGCCCTAGAGTTGCATCTGCGCTACTCACCTTTCCCTGATCCAGCGTTCCAGCTGACATGCTACCTCACAGATCTAGCTGACCAAGATGTCAACCCAGCTACTTGACATCATGATCCCAGAGAGGTTGGAAGAGGTTTGAGCGCATCCAGGATATGTTCAACATTACCAAAGGCACTTCTGCTGTGTCTGATCTGGTATACTGATTATGTGTAACCTGCACTTTTGGAATGATTAGATGCCCTTTGGCCTGTTAGCGATGACAATTGGGAAAAGCACATTAGAAACTTTCACTGATCATCTTGCAGATATCCAGAAGCTGTACTCCCATAATGGTTGTCTGCATCTTCCACTCTCACGTTCCTCTCTGTTAATGCTCAAATTGATCAACTTCATTATGAAGCCAATAACTCCTGCAGTCTCATGTTAAATTGCTGCAAATGTCAGTATCTCCAACTGCACCTTCTCAATAAACTCTTCCTGAATTCTGTCAGCTCAGACTCCAAGCAGTGTGAGGGTGCCCCCTGTTAGGGCCCCTGATCCAGTCATAGGCTCCTCCCACACTGCCTCAGCCCTCTCCCATGCAGATTCTTTTCCAGCTTTGATTTTAAACTGCATCATAACTTTGGGGTTTCAAGATGGTGGTACTGTATTTCTACATCGAGGCCAGCTTCGGCCCGAGTTGGGATCTCCCTGATCATCCTTGAACCTCACAATATGCAGGTAAAACTCCCTCTTGTGATTCTCCAGCCTCCCCCAGTAACCTTGGATCCCATTGTCATTGTAGTGGACATTCCTGTCCTTGCTGCTGAACCCATCAAGTTAATGTCCCACACCTCCCCATCTTGAGGCTGTGTGCATGGTGACATATGGAGGCAATCCCCACCCCCCGCCAACCACCCAGGGCTTTAAGTAACAGCATCCCCCGCCACCACACCACTCCCCCACCCCCCCACCGCATTATGATTTTCCCATTTACAGGCTGCAGACGCCTCCCTTGATCATGACCATCCCATTTGTAGCCCGGTACAGGGCCATGCGCCCCTATCACCCCTGAGCGTGAGACTATGACCATGCCCTGCACACTAAGCTGTGCATGATCTCCATTATGTACACAGGCCTTGCCCTTCCATGGAGCAGGAACACGAAGTGCATGCCATGCATAGCCCTGTAGCATGGCCCACAGAGCCCAGGACTGCCTTTAATCTCTCACCCCAACTACAAGGTCCACAGAGCCCAGGACTGCCTTTAATCTGTCACCCTGACTACAAGATCTACAGAGCTTAGGACTGCCTTTAACTTTTCACCCCACAACCTCTTGGCCCCAGTCCAGGGACTATGACCGTCTTTCACTCAGCTCTCTGGCTCCTTAATGAATGACTCTAAGACCATTTCCCTCCCCCCTCCATGAGTCTCTGTGCAACACCTCCCATTCATGCAAATCTAATCCCTCTCTGTGCAACACCTCCCATTCATGCAAATCTAATCCCATCCATTTCTTCTGTCTCTGCATTCCCCTTGCTCCAAAACCCCCTTCACCCTCTTTCTCTGTCATCTCCCCACTGCTCAAACCCTACTAAAGCCCTTTCACACGCATGTCTCTGCCATCTTCAGCTACACTCCTCAGCACCCCCTCAACCCCCGGTTGCCATGCATTTTTTTTATTTATTCATGGGATGTGGATTTTGATGGCTAGGCCAGCATATTGCTCATCCCTAATTTCCCTGGTGAGAGGGTAGTGAGCTGCCTTCTTGAATCACTGCAGTCCATGTGAAGTAGATACACCCACAGTGCTGTTAGGGAGGGAGTTCCAGGATATTGACCCAGCGACAGTGAAGGAATAGCGATATATTTCCAAGTCAGGATGGTGAGTGGCTTGGCAGGGAACTTCCAGGTGGTTGTGTTCCCATGTGTCTGCTGCCTTGGTCCTTCTAGATAGTAGTGGTCATGGGTTTGGAAGGTGTTATCTAAGGAGACTCGGTGAGTTCCTGCGGTGCATTTGTAGATAGTACACGCTGCTTCCACTGTGTGTCAGTGGTGGAGGGAGTTAATGTTTGTGAATGGGGTGCTACTCAAGTGGTTTGCTTTGTCCTGGATTGTGTCGAGCTTCTTGAGTGTTGTTTGAGCTGCACTCATCCAGGCAAGTAGAGAGTATTTCATCACACTCCTGACTTGTGTCTTGTAGATGGCGGACAGACTTTGGGGAGTCAGAAGGTGAGTTACCACAGGATTCCTAGCCACTGACCTGGCCCCTATTTCAAAGTGCAGCCCTGCCTGAGACTCACAGCGCACAACGCTGTCCTGCCAGAGTAGTGCAGCAGCCACTGTGAATAGCCCAGCTCAACACCCAATTTTGCATGCAGTGTCTATGGCTGGGATTTTCTGGTTCCACCAACAGCAGACATAATGGCAGACAGAAGGGAAAATATCGCAGGAGCGACTTTACAATCACAGGAGATGTTCTTGCTGAGCAAACCAAACGACAGAGTGAAGTCTGTCTCATTGATCATAAACCATTTTTATGGTGAAAATGAGACGGAAAGCTACTGACCTCAAAAGCATAGAATTCCAATAACACTTTTTAATACATCTTTTAATGTTTAAAATTCTAAAGTAAGGCATACAAGATTACATAGTTAAAAGAGTCTTACAGAACAACTTCAATAAAAATTTGCCGCACAAAAGTACACAATTAAACTACCTCCTTGACAACAACCCCTTTATAGATTTTAATCAAATCCAGTAATACTACCCACATCAAGGAATTGTTGTCACATTAATAAAGGTACACCTCACAAATTCTCAAACACTTCCACTCTGATGTGGAATTCCAAAAGAGGTTCAGGAACAAACTGTCTCCTAAAACACAGAATTTCCTGGCTTAACAATGGGTGATCGCCTCCAAGATGGTGATGTAACATTAATGTCATTCAACTAGTAAAAAGCCCTGGCTAGTGCTCTAGGGAAAAGATTCAAATCCTACCATGGCCTTGCCAGCGATGCCCACATCCTATGAAACAATAAGTTTATTCAAAGCTTTCACAGCTTTTTCAATGCCTCACACACCGAGGAGCTGGTCTTCAGGGCTTTTCCCCCACAGCTGCCACCCAGCTGAGTTAAACATCCTTCATCAAATAAAAGCAAAATACTGCAGATGCTGGAAATCTCAAACAAAAACAAAAAATGCTGGAAAAACTCAGCAGGTCTGGCAGCATCTGTGGAGAGAAAGACAGAGTTAATGTTTCTAGTCCATATCACTCTTCTTCAGAGTGCTCTGAAGAAGGGTCATGCAGACTCGAAACGTTAACTCTGTTTTCCTCTCCACAGATGCTGCCAGACCTGCTGAGTTTTTCCAGCATTTTTTATTTTTGATCCTTCCTCAAATACCATTTTTCCTCTTTCATCTCAGGTTGCATTGTCCCCCAACACCTCTTTGAACTCAACTTCTCCAAATACAAAAATCTTTCATGTTTTCTATTTTGTCTCTACTTTCGGGTCAATAAAATTTAATATACCTTCTCCGGTTACTCATGAAGCCTTTGCAAGATGTAAATGTTCCTTGCTACCTCTGAAATCCCTTTTGAAATTCAACAGCTGAAAAACCAAGTTTCTCACTTGTCTCACAATTCAGATTTTAAATCCACCCTACTTAATTGTAACTCAACCTCACCATAAACTCTCATTACAAATACATCAACTTAACACCTTTAACCTTTCATCTCTTAGCCCTCACAGACAATATGTTTCTAGTAATCGCCCCCTGTTTAATTAACCCTGGACACACACACACACACACACACACACACAGCTTTCTTTACCTACATAGAACACCAACATAATCCCCAAAAATTTAAAAAAATAGATATATATCTTATCACAAAAAGCCTGTTTCCCATCGGTTTGAAAAGAGGTTGTGATCTAGCACTACAGGGTTCAATGGCAGAGCATGTTTCCTGATGCGCCATATCGGGAACACCATTTAAATACATTTGAATATCATGAATGCTCATTATCAAGGCTGGATCAAAAGGCCACACCGGCGTCTAATTAGATAAATATGATTCATGACTGGATATAAGAGATGTGCACCTGGTGAACTGCGCTTCACTTGTGACTTCGAGTTTGGTCATCTACCTTGCATTGCCCTGTGTTCGCGGCTCCCCCGATTCCATGCCAGGCTGCATAGGCAACAACACATCGATTTCAGGGGGGTTTTACAAACAAGGCAATACATGCCAGACAAGTGGTAGAGCTAGGGGGTAGATTAAAATGTAATGGAGGGCAAAGTCTTGACTCATGGTGAGGGGGTGGTGGCAGTGGCGGGAAGACAAGCCAGAGGGAAGGGGCTGGAGGGCAAAAGCTTGACTGAGTGCCGGGGAAAGACTGCGAATGAAAACACACAGACACATGACTAGGGGAAGGGGGCTCGTGGAAAGAGACAAGAAAAACTCTTGTGGCCAGATTGGCAAGAGAACCGAGTAAGGAAACACTTCAGTTTAAACAGCTACTGTCTTTTTACCAGTCCAAGGAGGGAGAGGACACGTCAACATGTCAATCCAGTGCCAGTCGTGCCCAGCATAGTGTGCGCAGGGTGTGGTTGTCACTTCAAGCATGTCAGTCTGGGGGTTTTGGGCATAATGCTGGACTGCAGATGGTACAGTCACAGTCATGGGAGGCATCTGCGGCCTATAGGTCAGGAACAGGTAGTGTAGGGGTGAGCGCTCAATGGTCTCATTGGGGAGGGGCTGTGTCTCTATATGTCACAGTAGAGTAAGCCTCAAGATGGGGAGGGGAAAGGTCAACATGGGGTATTGGAACATCCTCCTGAAATGACTCAGGGGGTAACACAGGAATATCAACCACAATTACAATGGAATCAAGGGTTACAGGGAGAGGACTTAAGAGTTAATGGAGGGAGGGAAATCTTAACATTATGCTAATGATGGGAAAGGTTTGCACAGTCACACAGGGAGGGTCAAAGCTGTCTGGTAGCATAACCTGGGGGCCATCATCTTGTAACCTGAAAATATGTCACCCTAGAAAATGAAACTATGAAGCTGTGCTACTGGGGAGGGCTCTTAGGGCTTTTTGAAGGAGTGGACCACTGCACTGGAGAGCACCTGTCTGAAATCTGTATTTCCAAATGAAGCTGAGGAATATTAAGAGCATTTCAATAACTATAGGCAATCTGGAGCCCTAAAGCTTAAAGAATCTTCATGCGAGATTAATCCCAATTAGCTCCAATTATTGATCTGCTTGCAATAGCCCCTTGTCCCAATCGTGCTAATCCTCCAGTGCGAAGTAGGCACCTGGACAAACCATCCATGCCTATTTGAAACAGCACTTCCGAACCTTGTAGCTGGCAGGTTCAGAGATGGGAACCCCCAGCACCCCTTGAAGTTATCTCATCCCCTCACTGAACATTAGCCCTCACTTTTTTTCAAAAGGAAGTACTCAGAGTATACTGAATGAGGAATCTAGTGCATGGAATAAATGCAGGACAGCCAAGCAGCTGGCCAAAGCAATCTCATAGCAGTATGTTTAGTGAAGTGGGGGAGAGGGGATGGCGGGGAGGTGGAAGCACATTGTGTTACTGTCTGCATTCATTGCACTGCCCTGGATTGTATTGGCCAATATGTGCCTCAACTCTAACCAATCCCTTGAACCCACACTGACTCAATAGTCAGCAACAGAAAGAGGACATTTGGAGGCTGATGTTCACTTTTTTTTGCAATGATCCTACAGAAAGGAGAACTTGAAGCAGGTGGAAGGGAAGGTGTATTTAATGTTGCTTGCATCATTTCCTGCAGGCAGGAGGAAAAGCAGGGAAGAGTGCTATGGCGGTGCCAGAATCACCAAAGGGAGGAGCTTCACCCTAATAAACAAGGGGCATCATGGTCCCCTCCGAACTCAGAGGATGAGGCTCACAAAAACACTGCGTTAAGGAAACTCTCAAGATTGACGGTGTACAGAAGACGCAGGTCTTTTCTCCAGATGAATGAGAGACTGTGTCGCTGGCACCTCCACATGTCCAGGGATCTGGTGGCTCACATCTACCACATTCTGCAGGGGTTGACAACATGTGGTCTAGGAGGATATCCATTGCCAGTGACTCTGAAAGTCACTGCCACTCTTAACTTCTACATGAATGATTCATTCCAGGGCTCCACTGGAATGTCTGCAGGATCTCTCAGGCATCCACTCACAAGTGCATACAGGAGGTGATGGCACCATTTTTTTCCAAGGCACACAATTGTGTGCACTTCACCAGAGATCAAGCTAGCCAGGCAACCAGAACACTGGGCTTTGCTGCTACTTCTGGATTCCCACAGGTGCAGGGTGCCACCGACTGCACTCATGTGGCTATAAGAGCTCCCTGGCAACAAGCAGTGAAATACATCAACAGGAAAGGGTTCCATTCGCTCAATGTACAGCTGGTCTGCAGCCACAAGAAACAAATCAAGCAGGTTTGCACCAGATACCCAGGAAGCTGCCACAACTCCTACATCTTGAGTCGATCACAGATCCCAGACATCTTTGGGGGACCACATAGGATTCAGAGTTGGCTCCTCGGTGACAAAGGCTACCCACATGGCTGATGACATCCCTGCGGTGGCCACAAACACCATCTGAGGGAAGGTACAATGATGCTCATTCTGTCACACGAACATTGATAGAGCAAATCACTAGCATCTAGAAGATGTGATTCCAATGCCTTGACAGATCTTACAGAGTATCCAGTACACTGCACAGAGGGTTTCACACATCATCGTAGCTTGCTGTGCCCTACACAACCTGGCGCTGCAAAGAGGGGAAGACTTGCCAGATGCCGAGATGGAGGAGCTGCATGTCTCCTCTGATGAGGAGGACATCAAAAGGGCTGAGACTGATGAGGGCACCAAAGCTGAAGTTGCAGGAGAAGAGGCCATAGCAAGATCCAGACAAGGCAGGCATGCATGTAAGGCCCTCAGCCACCAGATTCCAGGAGGATGATGACAAGTGGAAGTGATTATCCTCTTGGACAAGTACTCTCCATGATGGGCTCACATCACCATCAGCATTGCCAGCCTTTTCATCTCAACCGTTCTCTTCAAACTGAGAGTGAGTAGTTACACATTAGGCTCACCATGTCCTCATTATTTGAAGGATGATGAAGTCTTAGAAGCATGTGTCCTTGCTGAGATAAGGTCCTAACTGCAGAAGGATGCTCCAACAGCCAACAACAGAAGGTACAGCCTCTTCAAGCATCTCTCCAGTATCTCAGTTGCTGCAGCAGACTACAAGAGACAGGAGTTGCACTGCAGTCCTCAGTGCATTCATGGCAGTGCACCTTACATCTGACAAAGCACCTCAAGGAGATCCATATCAAGATCACACTCAATGGCTCCATTGACTGCAACATATGAATGTTGCAACACTGAGCTTGGCGTGTGTTTAGGTGAGGGTATGCTAAGCAGAACCTATGGACCTTTGCTGTACCTCTTTTTTTGACGATAGCATTGTCAGCGCAATGCAGGCAACGCCAAGGTGGAAAATGCTTAAAGTTGTAGCTTTGAGTGCCTGTGAGGGACGGAGCATTGACATATTGAGGAGGGAAGGTGCTCACACTTCTTGGTGAGCTTAGCAGAGGTACACTCAGAATCAAGGCAGACACGAGAGTATGAGCTTTTAGATTGCAAGACCTCACAGAGCACAGAGAGTACATGGATTTCAAGGAAAGATTACCCTTCTCCATGCTTATCTACATCTCTCCTTCTACACTATACGTTCACCTTTCCACAATGCAGAAAAGGCAAGGGACTACATGAGCCTCCATCTTACACAGCAGTTGAGCCTGCAAAGCATGTCATCGAGATGCCTTGCAAAAACACACTTTACATTGATGGTATCACATACTTGATGTTGGGAATGAACTGATGAGTGACACACACACACTATGATGAGGTGCTGCACACAGCATTGGTTGGAGGCAAATGTTGCAAAATCTGCGATATGTCGTTGGGAGGGAACGTGATGTGACATGTGATTGACCACAACACAAATCGGCATACAGAGGAGGCATACATAAGAGGAGGTTGGAACGGGTGCAATTCTATTTACATTGGAAAGTATATACATGTTGAGAATGTCCATTCCACTGTTGTGCTCCTAGTATTTTGTGATCCTCCTAACCCTTCTGCTACATCTTAGTGAATCCCTGGCATTCACACAGGAGATGGAAACAGCCTGCTGACTGCTATGCCCTGTTGTTTGTGATAACTTTGGTGGGCGTCCTCTGGAGGGCTGAGACTTGGAGGGCCCCGGCCTGCTTTGGGTCTCTTGCTGTGGGGCAGGTGCACCCTCAATCTATGAAGCTGAAGGTGATGGGATCACAGGCAGTGGAGAGTGGAATCGGCTGTACACTCCTGTAGTTGCCAGGGTTGTCCCCAGGTCGATCCTCATCTCTATGGGTGCCTGAGGGTGCCTGGCTGACTCCTTGAGGAGAAGGGGCAGCTGGAGTGAGATCGAAATGCCTTGGCCCCCACTTGCATAGCCACTGACAGATTCCACCCAATGTCCACAGCAATGGAGTGCAGCTCCTGATGCAGCTCAGGACCTAAGTCCTGGACCAAGGTCTCCATGGCGGCCACCATCCTACCAGTGTTGACCTCGGTGCTCTGGCATGTCAGCACTATTTCCTCAGACTGTGGAGGGACTCCTCCATCATACATTGTAATCTGTGGAATTCATCTGACAACCCTGTCTGATATTCCACTGACTATCACTGCAGCTCCTCTGCATTAATACTGAGTCCACAGGCTCGTCATCTGACTTGGACTCAGCGGAATCCTGGCTTCCAGCAGTCCTCCAAGTGCTGATGATCTTGGGTGACCCTGCCTCCACCTGCTGTGGACCAGAATCTGTTCTGTGCTTACCAGATTGTGACCCCGAGCCTGCTTGAGATCTAGGTCCCAATGAGGTTTCTGACTCTGCGCTGGTGGAGGGTGTCAGTGAGCGCTGTGACAGATCTTCCATTGTTGTGTCCTCAGGACCCTCATCCAAGGAGTGGAGGGGGCTGGAAAGGAGGGGCTGGCTTTCGATGTCCCTGTGTTGTTTGGCGGAGGTGCCTGTGAAAGAGATGGGAGAAAATTAGCAGGTGGCAGCAAAGTACAAAACATCATATTGCACTCACTGTCTCACTGTCTGAAGGATCAGCTGGTGCAGGATCCTCACTTGAGTGTGCGCCACCAATCTCACCATAGGAACAGTCCCGTTCCTTCCAGCCAGGTGGACTGCATGCTCCTCATACTGGGTGAGGGTCCTGATCTCTGGCATGCCCCCGCCAGTCCAGGACCTCTCCCTTTTATTATGGCTGAACTTGGCCTGTATAAAGACAGTTGGAGAGAGTGTAAGCGTGAAGCATACCAAGGCAGATGATAAGGATGTTCACCTTGTGTGTGTGCTGAGTGGAGCCGTGCACTGTACAAGGACATCAGCTGCACAGGATGTGAGCCCAGATGGAGTTGTCAAGGTGTGTGTAGGAGAGTGAGTGGTGATGTGCCTTGTGCTGGTAGTTTGTAAGTTCCCTGTGGAGTGTCATCCTATGAATGTCTGAGGGGTTTGCGAGAAGGTGAGGTGAGATTGATGAGAAGGTTGACTCACCCTGACTATGCGATTCGTCCTGTTCTACCCCGGGCAGAGTTGGCAATCACTGCCACAGACACTTGCTCCCAAGCTGGGTTGGTGACTTTGGTGGGCCTCCTCCAGCCATTCCAAGGGTAGAGAAGGTCACAGTGGTCCTCAACCACATCCAGAAGGTGACCCAGCGATGCGTCACTGAACTTGGGGGGACTGCATGCCTCTTTGGTTTGGGGGCCATCTCTCGCCTAGAGCAATCCAGGGCTGCACACATTGAAAAAAGTGTGAGCGGATGCAGCTTAAATATGGCACCCAAAGCAAGATTCGACTGAGGTCACAGCAGGGTGGACAGATCAGATGCCACCCACCAGCCACAAGATGTGCTGATGCATATTTAATGAGGCAGACAATTGGGCGCGAAAACCCATCATTGCGATTTTCCCGCCTGCCATCGCCTTAGTCCACGGAGGGGAAAATCCCACCCTGTGCAATTCTTTAAGCCTTAAACATACCCTCTATCATCATGTCAATATTGAATGTCAGGAATGCACAAGGTTTTTTGTACCCAGCATTATTTATTCAGGTAACCTATTTCTTTATTTGCAAAACATTACAATTTGCCTGCCCATATTGAAGCTGACATGCTGTGTGTCACCGTTACTCCATGCAAAATATCTTGGAAGGAAAGTAAAGCAGGGAATTTGCATAGCAGCTTTTGAAGACATTTTGCATCTCAGTCTGCTTGGGCCAGGGATCCAACATAACATGAATGGAAAATTTATTTTGTCTGCCCTTGTGAGGTCATTGAACTTTATCTAGCTCTGATTTGCTCTCCACAGTGTGATTGTGTTCAATCTCACTGCCCTGGCTACCTCATAATAACATATGAAAATGACAGACAGGAAAAGAGCGGCTGGTCCATCAACCTGTCCCACACTCAAGATGATTGCAGCTTACTGACTAGATGCTTTATACCATTGCACAGCCATCCATGGGAAATCTCCAGGGAGTGGAAAAACAACAGGGATATTCCCAAGGCCAGTAAGGGAAAAATTACTCTGGAAATATTCTTCTTAAACACCCTCAGGTCTAGGAGATCACATAGACCATGTGTTATATGTTAAACTACTATATGATGTGATCTCTGTCCAAGTCAAGAACAGGTCCAGCTCCCTCTTGAAGGCATGCAGACAATCAGCACTCACTGCACCAGCCAGATACCCATTTCAGAGGCTCATTACACTTTTGGAAAAGAAGAACCACTTAATACTCAATCTATTTCTATTTTTGTGTCATTTAAGCACGTGTCCAATTGTCCTTTCCAATCTGTCAACCTGGAATAATCTATTAATAATCTGCTATGCAGATCTTTCATTATGTTCTGGCCACATTTCTATGCTGCTGTCTTTTTGGGTTTATTTCTCCAATGCAAGATGTACAGTTATTCTCTGCCTTACTTTGTGGGGAACCATTTCCACTTCTTTCTTGTGGAACCTTGTTCTTGTAATCTGCAGTATTGTCTTTTGTTAATCTTTATCATTAATTAACCAATTCCAAAGTTTTTAATTAATCATGGTCTGAAAGCTCTTAATCTACAGATTTTCAAAGTCGAGGAGATTGTGAAAAAAAGGCTTGTGATGTATCCATTGAGCAAACTCAGTAGCCAAGGTTTCTGTTCCACCCTTATGCAATGCCACGATATCGGATAATGTGAATGTTTTACAGGGAGCAAGAGTTTGCTTGTAGGAGTCTTCCTTGATTCAAAACATGAGAAGAACTGTCTGAATACATCCCAAAACGTAGCTGTAATAATGAATAATTTTATATGGCACTTCAATCCTAAATGGAATATGACCTATAATGGCAGCTTTTTATATCGGAACGTAAAAAGGGAGACATAATTGATTATCATACAACCTTCTTCAGAATGTGATTTTGGTGAACTGACAGAATCTCCAATAAAGGAAGAATAATTTGTGAAAAATCAAATAATTCTCCCTATTCTTAGCAAAGTAGTACACTTAAATTGGGGAGAAGAAACAATAGAAATGAATGGTCATGAAATTGGGCTCCATAGCGCCATTGAAACCAGCACTATGAAAATCCAGAAGGCATAAAATAACATGGGCTGCACTGTTGATCACTTCCGGTGTGTCCTGCGCAGCATCCCATGCTGGGCAAAGCGCTAGCGTGGGTGTGACATGTGTATGCTGGTAGCATGAGCAGAAGTTTGATAGAGATAAAAATCAGCCAATGTGGCTGCTTTGATACATCTTTCAAATTTAGTCCATGCAGGTCCACTAAAAGCCTGTGCTAATCACCCTCAGCCAAACATGTATTCAGCTACATGAAGACCCCATCCACTAGCACAAGACATTTACGTGTGGTTGATGAGCCCTCTCCACCACCTAACCATGTATGGGCAGAGGGCGGATAGCAAGTCCCATGGAGCCACAAGCAACATCGTGTAGCAGACCATCGATACACTGAAGCAACATTTCTAATGCCTGAATGTCTCCAAGTTTGACACAGTCTGCTGTAACCTCCACAACATCACCTTCATGAAGGCACAACCATTGCCACCAGGGGTCCGGAGGCCACCTTAGAAGGAGGAGGAAGAGTAGGAAGAGGAGATAGGGAGGGGACACCAGGGATGTCTTCATCCTGGATGGGCTATCCAAGAGCATCTGCTTATACTCCACCTACCATAAGACAACTTCCCTAAACCACCATGCCTCCACTATTTCCCACCTCACCTCCATTTGGACACTCCATTACAGCATCCCCGTGGCCAAGTCCTACAATAAAAGGCACCAACAATAATCTTTCCATGACTTCTTTATCTAAAAGCACATCTATTTACATAAACAAAAATTAACTAATTATCCTTGTGTATTCTCTCAGTGCCTGTTTTGGGGGTGCCTTTGTCTGTCCTCGTGCTCCTACACAGTGTACCCCAGTGGCTTCTGCATGGCCAGTGGAAGATTGCTGACTTTCACCGGAGGAGATTGCAGATGGCTTTTCAGGACCACCTCGAGAAATTCTAGGCCTTGAGGACAAAACTTTAAACTGCACCACCTCAGCATGAATGACAATAACCTGAGCTGTCTGGTTGAGAGAAAACAGCAAGGGTACAGGGAGATTGACAGGGGTGGGAGCACGAATGCCATCATCCTGAGAAAGGACAGTAGTTCACGCTTCACGGAGTCACAGCCACTTCCCCAAATGGCACCTCAGTGATTCTAATGGATCTGGACTGCACCGATACTAAAAGCCACTTTTAACACTGAGATCCACAGCCATGATATGGCAGCATTTGAACTTACATGACAATCAAGCATGGATCTCATGACCACCGTCTGAGTTTCCACTGCAACACTGAGATGTTGAGTGGCTTCTGCTTGTGCTGCAGTGGAAGCTAAGACAGCAACCATCAGACACTACATCATGGCTGTGTCTACAATTGCTGTCATGGACTTGGCCACCATTTCCATGCTGGAAAGGATAGGCTTCAAGCTTTGCAATGATGTGCACTGCCTTATTGGATTCAAACTCCTCCATGCGACTTGTCATTGAAATAGGCTGTCTAGTAAGTCTGACAATGTATCAATCATTTTGATGTGCATCATCAGAGCATTCTCCTGTATGCCATCCATCGAAGTCTGCATCTGAGTCTCCTCTAGCAGAACTTGTTTATGATTTTGCCCTCCAGAGAGTTGGCACACAAGCTATCCTTTCTCCCTGGCCTGGTGCAGGTGCCTTGTGCCCAGTGTCTCACTATATGTAGATCCTGACTCTATACTAGCTTCCAGAGTTTGAGCAGTGCCTGCATCAAAGCTGGCCATAATTGTAGCTACGAATATCAGGCCAAGTGATGGTTCTTCTTCATTAGTGGTGTGGCATTGCTCTCTCTTCCTCTTAGAGCTGCTTTTGCTGGGGAGGTGGCTGTTCTATATGGAAGCATAAAATCAGAAGAGGAAGCTTAGGGTGAGGGGGGGGTTGTAAAACAAGAGGTCATTGGTCACATCTCCTGCGACTTATGCATCATGCCACATAGACAGATGAGGGTGCAGCCAGAATGGTAAAGAGTTATAGGGTGGTATCATATGCTGCATGCCCTTGGTCAAGCTAGCTCTATTTTAGCCTGCCCTTTGGTCACAGCACCATCTCCTCTGTCAGGCTCAGGGAATGAAAGTGTGCTGTCCCCCATTGTTTGAACTTTGTTCCCTTCTAGTGTAGGCAACCTTGTCCTGCAAAGAGAGGGAATAATGTCAGTAATTGTATTGCAATGCATTTGGTTGAATATCCTGCCATTGCTGTCTAGCTAGGATTATGTAATGAGAGGTGTGTGTGAGGCTGGCATAAGTGGAAATTGTTTGAGAGTGACCGAGAATATCTGGATGTTAGACATGAGACCTGAGTGCCAAGGACTGCTGATGGGTGAATAATGGGAATGTGCTGCATTAAGAAGTGTGAGAGGTTGGTGGTGTGGTGGATATAAGATGCAACACTAACCTTGACCACCTGCCATGAAGAAATTAAGCTCCTTCCTGCTCTACTTCCAGGTCTTCAGAGCCAGATTCTGGAAGTTCACCCCCCTGGCCACCTGCTCCCATTCCCTTAGGAGCACATCCCTCGAGAACTTCCTGATCACCCCACAGAAACATGGCTTCATGCCTCCTGTAAACCTCCATGACGAAAGACTGCAGGACTGCAACCATGAACCACAAAACTTGCTGTCCTGCTGCTCCATTTTCCTTCTCTCCATTTGTAGCACTGGCAGTCAGCAGTAACCTCCTTTCATTCAGTGTATCTTCTCTTTAAGAGGGCAGACTGCTTTTAAGGGCAGGAAACTAATTGAAACAGATGCTAACTTTGCGCTCTGTTAGGCTCTCTGCTGAGTATACAGCCCGCCAGCAGTGTGGATCGTACTGGGCTGTTCACTGAAATCATTCAAAAGAGGGGACAGCACAAAGTTTGCACATTGCCTGACTTGACATCATGAATCATGACCCCTTAGCCGAAAATGGGAGTGAACAAACTTTTTAGCCAAAAGAGTTCTGTACTAAAGTGGTTGTCAGGAAATGGGCTGCTAAACAAGCCAATAAAATTTCTGAAATGCTAAAGTGAAGAGAACTAAGAGAAAGTTGTGTGGACAATGGGAAATGCAACATGGACCAAACCATTGCCCACAGTGTACAAAATATGTGCCAAAAATAATCAATATGCAAGTAACAAAACAGGTATAATGAGGTCAATGGTGGCCTGGCAGACTCACATGTGGATGTAATAACTGGAGGTCAAAAATTAAAGTAATTGGTTAATCATTAATCATTTTTGGCTGAAGGACTGGTAAATTATGAATGTGCTTGGGCCCCAAAGGTAAAATGAGGGCTATTGAAAGGGGACGTTTCAAACTTTCAACCAGTATATCATTTCCTCAGGGAAGGGCATGGATGCTAATGCCAGATCTTTTCCCTGAAAAAAATGAGCTAGTATAGCCCAAGGAATGCAGTCATGGTGTCTGCTCCCTTGCAGCTCGATCTAGTGTTTGAATTTTGAAAGCAAACAGAATCTCTGATTACATCTCTGTAAGTCGCCTTGGGATGCTTTTCTATGCAAGCCCCACTACTCAAGGGCAATTTGTTGCTGTTGTTAAAGCCTCCAAGATGGCTGTGTGCCAGAGCACAGACACACATTACAGGCGGGATTTTCTGAAAAGAATTGTATGCATTGTTCACAAGGGTACAGCGCACTGATCATGCAAATATATGACATATTGCATTTGACATCATGGATAGTGAAATACAATTGTTAATTCTGCCCTTCTAAGACATTAGAATTGAAAATGACTGTTAGATTTCATTTTAATGTCAAATTGTTTTAATTTCAATTCCTCAGATAGCATGTGTTCTCTTAACATTGATCTAAATTTTTAACTCCTTCGTGTTTTCATGAGAACACAACTTCCATTTGGGAAGCACTCAACTGCAAATCTGCTCCCTGTTCTCACATGACAGGATTATGTAAATTGAATGCATATTCACAGCTAACAATTGATCGTTTCTCCAAGTTTCAGTTACTTTTTTTTTACTTTCTTCAACATCTGCAGGATGTGTGAAACAATGGCCTAGAATTTTCTAGATTGGGAAATCTTGCAGTAAGCCCTGTTTGTTAGATATTCTTCCTCATCTTTGAACTCAAAATATTTTGGTTGCAAATGTTAGAAGTGCATCTAATAATGGCATGGTGAAATCAATGTGACATCTGGGATCTTGATGAATGACAGGACTAATGATTTATCTCCTTAACAAATTAAATTAGGGATGAAAAAGAAACTGGAATGATGGAGAATTTGAGTCAAGTTAGATGCAAAAAGAGAAATAAAGAGAAGTAAAGATTGGATTTAGAAAGAGAGAAAAAAAAACTGAAAAGTAAGGAAAAATTAAAATATTTTAAATGTTGTTATCTTTTAGGAACCTGCAGCAATGGGACTCCACAGTTTTAGTTGTTCCTTTCAGGCCCCCAAAGTTGAGAGTATTTCAGGAACATAAACATGTTCGTTAAAGGGGTCCTTATGTCATTGACTACCAGCCCTAATCTCCTGTAGTGAATTTAACTTGTTTTAACAGAAGAAATGCAGAAATTTCTTGAAACTCATGGAAAGGTTGACAGCAAACTCCAGTTTTCACTTGGGTAATTTATGATGATTCATGGCTCATGGCATATCTCTTCCTCACCGAAAATTGTTAGATTAATTAAACAACTGGTAGTCTTAAAAAAAATTAAGCAGTTTGCTGCACTCAGCTGTTGAGTCTCTAATGCTCTGTTGAGTTGTTTAAAGTGCTTCTTGCATCATTGAGTATAATTCAGTGGAAACGGGGCAGTAAACAACATACACTAGGTCAACAGCACTTACTGCTGCAGTGCTGCCAACTCCAGATGTGTGGGGTTTTATTGTTTATCGTTTCACAGGAAGTGGGCATTGCTTGCTAAACTAGCATTTGTTGCCCATCCCTAAATGCCCTTGAGATGGTGGTGGTGATGTGCCTTCTTGAACCGCTGCAATTTATTGTGATGTGCAGGAAGAAATTCCAGGATTGTGATCCAGCGACAGTGAAGGAACGGCAATACAGTTCCAAGTCAGGGTGGAGTGTGACTTGGTGGGGAACTTGCAGGTGGTCGCGTTCTCATGCATCTGCTGCCCTTGTCCTTTTAGATGGTAGAGGCCACAGGTTTGGAATGTGCTGTTGAAGGAGCCTTGATGAGTCACAGTGCATTTTGTTAATGGTACACACTGTTTCCACTGTACATCGGTGGCGGATGGGGTGAATATTTAAGGTGGTAGATAAGGTGCTAATTAAGTGGGCTTGTTTGTCCTGGATGGTGTCTTGTTGGAGCTGCATTTATCCAGGCAAGTGGAGAGTATTCCATCACACTCTTGACATGTACTTCATAGATGGTGGACAGAGTGTGGGGAGTCAGGAAGTGACTTATTCTCCCCAGAATTCCCAGTCTCTGACTTGCTCTTGTAGCCACTGTATTTAAAAGACTGCTACAATTCAGTTTCTGGTCAATGCTAACACCCAGGATGTTGATAGTAGGGAATTCAGTGATGATGATGCCATTGAATGTCAAGTGGAGATGGATAGATTCCCTATTGTTGCAGATCATTGCCTGGCACTTGTATGGCATGAATATCACTTGGCACTTCTCAGCCCAAGCCTGAATGTTGTCCCGTTCTTGTTGGATATGGACATGGACTACTTCAGTATCTGAGGAGTCCCAAGTGGTACTGAATATTGTGCAATCACTACCGAATATCCCCACTTCTGACTTTACGATGGAGGGAAGACCATTGATGAAAGAGCTGAAGATGGTTATAGGCCTAGGACGCTAACCTGAGGGTACTTTAGCCCTAATACGGATCTCAATGCCGGATTCTTAAGGCAATCCTCAAACACTGACAATTACTTTAGTCACTTCTGCATTCCTATAGCAACCCCCAACCCAGGACAAGTACCTGTCAACTGTCAATGTCCTATGCACATTCTAACCCCCTAGCAAGTGCCCAGTCCTAACTCTCTCGCCTGACAACTTCCACCCCCCAGCAAATGTACTGTGATAAGGCTAACCCTTGGCAAGTGCAAAGTCCTGAGCGATGCACCCCTATTTTCATACCCTTTTAGCATGGACTCAAGTAAGTGCACCTGTGTCAATGTAACTAACAACTTCCAACCCAATATTTGCAACTCTTGACCAATGGGAAAAGCGCTCCTGGCTCCCCCACAACAATCTAACCTTAATTTGCATATTTTGACCAGAGACTCAACTTCCTGACCAATCAGCATTACAGCATTGGGGTCCCTTTGAACTGCTAAACTATTACTTGTATCTAAACAGCAGGCCCCGGAACACTTGGCCATAACATGTTTTTCTCTGAAAGCTACATCACAGCTCCTGGCACTTAAAGGGATGCCAACTTTAAGATTTCTTAACAACATATCCCAAAATTTATGAATCATTAAATTTATGTACAGTACAATATGATAATTCAAGCCTTATTAATTACACAAATGTATGAACAATGTAAAGCCTATAAGGTGGCAGCATCAAAGTATGGTTCATGTCATGCAAAATACATTTTTCCTTTTATGCTTCTCAACTAATAGTCTTGGCAAGTTTAACAAGTTTACTTCAGCTTTTGGTCATAAAGTTATGGAGTCATTTATGACATAGAAGGAGGGCATTCAGCCCATCGAGTCTATACTAGCTGTCCGTGGAGCAATCCAGTCATTCCCATTCCTTCCTTCTATCCCTGTAGCCCTGCGTGTTTATTTCGCTCAAGTGACCCATTCAATTTTTTTTGAAATTATCGATTGTCTCTGCTTCCACCATTCTACTGGGGAGAGAGTTCCAAGTCAATACCACTGAATATCGCTGCATAAAAAAAGTTCTTCCCCATATTCCTCTTGCATCTCTTACCCAAAAGCTTACATTTGTGTCCCTCATCCTTGTACCATCACCTCATGGGAACAATTTATCCTTGCATACTTATCCCTTCAACATCTGCTTAAAATGGTGTAAAGTCTGAGCCATGGGATAGCATTTGTGAGAGATCCAAAGGTTTTGCAATTTCTTTGGTCTGGTTAATTTAGTCAAGAACAAAATCAGAGATTGTTGGCTATCAATATGGCTTTTGAATATTAACAGCTATGAACTGAAACCCAAGGAGAAATTCTCAATCATATCACTCCTTACCCTCTGGCTACAGCAATTTCCACTGCTCTTCTTTGAAGCCAGTCACCAGTTTAGAGCTTTTACTTTTTAAAACAGACTCTGAACGATTCAGTTCAGGTTCTAACACCTGCTCCCCATTTTCTTCCATGTCTGCATGCTTTTTAACGCCCAGGTTTTTGAAAAATGTTTCATCCAACCACACATCTGAATTGGCCTCTACAAAAACTGAATCTACCTCATCTTGTTTAAATTCAGGAGCAATTTTAACTGTAAGCTCTTTTCCCTAACCTGACCATTCAGGTTTTTTTTCTAGAAACACAGATCTAATTCTGTCCCCTCTCATACAAGCAGCTCATATTTCTGCCAGATAAAGTCTTCTTTAGGTTCTTCAAAAACTTCATTAAGGTTATTTTGAAGCTCAGGTAAGAAAGCTTGATAATCCTTTTTAATTCGTTCGTACATTCTATTAGCCACTTTTTGTTTTTCTTTATCCCACTGAGGTTGGACTTTTTTCAATTTGGCGGCTGTTTCTGATATTTTAATTTGCATTCAAGAACAAGTATTTTTTTCCCTGCAGCTCTCTAGTGTTAATACTGGACCCAGCTTTCTCAATTTCTTTCAAAGCATATTTTCTTTCATTTCTCATCATTGACTTTAAGTGCTGTTGACATCTGCTTTGCCACATATTGTTCATGCTTTTACTGCATTTTTAGTTCAAGCTGCTTCAAGGCTTCTCCAACTGCTATTAATTTTTCTTCCTTAATTTGATGCTCCCATGTCATTTTTAAACCAGCAAACTAAGTTTCTATCTCAGAGATAAAAACAAAAAACTGTGGATGCTGGAAATCGAAAACAAAAACAGAAACAGAAATACCTGGAAAAACTCAGCAGGTCTGGCAGCATCGGCAGAGAAGAGTACAGTTAACGTTTCGAGTCCTCATGACCCTTCAACAGAACTAAGTAAAAATAGGAGAGGGGTGAAATATAAGCTGGTTTAAGTGGGGTGGGAGGGCAGAAGGGGGGGTGGTTGTTGGGACAAGCAAGCAGTGACAGGAGGAGATAACCAAAAGATGTCACAGACAAAAGAACAAAGAGGTGTTGAAGGTGGTGATATTATCTAAAAGAATGTGCTAATTAAGAGTGGCTAGCAGGACAAGCAAGGTACAGATAGCCCTAGAGGGGGGGGGGGGGGTGAAATAAGACTAAAAGGGCATAAAAAGTATAGATAAATGATGGGTGGAATACATTTAAAAATAATGGAAATAGGTGGGAAAAAAATCTATATAAATATTGGAAAAAAAACAAAAGGAGAGTGAAGAAACGGAAAGGGGATGGGGATAGAGGAGGGAGTCCAAGATCTAAAATTGTTGAATTCGATATTCAGTCCGGAAGGCTGTAAAGTTCCTAGTCAGAAGATGAGGTGCTGTTCCTCCAGTTTGTGTTGAGCTTGACTGGAACAATGCAGCAAGCCAAGGACAGACATGTGGGCAAGAGAGCAGGGTGGAGTGTTAAAATGGCAAGCAACAGGGAGGTTTGGGTGATGCTTGCAGACAGACCGAAGGTGTTCTGCAAAGCAGTCACCCAGTCTGCTTTTGGTCTCTCCAATGTAGAGGAAACCGCATTGGGAGCAATGAATGCAGTAAACTAAATTGACGGAAGTGCAAGTGAAATGCTGCTTCACTTGAAAGGAGTGTTTGGGCCCTTGGACAGTGAGGAGAGAGGAAGTGAAGGGGCAGGTGTTGCATATCTTGCGTTCGCATGGGGAGGTGCCGTAGGAGGGGGTTGAGGAGTAGGGGGTGATGGAGGAATGGACCAGGATGTCATGAAGGGAACGATCCCTACGCAATGCTGCCGGGGTGGGGGGCGGGGGGGGGGGGGGGGAGGGGAGGTGGTGGGTGGGCGTGTAGGGAAGATTTGTTTGGCGGTGGTATCATGCTGGAGTTAGCGGAAATGGCGAAGGATGATCCTTTGAATGTGGAGGCTGGTGGGATGATAAGTGAGGACAAGGGGGACCCTATCATGTTTCTGGGAGGGAGGAGAAGGTGTGAGGTTGGATGCACGGGAGATGGCCGGGACACGGTTGAGGGCCCTGTCAACTACAGTGGGTGGAAAACCTTGGTTAAGGAAGAAGGAGGACATGTCAGAGGAACTGTTTTTGAAGGTAGCATCATCAGAACAGATGCGACGGAGGCGAAGGAACTGAGAGAATGGGATGGAGTCCTTACAGGAAGCAGGGTGTGAGGAGCTGTAGTTGAGGTAGCTGTGGGAGCCGGTAGGCTTGTAATGGATATCGGTGGACAGTCTATCACCAGAAATTGAGACAGAGAGGTCAAGGAAGGGAAGGGAAGTGTCAGAGATGGACCACATGAAAATGATGGAGGGGTGGAGGTTGGAAGCAAAATTAATAAATTTTTCCAACTCCCGACGAGAGCATGAAGCAGCACCGAAGTAATCATCGATGTACCGGAGAAAGAGTTGTGGAAGGGGGCCGGAGTAGGACTGCAACAAAGAATGTTCCACATACCCCATAAAGAGACAGGCATAGCTGGGGCCCATGCGGGTACCCATAGCCACACCTTTTATTTAGAGGAAGTGAGAGGAGTTAAAGGTGAAATTGTTCAGTGTGAGAACAAGTTCAGCCAGACGGAGGAGAGTAGTGGTGGATGGAGATTGTTCGGGCCTCTGTTCGAGGAAGAAGCAGAGAGCCATCAGACCATCCTGGTGGGGGATGGAGGTGTAGAGGGATTGGACGTCCATGGTGAAGAGGAAGCGGTTGGGGCCAGGGAACTGGAAACTGTTGATGTGACGTAAGGTGTCAGAGGAATCACGGATGTAGGTGGGAAGGGATTGGACAAGGGGAGAGAGAAGGGAGTCAAGATAGCGAGAAATGAGTTCCGTGGGGCAGGAACAGGCTGACACGATCGGTCTGCCGAGACAGTCCTATTTGTGGATATTGGGTAGGAGATAGAAGCAGGCCGTCCGAGGTTGGGTGACTATCAGATTGGAAGCTGTGGAAGGAAGATCTCCAGAGGAGATGAGGTCAGTGACAGTCCTGGAAACAATGGCTTGATGTTCAGTGGTGGGGTCATGGTCCAGGGAGAGGTAGGAGGAAGTGTCTGCAAGTTGACACTCAATCTCCTCTCTTGAAAACATACAATGTTTTGGCCTCAACTACTTTCTGTGGTAGCAAATTCCACAGGCTTACCACTCTCTGGGTGAAGAAATTTCTCCTCATCTCAATCCTAAATGGTCTACCCTGTATCCTCAGACTGTGACCCCTGGTTCTGGACTCCCCCACCATTGGGAACATCCTTCCTGCATCTACCCTGTCTAGTCCTGTTAGTATTTTATAGGTTTCTATGAGATTCCCCCTCATTCTTCTGAACTCCAGCGAATATAATCCTAACCAACTCAATCTCTCCTCATATGTCAGTCCCGCCATCCCAGGAATCAGTCTGATAAACCTTCGCTGAACTCCCTCTATAGCAAGAACAACTTTCCTCAGATAAGTAGACCAAAACTGCACACAATATTCCAGGTGTGGTCTCATCAAGGCCCTGTATAATTGCAGCAAGATATCCCTGCTCCTGTGCTCAAATCCTCTCGCTATGAAGGCCAACACACCATTTGTCTTCTTTACTGCCTGATGAACCTGCATGCTTACCTTCTGCCAGCTGGTTCCAGAAGGCAGCTTACTATCAACTTATCAACAGCAATTAGGGATGGGCAATAAATGCTGTCCTAGCCAATGGTGCCAACATACCATGAAAGCATAATTAAAAAGCCTCAAATATTGCTGAAAAGAGAGATATGTTGGTTGATAAGTTGCCAGAAGATGTTGCCAGGGAGAAAGCATTGGGAGACTATAGGTTCCTCAAGCTCAGGGGTAATTCAAAAAAGGCACAGGGCTTGAACATATTCCTTTTGTTTGCAGAGAATGGATCCCTGTGTGTGAATGTATGTCACTTCTTGCAAACATAAATGAGCCAGTTTATGAGCTCAAGTTGAGGGTCCAAGTGTTTTTAATGCATTTTGGGGTCTTGTGTGAATAAACATTTGTTATTTCTTTGATTTAAACTTACCAGGAAGCCTGTTTCTATGGGTAGGATTTTCCGGCTCCGCCAGTGGCAAGCATTGTCGTGAGTGGGACAGGAAGGAGAGTGGAAATTTTCCCATCCCACACATGATGATATCCATTGCTGGCGGGGCTGGAAAATCCTACCCTATGTGTCTCTCCTTGAAAGTCACAATACTGAGAAGTTTTAAAACACTGCATCTAAAACATATCCTGTTCCGTACAACTGAGAGGTGAGGAGTGAGGGGAAAAGTTATCCATCATTTCTCTCCCCATCTGTAACAGATTGGAGAGATATAAAATATGCTCAAACGTGCAAAGCAAAATTAGCAAAACAAGATTTTGATTCATTCTTTCTAATTGTTGATATTTTATTTGCTCTGTAAAAAGATTCCAAGAGAAATTCATACACTCTATGCAACTGAAGATATTACATTAGCAAAACAGATCATTGTCTTTCTCACATCTGCAATAATTTTGTTGGGGTGAATTTCTGTGGAGGTTCTCCCACATGTCTGCTGTAACTTCAGTGGAAGATAGTCAAAACCCAGAAAGAAACAGAAGAAAATTTCCCCATGTCCGTACTGCTTTGGGGAACAGCTAATAATGAAGATCTGTTTACCATTCATAGCCAGCATAGAAATTTATAAAAATTACAATACAGAGGCTGTTAAGCCCACCCAACCGGGACGAGGTGTGATATAGTGATATTGTCACTAGACTAGGATTTCAGAGACCTGGGGACCCAGATTCAAATCCCACCATGGCCGATAGTGAAATTTGAATTCAATAAAAATCCGTAATTTAGAGTCTGATGATGATGGCAATGCTATTAGCAATTGTTGTAAAAATTCATCTAGTTCACTAATGTCCTTTAGAGAGGGAAACCTACCAGCCTACATGTGATTCCAAATCCACAGCCATGCGGTTGGTTCTTAAATGTCCTCTGAACAAGGGCAATTAGGTATGGGCATAATCCCATGACTGAAAAAAAAATCAATTAGATTGTAGAGCATTACTATCAGGTTTGAATACTCATACTGAGCTGACATTTTTTATATCAATATCAAATAATCTGTATTCACTAGTGTTTGAATATTTATGATATGGGGGACACAGCATAAGGCAAGTACTGGGATTTATATTATTTTGCATATAGTTAATATTGCACAAAGAATTGGGCTGTATCACTTTATATGCCATAATCATGAAACTCACAAATACTTAACTTGTAGACATATGGGTGAATACTGGTTTAATCTATGCAAATGTATCTGTCAATGTGTACTGAAAATGGTGATACACATGGAATGTTCACCAGACACAATGTGGCAATGGGCTGCTCTGTTGTCAACAGGTTTGCTCCACTACACACTACTACAGGGGAAATTATCACTTTCAAAGAAAGAATTATGGACGTTGGGTAGAATACTGTCTGGTTCTGTACAATAGACAACATGCAGTAAATGAAGAAGAACTATGCTTTTTTGACTAAACAGCTAAAGATGAAGTAGATACCACCCCCCGCCCACCAACAATGGAAGCTGTTAAGGCACCGCTAAAAAAATGTAATTTGGTAAATTGTCTGTTGCTGATGTATTGCCAGAATTTTAGAAGCTGGAAGGCTCTAGTCTTCATCATGAACTGTTCTTGCCTTTCAGCATTTGAGAAAAAGAAGTTTCCCATGAAATGAGAGATGCCCAAATCATAACCATGTAGAAGAAGAAAGGTGACAAGTCAAATTCCAACAACCACTGCAGAATTTCACTACTGTATGTAACTGGGATGATCTTTGCTTGGACAGTACTCAGTTGCCTACAAAAATATGTCAATGATGCCTATCCAGAAAGCAAATGTGGGTTTAGAGCTGGTTGTTCAATAATGGACATGATATTTACCCTTTATAACTTAAAGAAAAATGAAAAAAAAGCAGAAGCCACTACATGTTGCCTTTTGTTATGAGGTTGATCAAGCCTGATCCTAGGGTGGAACCCAGTTTGATGGATTCTAACTTTTATTTGTTTGTTAGATATATGGAGAGTGGCCACTGAACAGAGTCACAGAAGTCAGCTAATGAACTTTTAGCAAAAGAATAAAACATTTATTAAACAAGAAAGGATTAACTATATTACAATACTCCTTCACTCACAACTATACCTTTACAGATATATACAGATTTGTAAGGATAACACAAATTACAAAAGCTATCTTATACTCTAATGTCCACAGTAAGTACAGTCCATGTAAACCAACAGGCAACCTGTGGTCAGACACACCACATTCTGAAACCAAGTGACAGATGCCACCCCAGACAGATGCTATGGATCTCTCCTCAACTCCCCCCAGACGCTTGTTATACCGTGAACCAACCGGTCCCACTGCACTCTGCCTTTCACACAAGGGTTTCCAATCTCCAAGAACTCGCCTTGGAATCTTCTCCAAAACTGATGCTTTCTCTCAGACGCCTTCCACAAGGGTCCACATCCAGGGTTTCGAACTCTCCTTCTGATGTTCCTCTCCCCTCAGTAACCACATGCATTCAAGCTTTCTTCCGATCATTCTTTCTTCCAGACACCTTTTAAAGTGAAACTAAAACTTAACTTGACCTTTTATTAACACACAAATACAGAAATACAAATCAAACTTAAACTTTAAAGTTAAAACTCATTCCTAACACATACAAATAAATATAACTGACTTAAACTGTCTCTATTTCCTAACACTTTGCAGACCTGACCAAAGTCTTCGAGAGATGGCCTGTTCTTCCTTCTTCAACAGATTGATTGCCCATGAAAACTACTCCAGATCTTGAAAGCTTTCCACTGTAAAATGAAAGGAAGATTCATCGACAATGAAATGACTTTTGGTTCATTCCCAATACCGAATGGAGTCAGGCAGGGTTGCGTTCTTCCACCATTTTTGTTTGGCAGCTTCTTTTCCTGCCTCTTTTTGTATGCCTTCTGGAATTAAGATTTCAGAGAAGGAGTATTATAGTGCATGAGATCAGATGGAATACTGTTCAACCTGTCCAGATTGAGAGCAAAGTCCAAGTGTTATGTGAACTCTTGTTTGCTGATGATGCAGCTTTTGAGGCAAATTCAGCCACAGGCCTGCAGTGCTGCATAGGAATTTAGGCTCACAATGTCCTACCAAAGACAATGATAATGATTCAAGTTGGTCAATCTGAAGCAGTACTACAATTAAACAACATTAGGTTGAAAAATGTAAACAAATTCTGCCACCTAGGTTCAGTGATCTCAAGTGAAATTAAGCTTGATGAGGTGATATCAGCTCATATTGATAGTGCTGTTGAGGCATTTGAAAATCTTCAGGCAAGCACCTGGAAGAACCTCAAACACCCAATTACCATATGACTAAGAATCTATAATGCCTGCATCCAATGTAGACTGCTGTATGGTGCTGAAATTTGGACTACATATCCGAAACAGGAATGCAGTCTGAATTCATTTCATATTCATTGCTTGAGAAAGATCCTTGGGATCCATTGGCAGCATAGAGGAGCCAACACACAATTACTGCAGGTTTCTAATTCAAAAAATATCAAGGCAATGCTCAAGCAATGCTCTACGATGCCTAGGCCACTTTCTTAGAATGGATGATGGTAGCTTACCAAAGGATGCACTGTATGGAGATCTTGGTGGTGTCAGTAGTCGTGTTCGGTGGCCAAAACTAAGATACAAACGAGACATAATTTCAAAACAAAAACAAAATTACCTGGAAAAACTCAGCAGGTCTGGCAGCATCGGCGGAGAAGAAAAGAGTTGACGTTTCGAGTCCTCATGACCCTTCGACAGAACTTGAGTTCGAGTCCAGGAAAGAGCTGAAATATAAGCTGGTTTAAGGTGTGTGTGTGGGGGGCGGAGAGACAGAGAGACAGAGAGGTGGACCGGTGGGGGGGTGTGGTTGTAGGGACAAACAAGCAGTGATAGAAGCAGGTCATCAAAAGATGTCAACGACAATAGTACAATAGAACACATAGGTGTTAAAGTTAAAGTTGGTGATATTATCAAAACGAATGTGCTAATTAAGAATGGATGGTAGGGCACTCAAGGTATAGCTCTAGTGGGGGTTTTTTTTATAATGGAAATAGGTGGGAAAAGGAAAATGTTTATAATTTATTGGAAAAAAAAAGGAAGGGGGAAACAGAAAGGGGGTGGGGATGGGGGAGGGAGCTCACAACCTAAAGTTGTTGAATTCAGTATTCAGTCCGGAAGGCTGTAAAGTCCCTAGTCGGAAGATGAGGTGTTGTTCCTCCAGTTTGCGTTGGGCTTCACTGGAACAATGCAGCAAGCCAAGGACAGACATGTGGGCAAGAGAGCAGGGTGGAGTGTTAAAATGGCAAGCGACAGGGAGGTTTGGGTCATTCTTGCGGACAGACCGCAGGTGTTCTGCAAAGCGGTCGCCCAGTTTACGTTTGGTCTCTCCAATGTAGAGAAGACCACATTGGGAGCAACGAACGCAGTAGACTAAGTTGGGGGAAATGCAAGAGCAATGCTGCTTCACTTGAAAGGAGTGTTTGGGTCCTTGGACGGTGAGGAGAGAGGAAGTGAAGGGGCAGGTGTTGCATCTTTTGCGTGGGCATGGGGTGGTGCCATAGGAGGGGGTTGAGGAGTAGGGGGTGATGGAGGAGTGGACCAGGGTGTCCCGGAGGGAGCGATCCCTACGGAATGCCAATAAGGGGGGTGAAGGGAAGATATGTTTGGTGGTGGCATCATGCTGGAGTTGGCAGAAATGGCGGAGGATGATCTTTTGAATGCGGAGGCTGGTGGGGTGATAATTGAGGACAAGGGGGACCCTATCATGTTTCTGGGAGGGAGGAGAAGGCGTGAGGACGGATGCGTGGGAGATGGGCCGGACACGGTTGAGGGCCCTGTCAACGACCGTGGGTGGAAAACCTCGGTTAAGGAAGAAGGAGGACATGTCAGAGGAACTGTTTTTGAAGGTAGCATCATCGGAACAGATGCAACGGAGGCGAAGGAACTGAGAGAACGGGATGGAGTCCTTACAGGAAGCAGGGTGTGAGGAGCTGTAGTCGAGATAGCTGTGGGAGTCGGTGGGTTTGTAATGGATATTGGTGGACAGTCTATCACCAGAGATTGAGACAGAGAGGTCAAGGAAGGGAAGGGAAGTGTCAGAGATGGACCACGTGAAAATGATGGAGGGGTGGAGATTGGAAGCAAAATTAATAAATTTTTCCAACTCCCGACGAGAGCATGAAGCGGCACCGAAGTAATCATCAATGTACCGGAGAAAGAGTTGTGGAAGGGGGCCGGAGTAGGACTGCAACAAGGAATGTTCCACATACCCCATAAAGAGACAGGCATAGCTGGGGCCCATGCGGGTACCCATAGCCACACCTTTTATTTGGAGGAAGTGAGAGGAGTTGAAGGAGAAATTGTTCAGCGTGAGAACAAGTTCAGCCAGACGGAGGAGAGTAGTGGTGGATGGGGATTGTTCGGGCCTCTGTTCGAGGAAGAAGCTAAGGGCCCTCAGACCATCCTGGTGGGGGATGGAGGTGTAGAGGGATTGGACATCCATAGTGAAGAGGAAGCGTTTGGGGCCAGGGAACTGGAAATTGTTGATGTGATGTAAGGTGTCAGAGGAATCACGGATGTAGGTGGGAAGGGACTGGACAAGGGGAGAGAGAAGGGAGTCAAGATAACGAGAAATGAGTTCTGTGGGGCAGGAGCAAGCTGAGACGATCGGTCTACCGGGGCAGTTCTGTTTGTGGATTTTGGGTAGGAGATAGAAGCGGGCCGTCCGAGGTTGGGCGACTATCAGGTTGGAAGCTGTGGGAGGGAGATCCCCAGAGGAGATGAGGTCAGTGACAGTCCTGGAAACATTGGCTTGATGTTCAGTGGTGGGGTCATGGTCCAGGGAGAGGTAGGAGGAAGTGTCTGCGAGTTGACGCTCAGCCTCCGCGAGGTAGAGGTCAGTGCGCCAGACAAGAACAGCACCACCCTTGTCAGCGGGTTTGATGACAATGTCAGGGTTGGATCTGAGAGAATGGAGTGCAGTAAGTTCAGAGAGAGACAGGTTAGAATGGGTGAGAGGAGCAGAGAAATTGAGACGACTAATGTCGCGCCGACAGTTCTCAATGAAAAGATCGAGAGAGGGTAAGAATCCAGAGGGAGGGGTCCAGGTAGAGGGAGAATATTGGAGATGGGTAAAAGGATCCGTTCAACTGGGAGATGACTCCTGCCCAAAGAAGTGAGCCCGGAGACGAAGACGGCGGAAGAAGAGTTCAGCATCATGCTGAGCCCGAAATTCATTGAGGTGAGGGCGTAAGGGTATGAAACTAAGTCCTTTGCTGAGCACTGAACGTTCAGCATCGGAGAGGGAAAGGTCAGGGGGTATAGTGAATACACGGCTGGGGTTGGGATTGGAAGAAAGGGTGGGGACGGAGGGACAGGCAGGGGTGGAGGGTCCTAGATGGGTGTTGGTGTCGATGAGTTGTTGGAGCTTGCGTTCCTTAGCACTTGAGAGAAAGAGAAAAAGTTTCTTGTTGAGGCGTCGGATGAGCCGAAGGATAAAATGAAACTGGGGGCACGCGCAGCTTTGAAAAAGGGTACGGCGGTGCTGCTGGAGGGAGAGGTCGAGTGTGTTCATATGGCTGCTCATGCCACTGAGTGTGGATTTCAGAATGTGACGGGAACAGCAGTCCGAGAAATGTTTTATGTCCCAGAGATACCTGTAATCCTGGGTGGGTTCGAAACATGAGGGGTGGAATTTCAGTTGAAATCCACGTGGGGTAAGTCGGAGACGGAGACAGTCACTGAGAAAGGAGATATGGCTGTGAAAGCGGGTTTTAGTAAACACCTTGTCAAACACTAGGAGGGAAATGGAAAGCAAGGAAGGTGAGCAAGACAACAGAGAGATACGGAAATCTTGTCGCAGAGAGGAACAGAACTTCTTCAAGGAGGTAGGCATTTCTTGAAGAGCAGTGGCAGTCAATTAAACACAGAGATAAAAACAAAAACAAAAAAACTGCGGATGCTGGAAATCCAAAACAAAAACAGAATTACCTGGAAAAACTCAGCAGGTCTGGCAGCATCGGCGGAGAAGAAAAGAGTTGATGTTTCGAGTCCTCATGACCCTTCGACAGAACTTGAGTTCGAGTCCAAGAAAGAGTTGAAATATAACCTGGTTTAAGGTGTGTGTGTGGGGGGCGGAGAGATAGAGAGACAGAGAGGTGGCGGGGGTGGGGTGTGGTTGTAGGGACAAACAAGCAGTGATAGAAGCAGATCATCAAAAGATGTCAACGACAATAGTACAATAGAACACATAGGTGTTAAAGTTAAAGTTGGTGATATTATCTAAACGAATGTGCTAATTAAGAATGGATGGTAGGGCACTCAAGGTATAGCTCTAGTGGGGTTTTTTTTTATAATGGAAATAGGTGGGAAAAGGAAAATCTTTATAATTTATTGGAAAAAAAAAGGAAGGGGGAAACAGAAAGGGGGTGGGGATGGGGGAAGGAGCTCATGACCTAAAGTTGTTGAATTCAGTATTCAGTCTGGAAGGCTGTAAAGTCCCTAGTCGGAAGATGAGGTGTTGTTCCTCCAGTTTGCGTTGGGCTTCACTGGAACAATGCAGCAAGTCAAGGACAGACATGTGGGCAAGAGAGCAGGGTGGAGTGTTAAAATGGCAAGCGAGAGGGAGGTTTGGGTCATTCTTGCGGACAAACCGCAAGTGTTCTGCAAAGCGGTCGCCCAGTTTACGTTTGGTCTCTCCAATGTAGAGGAGACCACATTGGGAGCAACGAATGCAGTAGACTAAGTTGGGGGAAATGCAAGTGAAATGCTGCTTCACTTGAAAGGAGTGTTTGGGTCCTTGGACGGTGATGAGAGAGGAAGTGAAGGGGCAGGTGTTGCATCTTTTGCGTGGGCATGGGGTGGTGCCATAGGAGGGGGTTGAGGAGTAGGGGGTGATGGAGGAGTGGACCAGGGTGTCCCGGAGGGAGCGATCCCTACGGAATGCCAATAAGGGGGGTGAAGGGAAGATGTGTTTGGTGGTGGCATCATGCTGGAGTTGGCAGAAATGGAGGAGGATGATCCTTTGAATGCGGAGGCTGGTGGGGTGATAAGTGAGGACAAGGGGGACCCTATCATGTTTCTGGGATGGAGGAGAAGGCGTGAGGGCGGATGCGCGGGAGATGGGCCGGACACGGTTGAGGGCCCTGTCAACGACCGTGGGTGGAAAACCTCGGTTAAGGAAGAAGGAGGACATGTCAGAGGAACTGTTTTTGAAGGTAGCATCATCGGAACAGATGCGACGGAGGCGAAGGAACGGAGAGAATGGGATGGAGTCCTTAAAGGAAGACATAATTTCATGCTAGATTGATTCAACAAAACTGGGAAAAGTTTGTACGTGACCAAATCACTTAGCACCAAAGTCTCCACACTGGTGCATGGAAACTTGAAGAACTGTAACTTTAGACTGCCACAAAAAAGCACAATCACAGGAATGAACAGTAGCCCTTGCATCAGCAAATGATGACTTATGATGCTCCCGCTGCAACTAACAATGCCTTGCTGAAATTGGACTCCCACTCGAAGACTCACAATAGATGAACAGTAGATGTGAATCATCGACAAGAAGAAGAAATAGTTATTACTTAAAAGGTATAATTTTTTATTTATAGCTCTCCTGAATGGTCTTAGGAAAAATGCTGCTGATGTCCTGTCCTTTTACTTAGAATATTGCAAGAACTAAGGAGCTGTATTAAGTTCATAGGAAAATGGGAATTACTAGATGGTAAAAGGCCAAAATCCATCCTGGTAATTGCATGACAAAATTATAATGGAATTGTTGACTAATCTTGCAATCAACTACTCTACAATAGACCTAGAAATGACATAAGGGAATCCTAAAGTCATCCTTTTTTCTACCAAGCATGCTATATTTACTACATATCATGTCATGCTCTATCCCAAAATGTTGGTTTCTGAAAATTTCACGTTATGTGCATATATGCAATCAGCATCGAGTCTGACCAGCTTATTAAGTCTTAATTTTAAAATGAAAATATTGGTTGAGAATAAGTACTTGGAGAGCTGTCAAAATGTTAGGAATAACATTTATGAAGTAGTTTGCAATCCCATTTCATCCCAAGTCATATGACGAGACTGCGCCGCCAGTGCAGCCTCACGTGGAATGTTTGCAGTTTGCGTACACACTGGCAAGGGTGACATAGAGTCGTGAATATTTTTATACATTGCGTACATGTCATTTACTCCGGGAATCTGCCAATCTACTGCCTATGTTCCTGGGGGCAATCAGGACGAACCTCTCGGAGTTTATAAACCATAAATCTCTATGCCTCTGACATGTATGGCCCTCATTTGAATTGCTAATTTATGCAAATATGGAGTCACACCAGATTTCATGAGTTCGTGCCTTGCCATAAAAATTGGGCGAGTATCCTTCCCTGTAAATGCTGTCAGTTGGTTCGATTTTGCAATTGTACTCACACTCCGCTGATTTTTTTTTGGCCTGGGTTGGCTGGGCAGGTGAAAGGGGCTGTTTTGCATTGAAATGTTTGGCGTGCCGTGCCCCTTGTTGCTAGAAGCGATATATTCCAGTAGCCATTTGCACAGTCAAAGATATAAAAACAAAAAACTACAGATGCTGGAAATCCAAAACAAAAACAGAATTACCTGGAAAAACTCAGCAGGTCTGGCAGCATCTGCAGAGAAGAGAGTTGACGTTTCGAGTCCTCATGACCCTTCAACAGAACTGAGTGAATCTTAGGAAAGGGGTGAAATATAAGCTGGTTTAAGGTTGGGGGGGGGGGGGGGAAGAGAAGTTGGGTGTTGGTGGGGCTGGTGTGGTTGTAGGGACAAGCAAGCAGTGATAGGAGCAGATAATCAAAAGATGTCACAGACAAAAGAACAAAAGAACACAGAGGTGTTGAAGTTGGTGATATTATCTAAATGAATGTGCTAATTAAGAATGGATGGTAGGGCACTCAAGGTACAGCTCTAGTGGGGGTGTGGTGGAAAGGCCAGCAGGGCATAAAAGATTTAAAAAAAATGGAAATAGGTGGGAAAAGAAAAATCTTTATAAATTATTGGAAAAACAAAAGGAACAGGGAAGAAACAGAAAGGAGGTGGGGATGGAGGAGGGAGTTCAAGATCTAAAGTTGTTGAATTCAATATTCAGTCCGGAAGGCTGTAAAGTGCCTAGTCGGACGATGAGGTGCTGTTCCTCCAGTTTGCGTTGGGCTTCACTGGAACAATGCAGCAAGCCAAGGACAGACATGTGGGCAAGAGAGCAGGGTGGAGTGTTAAAATGGCAAGGGAGGTTTGGGTCATTCTTTCGGACAGACCGCAGGTGTTCTGCAAAGCGGTCGCCCAGTTTACGTTTGGTCTCTCCAATGTAGAGGAGACCGCATTGGGAGCAACGAATGCAATAGACTAAGTTGGGGGAAATGCAAGTGAAATGCTGCTTCACTTGAAAGGAGTGTTTGGGCTTTTGGACGGTGAGGAGAGAGGAAGTGAAGGGGCAGGTGTTGCATCTTTTGCGTGGGCATGGGGAGGTGCCATAGGTGGGGGTTGAGGAGTAGGGGGTGATGGAGGAGTGGACCAGGGTGTCTCGGAGGGAACGATCCCTACGAAATGCAGCCGGGGGGTGGTGAAGGGAAGATGTGTTTGGTGGTGGCATCATGCTGGAGTTGGAGGAAATGGCGGAGGATAATCCTTTGAATGCACAGGCTGGTGGGGTGATAAGTGAGGACAAGGGGGACCCTATCATGTTTCTGGGAAGGAGGAGAAGGCGTGAGGGCGGATGCACGGGAGATGGGCCGGACACGGTCGAGGGCCCTGTCAATGACCGTGGGTGGAAAACCTCGGTTAAGGAAGGAGGAGGACATGTCAGAGGAACTGTTTTTGAAGGTAGCATCATCAGAACAGATACGACGGAGGCGAAGGAACTGAGAGAATGGAATGGAGTCCTTACAGGAAGTGGGGTGTGAGGAGCTGTAGTTGAGGTAGCTGTGGGAGTCGGTAGGCTTGTAATGGATATTGGTGGACAGTCTATCACCAGAGATTGAGACAAGAGAGGTCAAGGAAGGGCAGGGAAGTGTCAGATGGACCATGTGAAAATGATGGAAGAGTGGAGAATGGAAGCAAAATTAATAAATTTTTCAAACTCCCGACGAGAGCATGAAGCAGCACCGAAGTAATCATCGATGTACCGGAGAAAGAGTTGTGCAAGGGGGCCGGAGTAGGACTGGAACAAGGAATGTTCCACAAAGCCCGTAAAGAGACAGGTATAGCTGGGGCCCATGTGGGTACCCATAGCCACACATTTTATTTGGAGGAAGTGAGAGGAGTTGAAGGTGAAATTGTTCAGTGTGAGAACAAGTTCAGCCAGACGGAGGAGAGTAGTGGTGGATGGGGATTGTTTGGGCCTCCGTTCGAGGAAGAAGCTAAGGACCCTGGTCCACTCCTCCATCACCCCCTACTCCTCAACCACCACCTATGGCACCTCCCCATGCCCACGCAAAAGATGCAACACCTGCCACTTCACTTCCTCTCTCCTCACTGTCCAAGGGCCCAAAAACTCCTTTCAAGTGAAGCAGCATTTCACTTGCATTTCCCCCAACTTAGTCTCCTGCATTCATTGCTCCCAATGCGGTCTCCTCTACATTGGAGAGACCAAATATAAACTGGGCGACCGCTTTGCAGAACACCTGCGGTCTGTCTGCAAGAATAACCCAAACCTCCCTGTCGCTTGCCATTTTAACACTCCACCCTGCTCTCTTGCCCACGTGTCTGTCCTTGGCTTGCTGTATTGTTCCAGTGAAGCCCAACGCAAACTGGAGGAACAACACCTCATTTTCCGACTAGGCACTTTACAGCCTTCCGGACTGAATAGTGAATTCAACAACTTTAGATCTTGAACTCCCTCCTCCATCCCCACCCCCTTTCTGTTTTTCTCCCCCTTCCTTTTGTTTTTTTCCAATAATTTATATAGATTTTTCTTTTCCGACCTATTTCCATTATTTTAAAATCTTTTATGCACTGCTAGCCTTTCCACCCCACTCCCACTAGAGCTATACCTTGAGTTAAAAACAAAAGAACTGCGGATGCTGGAAATCCAAAACAAAAACAGAATTATCTGGAAAAACTCAGCAGGTCTGGCAGCATCAGTGGAGAAGAAAAGAGTTGACGTTTCGAGTCCTCATGACCCTTTGACAGAACTTGAGTTCGAGTCCAAGAAAGAGTTGAAATATAAGCTGGTTTAAGGTGTGTGTGTGGGGGGGCGGAGAGATAGAGAGAGAGAGAGGTGGAGGGGAGGGGGTGTGGTTGTAGGTAAAACAAGCAGTGATAGAAGCAGATCATCAAAAGATGTCAACGACAATAGTACAATAGAACACATAGGTGTTAAAGTTAAAGTTGGTGATATTATCTAAACGAATGTGCTAATTAAGAATGGATGGTAGGGCACTCAAGGTATAGATCTAGTGGGGTTTTTTTTTTATTTTTTTTTATAATGGAAATAGGTGGGAAAAGGAAAATGTTTATAATTTATTGGAAAAAAAAGGAAGGTGGAAACAGAAAGGGGGTGGGGATGGGGGAGGGAGCTCACAACCTAAAGTTGTTGAATTCAGTATTCAGTCCGGAAGGCTGTAAAGTCCCTAGTCGGAAGATGAGGTGTTGTTCCTCCAGTTTGCGTTGGGCTTCACTGGAACAATGCAGCAAGCCAAGGATAGACATGTGGGCAAGAGAGCAGGGTGGAGTGTTAAAATGGCAAGCGACAGGGAGGTTTAGGTCATTCTTGCGGACAGACCGCAGGTGTTCTGCAAAGCAGTCGCCCAGTTTACGTTTGGTCTCTCCAATGTAGAGGAGACCACATTGGGAGCAACGAATGCAGTAGACTAAGTTGGGGGAAATGCAAGTGAAATGCTGCTTCACTTGAAAGGAGTGTTTGGGTCCTTGGACGGTGAGGAGAGAGGAAGTGAAGGGGCAGGTGTTGCATCTTTTGCGTGGGCAAGGGGTGGTGCCATAGGAGGGGGTTGAGGAGTAGGGGGTGATGGAGGAGTGGACCAGGGTGTCCCGGAGGGAGCGATCCCTACGGAATGCCGATAAGGGGGGTGAAGGGAAGATGTGTTTGGTGGTGGCATCATGCTGGAGTTGGCGGAAATGGCGGAGGATGATCCTTTGAATGCGGAGGCTGGTGGGGTGATAAGTGAGGACAAGGGGGACCCTATCATGTTTCTGGGAGGGAGGAGAAGGCGTGAGGGCGGATGCGTGGGAGATGGGCCGGACATGGTTGAGGGCCCTGTCAACGACCGTGGGTGGAAAACCTCGGTTAAGGAAGAAGGAGGACATGTCAGAGGAACTGTTTTTGCAGGTAGCATCATCAGAACAGATGCGACGGAGGCGAAGGAACTGAGAGAATGGGATGGAGTCCTTACAGGAAGCGGGGTGTGAGGAGCTGTAGTCGAGATAGCTGTGGGAGTCGGTGGGTTTGTAATGGATATTGGTGGACAGTTTATCACCAGAGATTGAGACAGAGAGGTCAAGGAAGGGAAGGGAAGTGTCAGAGATGGACCACGTGAAAATGATGGAGGGGTGGAGATTGGAAGCAAAATTAATAAATTCTCCTATGGCACCACCCCATGCCCACGCAAAAGATGCAACACCTGCCCCTTCACTTCCTCTCTCCTCACCGTCCAAGGACCCAAACACTCCTTTCAAGTGAAGCAGCATTTCACTTGCATTTCCCCCAACTTAGTCTACTGCATTCGTTGCCCAATGCGGTCTCCTCTACATTGGAGAGACCAAACGTAAACTGGGCGACCGCTTTGCAGAACACCTGCAGTCTGTCCGCAAGAATGACCCAAACCTCCCTGTCGCTTGCCATTTTAACACTCCACCCTGCTCTCTTGCCCACATGTCTGTCCTTGGCTTGCTGCATTGTTCCAGTGAAGCCCAACGCAAACTGGAGGAACAACACCTCATCTTCCGACTAGGGACTTTACAGCCTTCCGGACTGAATATTGAATTCAACAACTTTAGGTTGTGAGCTCCCTCCCCCATCCCCACCCCCTTTCTGTTTCCCCCTTCCTTTTTTTTTCCAATAAATTATAAACATTTTCCTTTTCCCACCTATTTCCATTATAAAAAAAATTAAAAAAAAACCCCACTAGAGCTATACCTTGAGTGCCCTACCATCCATTCTTAATTAGCACATTCGTTTAGATAATATCACCAACTTTAACTTTAACACCTATGTGTTCTATTGTACTATTGTCGTTGACATCTTTTGATGATCTGCTTCTATCACTGCTTGTTTGTCCCTACAACCACACACCCCCTCCACCTTTCTCTCTCTCTATCTCTCCGCCCCCCCCACACACACACCTTAAACCAGCTTATATTTCAACTCTTTCTTGGACTCGAACTCAAGTTCTGTCGAAGGGTCATGAGGACTCGAAACGTCAACTCTTTTCTTCTCCGCCGATGTGCCAGACCTGCTGAGTTTTTCCAGGTAATTCTGTTTTTGTTTTGTCTATAACTTGAGTGTCCTGCCATCCATTCTTAATTAGCACATTCGTTTAGATAATATCACCATCAACACCTCTTTGTTCTTTTGTCTGTGACATCTTTTGATTATCTGCTGCTATCACTGCTTGTTTGTCCCTACAACCACACCACCCCCCTCCACTTCTCTCCAACCCCACCCCCACCTTAAACCAGCTTTTAATTCACCCCTTTCCTAAGATTCACTCTGTTTTGTTGAAAGGTCATGAGGACTTGAAACGTCAACTCTTTTCTTCTCCGCCGATGCTGCCAGACCTGCTGAGTTTTTCCAGGTAATGCTGTTTTGGTTTTGCACACTCAAGTTCTTTTGGGATCGCAAAGTTCGGAGCCACTATTTACCTTTAACACATTTCTCAAAAGGTTTCTTTAACAAACTGGGCCTCCAAGAAGTGGCACTTGTTAGGCATGTTGGTTTTGTGTAAAAACCCAGGGTTTTCTATGTTGACAAGCGCTCAGATCTCGTTTAGTTTTCATTCTGAAACGGGACCTAAATCTGATAGCTCCACCTCGCCTGGGAAGTGAGTGTCAAGTGTCCGGTTTGAAAAACCTCTCCCTCTTTTGCTGTCGGGCATGCGCAAAGTTTGGAGAGGGCGAGGGGGGGGGATAGTTGGAGAATTCCGGCGGCTGAATGAATGGACGGAATACCGCACGCGCAGATATCGCGGTGACGAATGCCGGCGCGGTGACGTCATAGACGCCTGTCGGGTGTTGACTGAAACAAAAACAGAAGAAGACGGGAGGCGAAGAGCGAGGCGGCTTTTATCGCGGGAACCGGCTCGAGAGCGGCTGAGAGCCGCCGGCCACTGCCCGTCAGGCTCGAGGTGAGTGAGGCCGGGAAGGGCAGGCGGTGAAAGGGGAGCCGAATTCGGGGCCCACTCGGCTCAAGAAACCCGGCAACCGCCAGAGAGGTGGATCCGTGGCGTCCCGGGGATTGCGGCTGTGGCTGTGAGACGAGGCCTAAGCTCACTCAACCCCGGGCCTCGATCGATCTTAGGCCCAGGCCCAGGGCCTGGAGCCGGCGGATGAAACAAAACGGCCGTGGACTGCGACAGATACCGTGTGAGCGGGCGGCTTATTGCCCCTCCAGGCCGGTAACATTAAGCCGGTGTGCGGCTGTCACACTCCCGGGGCCAGGTCGGACAGTAAAGCCGCTTTGGGTGTGAGGTTTGCACCTGAGATGACTCAGCCTCTGAGGCGATCACCTCCCAGCCGTTTAACAACAGTTCAACAAAGTTCTGACAGCTTTGCCCCAAGCGGAATGAATACGGTGAAGTTGTACTGTCGCAGTTTGTGGGACTCGAAGTGCTTAATGAACAGAATTATGTTTTACATGCAGTAAACACAGTCCCTGTTTCACTGGAAACACTTGTAAATGTCAAACATTGCTTTAAGCAAGTGCCGATTGTAACTAGAAAGAAACTAAAAACAAAGTAACATTTTAACAAGTTTTTTTTCATTTTGCATAATATTTTCTTTTAATAAAGAGCTTGTCAGTTATTTGCACTTTTGATATATTTAGCTTGTGTTGCTGCTTAGAGTCCGAGTGTGTATATTTATATTCTAAAAGCTGTATAAACAAGATACCAGTGCCAGCACTAGGAGTGGGTATACCTGTGAAATCTAAACCAACTGATATTGCTTATATTTATGATTTCCTACTGTTGGGTAACATTACAATTAAGACAAGCAGTGTCTTTTTAACCTGGGTACATTTTCAGATTCAAAATGTTTATGGAGGAGCACAAAAGGTGTTAGTTGTGTATATAGTTGTCATCCTTTATAAATAAATTGTCTATGTTATGGGAGTGTTAGTAAATAGTTTAAGTTGTGTGTTTTTGGGTGTGTTAGGAATAAGGTGTACCTTTTTAAGTTTAAGTTCAATTTATATTTTTTCTATTTGTGGATTAAAAAGTGAAACCTGGGATCTAGTTTCATTTGAGTGGAGACGCAGGTCTGAAGCTCTTTGTGTACCTGCGTTTTTAATGAGACTTTTATGACTCTTGAAGGAAAGTTAAAACAAACAATGATAGGGAAAAAAAACAGAAAATGCTGGAAAAACTCAGCAGGTCTAACAACATCTGTGGAGATGCTGTCAGACCTGCTGAGTTTTTCCAGCATTTTGTTTTTATTTCAGATTTCCAGCATCCAAAGTATTTTGCTTTTATCTAAAGGTAGGAAAAAATTGTGCTGTTGCCTAGTAACAAGGGTCCAGTGAGGGAGACCCACCCCCACACACAAACTGAAACCAGTTGGAGTTCAGTTGCTCATTATGCTGTAAGTTGAAGGGAGCAGTTTAAGACGCTCTAGCTGACACACTAGCAGACTGCTGAGGGAAATAAGTCTAAGAATCTTAGATGAGTTGCTTTAAAGTTAAAGTAACAGTGAATGTCAGGTGAGTTCTGGATCTCAAGGGAGATATACCAAATTATCAGCAGTCAGGGAGAGGGATGTGCAGAGGGATTGGATTTTCCAAAATAACCAAAAGACCCCAAGGCCAAGGAGTGAAAGAGAAAGGAGGGGTCCCAAGAAGACCTTCTCGGCAAAGGAAGGACAAGAGTCTGGAAAAGGTCCTGTTCTGTGGAAGTGAAAGTAAGGAACAGAGAGGAAGGCTCCAAGCTTAAAGAGAAGGTAGCTGTAGGACACCGATTTAAAGCTAGGCATAAGAGAAGCCAGAAGATCTAAGGGGACAGCTGAAAGTCTGCAACCCTTTACAATGGGCATGTGAAACAGTGGCGTTCTGTTGGCACGGCTGAGCCAGTGAGAAAGTGTGTAAAAGGAGGCTTGAATGCACGTGGCAATCCAGGGGAGTGGGATCACAGAAGGGGAGTTGAAACCCTGGAGGTGGACCCTTGTGGAAGGCATCTGAGAGAAAACATTGGTTTGGGAGAAGATTCCAAAGCGAGTTCGTGGAGATTGGAAACCCTTGTGTGAAAGGCGGAGTTCAGTGAGACCGGTTGGCTCACAGTGTGACAAGCAGCGGGGGCAGTTGAGAGACCCATAGCATCGGTTTGGGTGGCATCTGTCATCTAGTTTGAGTGTAGTGTGCCTGACCTCAGGTTGCCTATTGGTTTGCATGGACTATGTACTTAACTGTGAACATTAAGAGTATAAGATAGCTTCTACAAATTGTTTTCCTTAAAAATCTGTAATATTTGTAAAGGTATAGTTGTGGGTGAAGGAGTATTATAATACAGTTCATTTTGTTTAGTAAATATTTTATTCTTTTGTTAAAAATTCATCAGCTGACTTATGACTTTGGCCTCTCTCCACAAATCTGAACAAAAAATAAAATTAGGATCTATCAAGCTGGGTTCCACCCTGTGATCAGGCTTGTGCCTGTGTTGGAAATTACTTTAGCTTGTTACATCAGCTGTTTATATTTTGGTAACAGGTTTGGTTAATTTGTGATGGTGAGCTCATACATGATACAAAAGTTTACATGATTTGGGATTTTCAGCTTTTGAATAGTGTCTCAGATTTTAAGATTGAACTTGTGAAAACAGTGAAAACATGAACACATGGACAAATGAAATGACGGACAGGAAAAGACAGTTGGTCCATTGCCTGTCCCACACACGTCATGGCTTAAGCACTCTGGACTCTTCCTAACCACTTACTGCTGTAAAACCTCTGGAAGAGGCAAACTCGGTTAAAATCCCTGGGGCAATCAGGGAAAATTACTCTGGTTAAGTTTTCCTCGGATCTTTACGGTGAACAAAGTCAGTCCAGATGATCGTATGGACCTCGTTATCTGTAAAGCTGCTTCTGGCTGCAGTCACTGTCTCAGTCAAGGAATAGTCCAGTAGTCCAGCTCCCCCTGAAGGAATGTAGAGTTAATACTTGCTATTCCAGCCAGCAATGCATTCCGGAGGCTCAATACTTTCTAGGAAAGGAATAACTGTCTAACATAAAAGGAAAAAACTGTGGATGCTGGAAATCCAAAACAAAAATACCTGGAAAAACTCAGCAGGTCTGGCAGCATCTGTGGAGAGGAGCACAGTTAACGTGTCGAGTCTGAATGACCCAACTGTCTAACGTCCTGTTTACAATCTTGCATGGTTTAAAATTATGTCCATTAGCCATCCCCAATCTGTCAAACTGAAATAGTCTATAAACAGGCATTGCAGTCCAATTTCTCATTATTTCACAAACCATTATTTGGTCACCTCTTTCATAAAATTGGTTTTTAATTTTGAGAGACCAGATTTTGGCCTTCAGCACTGAAACTTGTAATTAAGATTATAAACATTTAAGGTAGCGTTCAAGATGCAAAATGTAAGTGTCATATTCAGTAAATACTGCACATTGCAACTTGGAAGGAGGCCATTTATCAGTTTAAAAATGCAGTCTCTGCAACTCAAAACCAACCTGTAATACTGCGCTCACAATAATGACATTTAAATATTATTTATATATCTATTAAAAACTTGCTCTTGACCAAGCTGCCTGTCATTTTAATATTTTCTCAAAAGGTAGTCCCTATTCGCATCTATTTTTGTGTTCATGTCACCATAACAGGACAAAGCAGCCTGCTTGATTGGCACCCCTTCTACAATCACTCCCTCCACCACCGACGAACAATGGCAGCAGTGTGTACAATCAACAAGATGCACTGCAAAAACTCACCAAGTTTCCTTAGGCAGCACCTTCCAAACCACGACTACAACATCTAGAAGGACAAAGGCAGCATATACATGGGAACACCACCACCTGGAAATTTCCCTCCAAGCCACTCGCCATTCTGACTTGGAAATATATTGCCATTCCTTCACTGTCATTGGGTCAAAATCCTGGAATTCCCTTCCTAACAGCACTGTGGGTGTACCTATACCACAGGACCTGCAGCAGTTCAAGAAGGTAGCTCACCACCATCTTCTCAAGGGCAATTATGGATGCGCAATAAATGCTGGCCTAGCCAGTGACACCCACATACCGTAAATGAATTTTAAAAAATACCATTAATACGAATTGCTTTATGAAGAATTATATCCACATCATTATATCCAAGATACTTGGTAAATTATTTAACCTATCTTTTCCAAGTACAAAATTTGTGGTGTCACCTGCAGCACCACTATAATTGTTTATGCTCTTCTGTTAGATATAAATGTGCCCCTTACCCTTGTTAACCTTGAACCATGTGGATAAAATTCCAGGGAGTGTTTAATGGCGATTGGCTAGTTCTTTGTTGCTTAAATGCTTTTCCGCTAAATGCCTGATGGGGGGGTGGGGTGGGGGGTGTGGAATTATCACAACTCAGTTTTCTGTTCTTAAGCCAGTTTTTTTTTTAATCCAGGCTGACACCTGCCCTCCTATTCCATGAATCTCAAATCTCTTGTCAAAGGCTTTCTTAAAATTTATATAGTCAACATCCACTGCATTTCCTTCATCAACCTGTTACTTAGTGAAAAAGGTTCAATTAGATTTGTCAAATTTGGCCTGCCTTTTACAAATCCATCCTGGATTTCCTTAATTAATCCAAATTCTTCAAGTGCCTTTTGGTTATTTTCTCTGATTATTGATTCTAAAACATTGCACACTATTCATGTTAAACTCGCTGACCTGTAGCAACTAGGAATGGCCTTGCACCCTTTCTTGAATAAGTATACCACATTTTCCATTTTGCAATCCTCTGGCTCTGAGTTCTTAAAAAAAAACAACTTGAAGTGGATAAGTCACTGAATCTTGCTGCCATACGCTTCAGGTTCTTGAAAGGTTATAGAGAGTAGTAACATAATGTTTATGTTACTGCACTGGTAATTCAGGGCCTGCACTAATGCATTCAAATCCCACCATGACAGCTGGTGAATTTAATTGCAATTAATTAACAAATTTGGAAGAAACTAACTAGTATCAGTAATGTTGGTGGCAACCTTCCATCTTATGAGATGATGGTTTGTATCCTGGTGGTCAACTGTGTTAACCATTGCCTGATGTGGCTCAGGAACCCCATTCTGGCATGGCATTCTCTGTCGCACTTACTGCAGAAGAAGACAGTGGGCTGAGAAGGTGCATGATTTGCTGGCCTCTGTTTTCCTTCTCAGCCAGCTGAGCTTTTCATTTCTGTCTCTGTAATGGTGATCATGAAACTACCAGATGGCAGAAAAGCCTATCACGTTTGCTAATACCCTTTAGAGAAGGAAATCTGCTGTGTTGCCTGCCTGGCCTTATCTGTACGTGACAGCAGAACCAGAGCAGTATTTTTGACTCTCAACTGCACTTTGAAGTGACCTAAAAGTCTGCTCTGAAAGGGCTAAGAAAAATAAAATGGGACAGTCCCCCCACTGCTGGCCCAGGCACCAGACAACAAAGGTGCACCTTGCAGAGTCTTCCTCACTAGCATCTGGGAACTGGTGCCAAAATTGAGAGACTAAACATAGTCACACTCTCAAAATCATATCTTTCAGCCAATGTCCCAGATTCCCCCATCACTAGCACCCAACATGGCACATTGGTATACAGTTGGAAGGGAGCTGCCCAGGAAGTCCTCAGCATTGAGTCTGGACCCCATGAAGTTTCATGGCACCAGGTCAAACGTGGACATGGAAACCTGTGATTACCACCTACCATTCTCCCTCCGGTGATGAATCAAGACTCTTCCATGTTGAGCATCACTTGGAAGAGACATTGCAGGTAGCAAGGGCATGGAATGCACTCAGGATGGGTACATCAGTTTCCATCAGCATGAGTGTCTTGGTAGCACCATTACTGACTGAGCTGGTCAAGTCTTGAAGGGCACAGCTGCCAGACTAGGCTGGAGGCAGGTGATGAGGAAACCAACATGAGGGGAAAATCTACTTGACCAACCTACCTGTTGTAGATGCATCTATTGGAAACAGTAGTGCTAGGAGTGACTGCCGCACTGTCCTTGTGAAGACTCAGTCCTGTCTTCAGATAGAGGATACCCACCATCATGTTTGTGGCACTATTACTTGCATTAAATGAAATAAGTTAAAAATAGAGCTTGGAAGGTCAAAATGGGATCTGAGAGATGCTGTGCTATCAGTCGCAGCAGAGTTGTATTCCAACATAATCTGTGACTTTATGGCTAGCATATGACTCTACCATTACCATCAAGTCGGGGACCAATCTTGTTTCAATGAGCAGCACCAGATGTTAATTTGGTGGACACAGAACAACGTGTATGCCAAACAGTGGAAATAGCATAACATAGCTACATGATCCCAAATATATCAAATCAAAGCTTGGCAGTCCTGTCACATCCAGTCGTGAATGATGGTGGACAATTAAATAACTAAAGGAAGGGTGTGGATCCATGAAAATTCCTGTCCGCAATAGTGGCAGAGACCACCTGAGTGCTGAAGCATTTGCGACCATCTTTAGCCAGAAGTGTTGATTTGGATGATCCATCTCAGCCTCCTCCTTGGGTCCCCAACATCACAGATGCCAGTCTCATCCAGTACGATTCAGTCCAATTAATATCAAGGAACAATTGAGTGCACTGGATACAGCAAAGTCTATGGACCCTGGCAGCATCTGTAGCACTGAAGACTTCTGTTCTAGAACTAGCTGTACTCCTGGCCAAACTATTTTGAGTGTAGCTTCAACACTGTCATCTATTAAACAAAGCAGAAAATTGGCTCAGGTATTTCCTGTCCTCCAAAAAGCAGGACAAATCAAATTCACCCAGTTACTGCCAAATCAATCTGATGTAAGATGCCATTGACATTCTATCCGCTGACACCCACTCAAATAACCTGCTGAATGATGCTTGGTTTGGGTTCTTCCAAGACCATTCAGCTCTTGACCTCACTTTAGCCTTGGTCCAAACATGGACAAAAGAGCTAAATTCCAGGGGTGTGGTGAGAGTGTTTGCCCTTGCATCAAGGCAACATTTGACTTTGAGGCATTGAGGGACCCTGGTAAAATTGAAATCAATGGAAATTAGAAAGAAAACTCTCCAATGACTGGAGTCACGTACTTGGCACAAAGGAGCATGGTTGTGGTTGTTGGAGGCCAGTAATTTCGGCCCAAGACATGGCTGCAGGAGTTCCTCAGGGTAGTGTTAGGCCGAACCATCTTGAGCTGCTTGGTAAATCACCTTCCCTCCATCGTAAGGTCAGAGGCGGAGATGTTGCCTAGTGATTGCAGAGTGTTCAATTCCATTTGCAACTGTTCAGATAATGAAACTGAACATTTGTGCAGCAAGACCTGGACAGCATTTACACTTGGGCTGATAATTGATGAGCAACATTTTTGCCAAGCCATGATTATATCCAGCGAGGAAGTTTAACCACCTCCCTTGACATTTTATGGTATTACCACTGCCAAATCCCTACCATCAGCATCCTGATGATCACTGTCGACTAAAAAGTTAACTGAGCAAGCCACTTAACTGTTACAAGGGCATGTGAGAGGCTAGGTGTTCTGTGGTGAGTAACTCATTTCTTGACTCCCCAGAGCCTTTCCACCATCTACAAGGCACGCATGTGGAGTGTGATCAAATACTCTCTCCACTTGCCTGGCTGAGTGCAGCTCCAACAACACTGAAGAAGCTCAAAACCATTCAGGGAAAGCAAAGGGCTTGACTAGCACCCCTACCAGTGCCTCAAACATTTAGCCCCCCACCACCAGCCCATTGTGGGTGCAGAGTGTACCATCTACAAGATGTGCAGCAGCAATTTACCAAAGCTGTCAGCAGCTTCCACACCAGTGGCCAGCACCACCTGGAAGGATGAAGACAGCAGGCTTATGAAACACCACTTGCAATTTCTCCTCTTAAGTTGCACACTGTCCTTGTAAATATATTGCCTATCCTTCCATCATTGCTGGCTCAAAATCCCGGATTTCTTTCCAATACAGCACTGTGGGTATACCCACAGCTGTTCAAGAAGGCGGCTCACCTATTAGGGATGGGCAATAAATGTTGACCTTCCTAGTGATACCCACACCCCATTAACAAATTAAAAGAGACTTTGACCACAATATTTCTGCTTTCCTTAGAAATGCAGATTATACTAGGGATCTGGAGGATTGTGAGTATAATTACTTTCCTTAAAGGAGAAACAGTTAAACTTGGAGACGTTAGTTTAATTCAAGTTGGGGAAAGGCTGTAGCATCTGTAATTTAAGATGAAATTTGTTGCTGTTTAGAAATGCCCCGGTTAATGAAGGACTTGCAGTAAAGACTTTTTTAAAAGGAAGTTGTTTGACAAATTTGAGGGTTTTTTTTAAGAAATGATGAATAGAACAAGTAAATGCAATAGGTATGCATCAGTAAAATGTTTCAATGGATTTTATTACAAAAAAAATCAGGCATCTAATTAGAAACAAGGAAATTTAATAGTGTAAATAAAGTTGGTTGATGGACAAGACGGGTGAACTTCCCTCGAATTGGACAAAGGTTGGCAATCGTGTACACCAAAAATCAAAGCTGGATTGAATACATATTGAAGTTATTTGGCTTAACTGGGAGTACAATCTCAGAATTTGCTTCTGAAAAAAAGGGTTTTTAAAAATAATAATGTAGATTGTGAAAAGACTTGCAAAGACTCATTAGTGGAATGGGAAGCCATTTGCAGGGTGTAAAGAATCCAAAAGAAAAATCAAAACACCTGGAAAAACTCAGCAGGTCTGACAGCATCTGCGGAGAGGAATGCAGTTAACACTTTGAGTCCGTATGACTCTTCAAAGAATCCAAATAGGAGAAGAATCCAAAAAGGTGTAACATGTTGCATCTTATAAATAGGGCGTCACCATACAGGGGTAAAAAGGCAATGAAAACATTTTATATGGCAATAAATGATTAGGCCCAATTTGGGCTCATAGTTTTGGTTGCCCCATTATGAAAAAGGCATTTAAACTATAGAGCACACAGAGTGGATTATGTTGGTGAATACAAAAAAAAATGAAAAATTATGGTTATAAGGAGAAACTTGCAAACAAAAAATGCCAGCCAGGAAAAGTCTGGCCACTCTCAGGCATGATGTCTTATGCATCACAATACATATACTTTCTACCCAGCACCATATATGGACCTATATCCACTGGAGCAGAGCAAGCAGCAAGGAGATATAATAGGTTTTTTAAATTATGAAAAAATTTGCATAGGGAGAATTTTTCCTCTGATTAAGGAGTTGGTGAAAAATGCTCATCAATCAGAGGGGTTCAAAGATATTCCTTGATAGGAAGAATTGTTGCGGTCTGGAATGCTTTGCCACAGTATGTGGTTGAGATCAAGGCAGACGTGTTCATCTTTTAAGGGGATATTGGGTGAATACATGAAGCAAATAGTATGAGGCAATGGGAAAAATGTGGAACTGTGGGGTTTGATTTGTTGGATTGCTTCAGCTAAAGAGCTTGCACAGGCATAAGCCACCTCCTGCCAAATTCTGACCTTTAGAACAGCTTCCAATGGCAGCTTGCATTTTTTCCATGGATAAATTGTGAATATTGATTAGACAAGAAGAATAATAAGTAACCTGTACTATACAAGATAATGAGCTGAATCTTGCTGGTGCTTGGTTGGGGGGGGCTATCTTGTGGCATTCCCTGTTAAACTTCTTAGACTTTTTTCTGCACCCTTTGGTTCAAAATATTTTAGTAACACTGGTCAAGGCACCTGGTCCTCAGTGAAGGATGGGACCAACAGTTTGTCATCCTAACGAATTGAAATTTGAGGATTGAGAAAGAAACAAACCGAGGAGGTTGAATTAATCAAATCACGTGAAAAGAAAGGAAGATTGGATTATGATAGGAACAAAAGACCAAGGGAGAGAATGTAAATTTTTTTTATCTTTGAAGGAATGAGACTTTTCAGTTTAAACTGTTAATTATCTGGACCAGAGAGATCGATTAGCACTGCATTAAACAACTATCACATCATAAATAGGTACTTAGACTGTTAATTACCAGACTTCATTTTCTGTAGAAGCTTAGTGGGCAATTTGTGCAAATTCAGGAAGTTCTTAAATAATGGTGAGGCTTGTGTCATGCAAATGACTACGTGGCACATGTTGACCAATAAATTCTGGAGATTTGCAATTTATGGTGTATACAAATCCCTGAATTTGCTGGCTAATTTGTGCATTAATAACATCTGTGGTTAACATGTTATTTTACAAGATCTGACCCAATATCAATTTAGGTGCCAAGGCCAACTGTTTATTAAGATTGAGAGTCTTATGAAGTTTTAAATTTGACAATGTACCATATATTTAATTGAGTGTGGACTCCTATTTGTGACAATGCAAGCAAAATTGAAACACTGAAAGTGAATAAGATGTGACATTTTTGAATATCAAAAGTCCTGTTCACCCATCATCCCATTGGTTCGCTGAGCCAAATTGGTTCCCAATTAAACAATGTCTCTTTTAAAATTCTCTTCTCTTCCTGGTTTTCAGATATCTTGCCCCTCTCAATCTCTCTAACCTGTAGTCCCACAAGCTTCTGAGATATTTGCGCTCCTCTAATTCTGGCCTCTTGAGCATTCCCTATTTTGCTTCACTAGTGGTAGCCGTGTCTTCAACTACCAAGGCCTCAAGTCCTGGAATTCCCTCCCTAAACCTTTCTGCCTCCTTTTATGATACAACTTCAAAACTACCTCTTTGACCAAAGTTTTGGCCATATGCCCATATACCTGCCTAAATGGCTGTTAAATTTTGAGCCAAATCTTCTGGTCTCTGGATCAGCGGAGACCAGACATATGACTGATGGTGCAGGTCTGGACCCTGTAGAAGCCCTGATGTGCGAACCTACATGGCAATTACCCTGGAAGTTTAAACTTCCGATGGGTAATTCCCCTGCTCCCTGGGACCAGCACAAATGCCCCCTACTCTGAGCTGGAGTTGGAGACTTTGGACAGTTCCACATTACTTTTCTGGATTGTTACCCAGGAAATGTTAGACAGATTAAAACCTGGGTAACTCCACAACCAATCACCTGACTCCCCCCAAGATCATCAACTGCCCCCCGACCATCACCTACCTCCCACCGACTACTTGATTACCCGCTGACCTGACTATCACCTCACCTGCCCACCTGTTCAAAGACTGAACCTTTAAACTTACCATAAGGCAGCTAGTGCCAAAAAGGGGTGAGACTTTTTTTCCTTCAGCCTCTACTCTACTTTGATGGAGTTCCCTGAGGAAGATCCCAGAAGAAATGCGCAGAAGCGTCAGGTTGGGAGAATCTTCGTACGCAGCTTCAATCTGCTCACCATTGCTGCCACTTGGAAGATTCAGGCCTTTGTTTTTAATGACACTCCTGTGAAGTACCTTGTGATGTTTTGCTAAAGGAGCTATATGGGAGGAGCTATATGAATACCAGTTGTTGGGATAATCCGAAAAGAAATGTGGAGAGCCTACGTAATGTTCTTCCATATTTTTCTTGGAAACTAGAGGACTGGAAATGCAGTAGAATTAGCCGGGAACAGCAACATATCCACCTTTAGAAGCATTTCTGTAAGCTGAATCTAATAGTTATATTGATCTGAATAGACTGGATTATGAATATTTAAGAAGTCTGTGGTTATGCCTAGTGATGTGTTAAGGAGTGGTGTTCTATAGCAAGTTCCATTGTCAGCTGCTGAGCTTGCATTCGCATGTTTTATTCCTTTTATATGTTTACTTTTATCAACCTTGGCTCAGTGGCAGCATTCTTGTGCTGAGTCTGCAGGTTGTGGGTTCAAGCACCGCTCCATATACTTCAGCATGTAAGGTAGGTTGTAACGGGCATTTGCTGCACTGACGGAGGTGTCTTCTGGGTCAAACGTCAAACCAAATCTGTGCTAGAGTGGATCTAAAAGATCCCATGATAATTTGGAGGAAGAGCTGGGGAATTCTCCTTGCTGCCCTGGCCAATATTTATCCCTCAACCAACATCACTAAAGCAGCTTATCTGGTCATCATCACAATGACTACACTTCACAATTACTTTATTGACTATTAAGTGCTACTGTGTGTCCTTGTACATGTGTATATATGTGTCCATGTGTACACGTTGTTTTTCTACCAATGGGTTGGAGTGTGAGTGAGGAATTCTTATTAGAATGGTACAGGGCATTGTTGAGACCACAACTGGAGTATTATGTGTAGTTTTGGTCGAGTTACTTAAAGAAGAGCATATTTGCCTTGGAGGTGGTGCAGTGAAGATTTACTGGATTAATACCTGGGATGTGAGAGTTGACCTATGAGAATGAGGATATGTCCTATGATAAGTTGTGTAGAATCAGCCTATATTCTTTAACGTTTAGAAGAATGTGAGGTAATTTAATTGAAATATAGGATTCTGAGGCGTTTGATTTGTTAGGTGTTGAGAGACTGTTTTCTCTGATTGGAGAGCTTACCATTAAGGGGCACAGTCTCAGGATAAGAGGTTGATCATTTAGGATTGAGATGAAGAGACATTTCTTCACTCAGAGGTTTATGAATCTCCAAATTCCCCAAGCCTCTCCACTATCTCCAAGGCACAATGAGTGTGATGAATGCACTCCACTTGCCTGGGTGAGTGCAGCTCCAAAAACAGCAAATAAGCTTAACAACATCCAGGACAAAGTAGCCTGCCCATTGGCATCCCATCCACCACCTTAAACATTGGTGGACCTATGCTATCCAAACCATTGTAAACAGAGTTGAGGAGGTCCCTGCCCTTGGAATGTGAGTTGGCTGCTGTCGGCTGGGGACTGAGGAGAGCTGAAATTCTGTGTGTGTAAGACAGAGTTTGGAGGACTTAGTGACTGAGATTGATGACCAAGAACACACAATGGCAGCAGTGTGTGCCATCTACATGATGGAATGCAGTAACTCACCAGACCTTCAACAGCACCTTCCAAACCCTGTGCCTTGTCCACCTACAAGGACAAGGGTGATAGGTGCATGGGAGCATCGCCACTTGTAAGTTCCCCTCCAAGCCACACGCCATTCTGATTTGGCACTATATCACTGCTTGTTTGCTGTAGCTGGGTCAAAATCCTGCTACTCCCTTCTTAACACTGTGGTGTACCTACACTAGATAGATTGCTATGATTCAAGAAGCTGGCTCGCCACCACCTTCTAAAGGGCAATTAGGGATGGGCAACAAACTTTGGTCTTGCCCGTGACACTCATTGCATGAAAGAAAGAAAAAACTGACAAATCAAAAAGGGGAAGTTTTTGGACTATTTGTTTGATTTCAATCAGAGGCAAGATGCGAGAAAGAATCATAGGAGATATTCAACAAGGCTTCTGGAAAATAAGATTTTGTCTTAACAGATTTGAAGTAATTTGCTTGTCTAGATTAGTAGATGGTAGAACTTCCTTTTATATTGCATCTTACACAACCTCAGGGTGTCCCAAAGCGCTTTACAGCCAATGAAGAACACTTTCAGGATCATTGCCAGGCCTAGGGTGCTGAATGATCAGAATGAGAGAAAATTAGTGGAGACAATGCCATCTAAGGTAAAGGTTATGAAGAGATTGAGAAGATTGACATCTGCAGATGTTGTGATGGAATTCGTGGTATCAAAACTTATGAGTTGGACCCTAATTCAAAAGGGAAACCAAGAAGAAAACGTGGAAAGGAAGCCGATCTGCCTAGTTTCTAAGGAAACTAAGGCTGAAACTGAGGTTGGAAACAAAAACATTTTTTTTTTAAATGTTTGTTCACTGATGTGGGCATTGCTGGCCAGGCCAGCATTTATTGCTCATCCCTAGTTACCCTTGAGAAGGTGGTGTTGAGTTGCCTTCTTGAACCGCTGCTGTTTATATGGTGGAGGAACACTCACAGTGCTGTTAGGCAGGGAGTTCCAGGATTTTGACCCAGCGACAATGAAGGAATGGCGATATATTTCCAAGTCGGGATGGTGAGTGACTTGGAGGGGAATTTCCAGGTGGTGGTGTTTCCATCTGTCTGCTGCCCTTGTCCTTCTAGATGGTAGTGGTTGTGGTTTGGAAGGTTAACGTTTTACGAGGGAGTTAACGTTATATCTGCGGAGATGAAACTGGTATAACTTTTAAAATGACTCAACCATCCAAACTCAGTAGATGATGATGATTCCAGGGGTGTGCTATAGGCAGGCTGAAGAAGACCGTCTAGATCCAGAAGCTGTGAATAAGCAAAGGTACAGTTGCTCCAGGTGTATTTGTTACTTGAAAGTAAGATCGATGGACCTATGCTATCCAAACCATTGTGAATAGAGTTGAGGTCCTTGCTCTTGGAATGCAGGTTGGCTGCTATCGGCTGGGGACTGAGGAGAGATGAAATTCTGTGTGTGTAAGACAGAGTTTGGAGGACTTAGTGATTGAGATTGATGACCTATATGCTGAGTGGACTGCTGAGCCAATTCGTAAGATCAGTCTTATTTGTACTTGCCATTTAATGTATAATTTATGGTTTATAACTGACCACAATTTACCAGTCAATTCATGTTTAGCTTGGGTTGATTCTGGGTTTTAGAGTATATGTTGTTACTCAATGATAATTAGTGTTTCCTTTTTTACTCCTGTATAGTAAAAATTCTTTTGTTTTAAACCACGGAATCTTGGGGGTTCATTCTTTCAGTAAATAACAGGGATTTTGGATTTTTGTTTTTTAATAAAAAAAGCTTAACTGGTTGCTACTGAGATTGTAACAATGTATGCTGATGAATGGCAGGACAGTTTTATGTGCTCAATCTCAGAAGAAACTCATTGTTGTATAAAATTATTTGATTTTGTTACATCGAACAATTATATGATTCGTAGATTTGAATAAAATTATTTGATTTTGTTACATTGAACAATTACATGATTTGTAGATTTGAATCACAGCTTGAATTTGATTGCTGTAACTTGTCCATTATTTCCAAAAATGTTTATACATTATACTTTTTTTGTGAATAGGTGATAAATGACTGAAGTAAAGTGAAAGCCGAAGGAAGTGGCAGTAACAACATGAAGTTGTATGTATTTCTGGTTAACACTGGAACAACTCTTACATTTGACACAGAACTTGCTGTACAGACGTAAGTATATACTTTCAGAATTTTACTAACATCTACAGACCCCAAAGATGTTTATTGCAGAAAATAGTTCAAAGTGTTTGCTGTGATATTGATGCCCGTCTGTTTTCTGACTTGTGCAGTACATCCTTTCTACTGCTCCTTCATAAGTATACTTGGCAGCTTTAGAAACAAAACTAGCTTTTATGCAGTCTTTCATGACTCAGGTATTTAGTAACCAAATTGAATGTATATATTAAGTAAACAGTAAAAGGAGCAAAAACTTCAGTTACAGTGTTGAACCAAAATACACCTATGAATTTGCATTCAGTGGCACTTGAGGGATAAGAGGATGAAAATTAGGAAGGGCTCAGTAGGGTAAGCTTTCCTTTTTTCTTTATCTTCCGTCTACACATATTTTGATTTGTCTGCCATGCAAAAACCAATGGGGCAGTCTCCCTTTGAGGATTGTACCAAGTTAAACTGACTTATACTGCAAAGAAGCCTTGTGTGGAGATCATTTCTTTACTCCTTTCCCCCGACACTTATTTTTACAGCCTTACTGTTGTTGTCCCAGTAGGAAAAGTTCTCAAATACTTTTAGCCATGAATTGCCATTTCCAATTATGAAATTGTCAATGCAGCATTTTGTTTTGCTTCTCTTCCAAGATAGGCTGAAACTTGGATTCACCTTGGATGAGTTTTTTGAAGACAGAACAGTTTTGTTTAGCATACTTCCTGTGAGGCTTCAGAGTTGGAACAGCACGCAGTCTTAATTTTAAAAAAAAGCTCCATGAGCTCTGGTTCAGTCTGTTTTGCATTTTGACATTGGAAGGTTGAAGGATATTGATGGTTTAGTACATTCTTAGATTTCTAAATCGCAAATATGGGAAGGGGGTAAGGTTGCACTGCATTTGACATTTGTGCCTCAAAGATAGTTGGGAAAAATGGCTCAAGTTTTACCATTGCCAGGATGACCCAAATCTGATGAAAATGAGCACTTCAAATATCTGTGGCGTTTTCAAACTTTCTTAGATGCATCGCTGCTGTTAAAATGAACAGTTAGTTCCTTCCCTGTGTAAACTGAGCCTGTGCTATAAGCTGTTTTTGTACAAAATAATCTGATTTTTTTAAACAGAGCTTTGAATTGGGGAGCATCATTAACTACAATGTATAAAGTGGCATGTTTGATTTTGGCTTTTTCCACTTGTAGTTATAGTTATAAATGTTCCAATGTATGAACTGACTCTAAAACAACTTCACCTTTTTTACTTCCATTATGACCTAAATGAATTTGGAATAATGTTGTGTTTGCTATGTTGTACAGGCGAACATAAGAACAAGGAGCAGGTATAGGCCATTCAGCCCCTTCCGCCTGCTCCGCCATTTAATAAGACCATAACTGATCTGATAGTAACCTGAAATCTGCATCCCACCTATCCCTGATAACCTACCACCCCCTTGTTTACCAAGAATCTATCCACCTCTGCCTTAAAAATATTCAAGGACTCTGCCTTTCAGGAAGTGTGTTCCAAAGATTTACAACCCCCTGAGTTGCACAAATGTCAAATGCAGTGCAACCTTACCCCCTTCCCATATTTGACATTTAGAAATCTAAGAATGAACTAAACCACCAATATCCTTCAACCTTCCAATGTCAAAATGCAGAAAGAAAAAAATTGCCACATCTCTGTTTTAAATGGGCAACCCCTTATTTTTAAACAGTGACCCCTGGTTCTAGATTTGTTCACAAGAGGAAACATCCTCTCCACATCTAGCCTGTCAAGACCCCTCAGGATCTTATGTTTCAATCAAGTTGCCTTACTCTGTTAAACGCCAGCGGTTACAAGCCTAGTCTGTCCAACCATTCCTCATAAGCCAACCCACCCATTCCAGATATCAGCCTGGTAAATCTTCTGAACTGCTTCCAACGCATTTACATCCTTTCTTAAATAAGGTGACCAATACTGTTCACAGTACTCCAAATGTGGCCTCACTAGTGTCCTGTACAACTGAAGCATAACCATAACCTCCTTTCTTTTGTATTCAATTCCCCTCACAATAAATGATAACATTCTATTAGCTTTCCTAATTAATTGCTGTACTTGCATACTAGCCTTTTGTGATTCATGCACTAGGACACCCAGATCCCTCTTCACCTCAACGATGTGCAATCTCTCGCCATTTAGATAATATGCTTCTCTTTTATTCTTCCTGCCAAAGTGGACAATTTCACATTTTTCCACATTATACTCCTTCTGCCAGAGCTTTGCCCACTCACTGAACTTATCCACATTGTTTTGTATCCTCGTGTCCTCTTCATAACTAACTTCCCTACTTATCTTTGTCATCAGTAAATTTGGCAACCATCCCTTCAAGTCATTTATATAAATTATAAACAGTTGAGGTCCCAGCACTGATCCCTGTGGCATGCCACTCGTTACATGTTGCCAACCTGAAAAAGGCCCGTTTATGCCTACTCTCTGCTTCCTGTTAGCCAGCCAATCTTCTATCCATGCCAGTATGTTACCCCCTATACCATGAGTTTTTATTTTCCACAATAACCTTTGATATGGCACAAGGAATAGACATAATCCATAATGTAGCATGCATCATGCCATAAACTGGGTACTCTTATGCACTGTGTTCTGAATGATCTAATTATGGGAGTTCCTGTCATTATTGATGCTAGTAAAAGTTTCACACTTAAATTTGTCATGAATCCAACACAAGAGACTGCTGGTCTACCTTTGCTTCTTTTCAACTCCAACTGATATTTAATTAAGTTCTTTGCAGTTGAACTAAATTGTGTACCTAAGGGACAGAGATGAAGAGGGAACATTAAATACTCAGCATTTCACATTGCAGGACTATTAATATTTATTTTCTATTCCTTGTTGGCACTCTCTCGATTCAAGGATGGTATCTACTCAGGGCCACTTGTTTCTGCCATGGGTCTTCATGTAATTGAACAGGCTGATTCTCAACCCGTAGATCATTGTGCACATGGGGCAGGGCATCCCACGAGGTAGTGAGATCCAGAGTGCAGGATTTGCTTCTTTTCCTTCTTTCCTGCCGTTCTGCCTCATCATTTAAAGCGTTCGAATGATGCACTTTGACAGACAAGTTGTTGCCATTTTGAGCGATTGGTAGCAAGCTCCTCCCAGCCATTAATGTCAATGATGCTGTGCTTCAGGGAGAGCTTCAGATGGTGAAGCTTTTGAGGTGTTTTCTTCGTCCTCTCCTACAGCATTGGCCATTTGAGAGTTGAGAAACCAGGATCTGGCAGGGGAGATGCTTTTCGGCCATCTGGACACTGTCTGTTCCGTCCTAGTTGACTTTTTGCAGGTGTTTTGCATGAGTGCTTTTAGAGCTGCCTTCAAGAAGGACACTGGCATTTGTTTGACAGTCCTCCTATTGAATCAGGAGGAAAAGACAGAGGCATTACTGATGGAATGTCGCTAGCACTCATATGTCACTGATACGCAGGCCAAGTCTCAAAGCAGTACAGGAGTGTGGTGATGACAGCTTCTCTGTACGCCAGGACTGCAGAGGTCTTTTGTTAAACACTCACAGCTACAGTTTGTTGAAGGCTGAGCTGGCTCAGCTGATCCAGTGTTTGATTTCCTTATCAATGGTGGCCTTTTGAGAGTGGTAGCTGCCAAGGTATGGGAAGTGCTCAACATATTCCATTAGCATGATACCAACTGTACACTGGTGTTGAAGTCACTATTTGGCCAAACATATAGCAATCCCTTGCATAGAATTCTTGTGTCTGTATTTAAAAATTATGAACATTAATACAAACCAGCTTTTTATCTGATCTTGTATTAAGTATGTTTAAAATTAATGTAGGAATTACAACATTTTTAATTGAATTAAAAAACATGGTTACTATTTAGATAATTCCCATTGAATAGCATAGAAATTGAGATTTTTAACTTTATTCTTTTAAATGTTTTAAATATATAACTTCAGTGTTGCAGATCTTAAACATGCCATCCAAACTAAATATAAGATTGCAACTCAGCATCAAGTTTTGGTCGTCAATGGAGGAGAATGCATGGTTGCCGATAGGCGTGTTTGTAGCTACAGTGCTGGGACGGTAAGTCATCCTTAAATTTAAACAATTTAGTCCTTGATTTTAAGCATGTTTCATTAAGAGCCCTGGTACTGTATTACTTTGGGCAAACAAAACATTGTTTTTAAATATAGATGAAAGGTAAAAAAAAATACTTTTTTTATAAATAAGTCCAAATTAACAGTTATGTGATATTTCAATTTTTAATTTACCAATGGAGACTTTTTTCATGTTTCTATATACAATAGAATAACTCAGCACTAGGATACTGCAGCATGACATCCCTAATATTTATCAGGGGGCAGATAAATGCCTCACTATTTTAAAAAGTCTTCACTATTTACAATATAATGTCCATGCTAATTTCTTAAGAATTGCAAAGATGCACATAATGTTTTAAACCAGAGGCAACAGATTCCAAATTAAACCTTCTCAGAGTGAGAGAAGTTTAGTTGACTGGATAGGTCACAGATTTCTTAATGCACTTGTGTTTTTGGGCAATTTTGCATTGTGATACATTCAGTGAATATTGTCTACCTGGATATTTGTAAGCCATTTAAAGATTCATGACTTGAAATTTGTAATATGCTAAAGACCTTGGCTTATTGGGTTGAAAACTAAGTTTTAGCTATGTGACTATGGAGAGTATGAGAGATTGGCTTTCAGAGAGATGTGGGACAATTAAGTAGATGGACTAAGTAGTGAGATTAAAGGCTATGAACATTGGAACAGAAAGCATGAAATATGTTATCAAATTATTTGAAATGATTATGTAGTAACAGTATCCAGTTAATGTAAAATAGTTATCAGTAATATGAGTCAAGTATGTAATGCATCTTGACCTTGTATTGAGACAAGTTGTGCTAACTGTATATTGGCATTTACTGAGGTAGCATGGAATCATGTGCATTTTTGTCTGGCATAACTCTTGAAGGATGTTGGTGTATTGAGAGTAAAGTGACCTGGATTGATTTCTGTCATTTAGATCTGAAAATTTGAACGGTTAGTTGCACTTATCTACCTTTTTCCAGGGAAAACAGATTGAAACAAAAATGATGTGAGAGAAGGATAATTCAGATGCCAACAAGTTAGAATTGTGTTTGCAGAATTGGAGAATATGTGCATAAAATGAATTGGCTTCCAGCAAGATTTGGAATTTGGAACATTTGTTTATTCCTTTTCTTCCACACCCTTCATTTCCCACCCTTCCGCTGTAATGTCTCAGCAAAACAAAGTGCCATTGATAAATATGTTCTTGGGGAAACTATTAAATGTATTGGGATTCGTGCAAGTGGAAATAACTTGTTTGAAGCAAAGTGGTTACTGCGATGACAGAAATATCATACCCTGAAAATAATTGATTCAGAATATATCATACTTCATTTAAGATTAGTACTTTTCTAATTGACTAAATAAAAACACCAGTATTTTAATAAATTACCATTTCAATTTACCCATAATTTAATTGGGTGTACTTTGTCTTTAATATTGTGGCCTATGGCTTGACTATTGTCTTCTCATTTAGATTGCAACTAGTTTTCAGCATTTAGCACGGTACATATGGATCGCAATCCATGAATTAATCTGAATGCATGTTGTAGATGGAATTTAATTTCTATAGTCATTTTGTGCAATTATTAAAGGTACAATCACTTGCATAAGTTTCTATTGCTCCTATGATTTAAAACTGATAGGGTATCCAATATGTTTCTGTAACCAAGTATACTACTCATTCCTGTTTTGTGGGAAGACACATTTAGCTAAATTTAATCTTAATTTTTATAAATTTTTAAATCACAGGATACAAATCCCATATTTCTGTACAACAAAGAGATGATTCTATGTGACCGTGCACCAACCATACCTAAGACGACATTTTCTGCAGAAAATGAAATGGGGCTGAAGGTAGAGGAGTCGCTTATGATGCCAGCTGTATTTCACACAGTAGCCTCTAGAACTCAGCTTGCTGTGGTAAGATTAGTAAAAATCTATATGTAATTTGTTTAAACAAATTACCAAAAGTTATTGTTGAAATATCTTCTCCTATGTTAATGTTATCATCAACTGCAAATGGTTCTCCATATCAGTGTGGCACTGTTGATCAACTAGCATGTTTCTGATCTAAAGAAGTGACACCAAATGCAGAAAGGTACTTAGTCTGTCCTATTGTACTTTCCTTGGATTGTAGCATTCAAATTAAATGTGTTTAACACATGAGGATGATCCTTTTTGTTACAGGATTTTAGCTTGATATTCTAGCTTTATGTTTTAATAAAATTGTTCCCAAATAACAAGTTTGATGGACAGCTTCTTTCCTACCCTGCTTCCTCTTTCTCTATTCCTCCTTCCTAATCCCTTGAAGTTCCAGATTGCAGGTGGAAGCCTCAGATGAGCACTCCCAATGGAGGTTGGTTGATTTTTTTTGTACTATTCAAAAGTTGTAATTAAGTGGGCTTCATTAATATTTGGCTATTTATCTGTCTACTTATTGCATGAACATATTTCTTCGGGGGCCTTTTGCATCATCATGTTTTGTGGATTTTTTAACTCCTAATGGAGACATGAGTTATTTTTCTTAAAATCTTACACTTCCTTAATAGCTACCTTTTTGTTAAGAGCAAAATTGCCATTGACAAAAAGTGTCAATATTTGAGAATAGACTGAATAGGTTGATGAAGGAAAAAGAGGCCGAGGAATATGGGAACAGGGTGCATAAATGTAATTTACAGGGTGTGGAGGCAGGATTCGAGCGAAGGGAGACTTAGAAATCCCAAGAGAGAGGTCGAGGGGCAAGCAGAGCAAACAAAAATATACATCAGTGAATAAGATCATTACCGAGAATAGAAGCAATAAAATGAAATTGAAGATTCTTTATGAATGCACAAAGCGTCTGCAATTTGATGACTTAGTGGTACAAATAGAAGTACATAATTTTGATAATCACCATTACAGAAATGTGATTACAAGGTGATCAAGGCTGAGAAATAAATATTGTCTACCCTGGAATATTTCAGAAAGACAGAGAGAATGACAAAGGAGATGGGGTAGCCCAGTGAGAAAGGACCTGGCCTCTGATTATCATGACGTAGAATCAGTAAAGGTGGAAATTAGGAATAACAAGAGTCAGAAAACGCTAGTGGGAGTAGTTTATAGGCCTCCTAACAGGAGTTATACCATTGGGCAGAGCATTAAACAAGAAATTATTGGAGCTTGTAACAAAGGAACTGTGATAATTGTGGGAGATTTTAATTTTCATATAAACTGGGTCAATCAAATTGGTAAGAATGGTCTAGAAGAGAAGTTTGTAGAATGTTTTCATGGCACTGTGTAGCAGAACTGACTAGGGGTAAAGCTATCTTAGATCAAGTATTGTGTAGTGGAGCAGGGTTAATTACTAATGTCATAGTAAAAGATCCACTGGGGAATAGTGACCATAATACCATTCAATTTCATGTTGAGTTTGAAAGCGATATATTCCAATCCCAAACAACTTTTAAAAAGTCAATTGCATATATATGAGGGGAGAACTGGCTAAGATTAATTGGGTAAATAGTCTAAAAGATATGGAGGTAAATAAGTAGTGGGAAACATTTAAAGAAACAATTCAAAATGTTCAGCAAAAGTACGTTCCACTGAAGAACATAAACTCAACAAGCTGGACCCATCTATGGCTCACTTAGAAAGTTAGATTAAATTAGATTTAAAGAAGAGGCTTACAATTTTGCAAGAAAAAGTAGCAAGTCTGTGGATTGGGAGTGTTTTAGAAATCAGCAAAAAGCCAGTTGATGTAAAGGGGAAAAATAGAATGAGAGTAAACTAGACAGAAATGTAAAACAGATTGTTGGAACTTTTTTAAGTTTGTAAAAAGAAAGAGAATAGCTAAAAGTAAATATTGGTCCATTAGAAGCAGGTACAGGAGAAATTATCATGGGGAATGAGGAAATGGCAGAGGCATTAAACAAATATTTTTCGTAGTTCCATACCAGAAATGAGCGATAACCTAGCAGCTAGAAAGGTTAAAAAAATCAGGGAAATTACTATCAAGATAGATAAAGGTATTGGAGCAAATTAAGGGACTAAAATCTGACAAATCCCTGGGACCTGAGACCTACACCCTAGGGTTCTAAAAGGAATAGCTGCAGAGATGGTGGATGTACTCACTTTGGCTTTCTAAAATTCCTTGGATTTGGGAGTGGTCCCACTAGATTGTAACATTTGCCAACTTCCACCGCTCCTCAAAAAAGGAGGGAGAAAGAAAACAATGAATTACAGGCCTGTTTGACAAAGTTATTGGAGTTTTGAAGACATAACTAGTAGATGTATAACTTGCTTTCCAGTTGTCGCACAGAAGGTTAATTGGTAAGATTATGGAGTTATTGGTAACTCACGGAGTTATGGGTAATACATTGGCATGGATAGAGGATTGGTTAAGAGAAAGCAAAGGGTGGGCATAAACATAGCTTTTTCAAGTTGGCTTTGACCTTTGCTACTGTTTTCTTCAGATGTTCCTGGAAGAACAAAGACCTATCCCTAGCCACTCCCAAGTATGTTGGGTTGGATCATGCTTTAGCTTCTGGCCTTCCATGTAGATATGTAATTCTTTTTTTGGCACTGGTATTGCAGAAATGGAATACACTGGATATGGTTTTAGAGAGGTTTAACATTAGACGCCATGTGCTGCAGTAGCCCATCAACTTTGTAATGTCTTCATTAAGGATCTGGTGCTAAATGCAGAAGCATGGAGCTTGGGGACACAACAGATGTCAACAATATAGCTGAACTTGCAGAACTTGTTTGATGGCAGATCATTTGTATATATGTTGAGCACGGTTGGAGCCTAGCTTTGAGATCTGTGGAAGCCCATTGGCCTGTCTCTTCCATGCACTTCTTTCTTGCTTAAGGTGGATTCTGAACCTTTTGTTGTGAAGGAGTGTTTCAATAACTGCCCTGACTCCATTTGGAAGCACTCTGAACAGCTTTACGAGGTGCCACATGAAAAATGGTCCCAGACTGATGGAACCAACCTTTTATTCACTTGCTTCAAATGAAGCACCTGAATTAAAATGAGAAAACTGCACCAAGAAATTAGAATAATGGTACAGGACCTTGTCCATTATCATCAGAGTTGTCAAACAGTGCATGCACGGATATGCCTTGTAAATAATGCTCAGTAACCAGCAAGGGATTGGGGTGGGAAGTGGTGGGCTGGGTTTCTGAAAACTAAGAGTACAAAATTATATTATATATGGGTACATATAGTTATATGCTTGCAGCATATTTCTAAAGATATAAAGGTGCACCTTCAAATCCTGTCTTAACCTGTTCTTTTAATTAGATCTCCCCCTTTTTCAGCATGCCTTCCTTCACTATTTCCCTCACCCCTTTAAAATAATTATTTTGTTTACTCTTTCTCATTGACAACTTCCTCACCAAAATTTCTTCCCTACTGTATTCACTTAACTTCACTGTGTCATTTTGACACTGTTTGATATGGCACTTGTTCCAACTTCTGAATCAACTGAGAAGTCTACATCTGCAGAGTTTTTATTTTTATGGTGGTGTGTGCACTTTGTTCCATATGGACACTTTGTTTACCACAGGAGAGCTTAGGTGGAGGTTTGCAGTTCCAAAATTTATAGAATCCTTAAATGTGCACAGAGTTTAACCAACTAAAAGAACACAACTTACCAGTACAGAGGACTGTTAATCTAGCTACTTATACAGACTGTGCTACTCTGCCACCCTACATAACATCAAATTACAGTCCAGAGAAAGGTCATTCTACCCAACTGATGTATATCAGTTGATGATCCACACAAGCTTACTTTATCTAATTCCATTTGCAAATCCTTCTACTTCTTTGTGCCTCATGTATTTATCAGCTACTCCTTAAATGCATATTAATGTTTGATTTGCAGGATTATCTGGAATTAAAGGTGAAGAATCCCAGTAATGGGGCTACTTCTCCAGGTTCCATTGCTGGCACTGGCTAGCCAGTTATTAGTATTCTGGAGTACTGGAGACTTCCCTGCATTACTGAGTATACTATAAGCAGTTGACTTGGTTCTAAATATCCATTGTTAGGTACATGACCTAAGTTCGTGACCCAAATACGTTCGAATATCTTGACTCCAGAAAACTCCTAGCAGTTTAGAGTATTTTTTCAATTTTATAAGTAGCATCTGTTTTCACTGTTATGAAAAGGCTTACACAGGCCCCCATGTCAACCCCCTCATTGTTTTACATCTAGCACCTGATATTAGGTATATTTAATTACCTTCTGCATAATTCAGATTCCTAGGAGGAACATTTTGAAAGAGGCATGTGTACTATGAGGCTGACTTCCCTCTAGAGAGTTCTGAGGTAGGTCAGTATGGACTGGAGCCCTTTCCCCCTGCAACTGCATCCATTTTTGTACAAGTTTGCTTTTCAACTTGATTCTGAAAAGCTCACCTGTGCTGGAGGAACTCTTTCTATTGCATGCTTATGTGTTCTGAGCTATGAAGAAAAAAAAAAATCAACAGATGTCTTTTACATTATATAAATTTAGCCTGCCTTAAGGCTATTCCGTATATGAAAAAAGTTGATACAGCAAAATGCGCTTTAGCCCTTTTTAATGTTTTCTTACTGAGGACCCCCATGTGCTGATATGAATCAAAAATTGAGTACCCCTACATTTTAGAATTAATGGTCCAGATCTTCTGGTCAGTGGCAATGCCATGGTAAGTCGCCGCTGACTGATCTGGAGGACTATTGCATATTACACACTGTTTTTCTCATCAATTTCTCTAAATTCTATTCACTTGAACTTTTCATTCCCATTTGAAGACTGTTTGTTTCTATTTCAGCAAAATGTGTCTTAAAGAATTAGATTATTAATTTTGGTCAATTGTGCGAGCAGGTTCTTTACATTATGTAATAAAAGTCAAGAAATCGTAATTATAGTTCATGCTCTTCCTTAGCTTGCACTTTCAGCTTGGCTCAGTAATAGTGCACTCACCTCAAGTCATAAGATAGAGGGTTCAATTCTTGGTACAGGACTTGGGCTGGTGCTTCAGTGCCATTGTAAGCATGTGCTGTATTGCTCGAGTTGGTCTTTCAGGTGCCATGTTGGACTGAGATGCTATCTGCATGTTTAGGTGGGTATAAAATAAAGAGCAGGATAGTTCTCTTGTTCAGCACAAATCCCTTGGACACCACCAAAAGCAGATGAACTTGCCAACTATATTGTCAGTCGTTAAATGAACTGGTGTGCAGTCTGGCAGCATCGCTTCACTATAGTTGGTATCTTTCAAATTGGCTGTGAAGTACTTTTAGACACCTTGGGCTGGAATTTAGTTATGGGGTTGGGACTTTGATGTTGGCTGCATTTCTGGGTATTCATCTGCTTTGTGTTGGCGTCCGATGCTTAATGTAATTTTTATGAGCTGGTCGATTAGTAGCCAGGGATCACACTCACAGTCCAGTTAAGGACAGCGGCCAGATTTGTGAGGTCCTCCAGCCTTGAGAGATTGGCGTCCCCAACATATAGAGTGGGAAGCTGCTTAAGTATGTAGGCAAGAGAGAGAGACAGGGCAACTCATGATGGAAGTGTCCTCTGGAGACTTTATTAAAAGGTGAGATTAACACTGACCATCTCACTATTGTGTCCACGTTGAGGGGTCAGAAGTGGTAGATGGAGCACTGGCCCCACCCTTGTCTGACACCACAAGGCTGCCTACATCACTGGATCACGTTTCAGTCTCAGTAGGAACTGGTATGCTGACTGGAAATTTTCAGTTGTCACCAGTAGTGGTCTTAGCCCCTTAATGATCCCTAATTGGCTCCATGCCACTTGCTGGTTTGGGCAGGAAATGGTTACATGTTCCAAAATGACCTGCAGGTGGGAATATGCCAGCTTGTGGCAGGAAATTGCAGGCCATCCATCTCTGCTTCTGCTTCCACAACCATTCAAAAATTCTGTCCTTGGATTCATGAAAGGCAAAGTCTTAAATCTATAATGCTTAAATCACCTTGTATAAACCATTGCAAAAAAGCAAATATTATACAGCTACATATCTGGTGAGGTTCCAGGAAGCAATGGTCATTGAACTTATTCAAGGCAGAGTTAGACAGATTTTTGATAGTCAAGGATGTCAAGAGTTATGGGGGGCAGACAGGAAAGTCGAATTGAAACCACAACTAGATCAGCCATAATTTTAATGAATAGCAGAGCAGGCTCAAAGGGCTGAATGGCCTACTCTGCTCCCAAGTTCTGTGTTCCTGTAAATGCTATAATTAATTTGTTTGATTAGATTCTTGATGTTTTTCAGTTAGCCTATCCATTAGAAATCCTCACATTTTTGTTCAACTTTTTATTGTTATCAGGGATATAAAGTTGAAGAATTGACAGTATATTGGCAAAGATATTTGGAGAATGAAATATCACAATGCATTCTGATCTATATGCTTAATTGTCATAGAAATAAGCTCATGCTCTGTTTGTGCTTTTGTTCTCTTGGTTAGGAGATGTATGAAGTTGCAAAGAAGCTTTGTTCATTCTGTGAAAGATTGGTCCACGATGAGCACCTTCAGCATCAAGGTTGGGCTGCCATTATGGCCAATTTGGAGGACTGCACCCATTCTTTTCAAAAGCTGCTGGCAAAGTTTGAAAATGCATACAGCAATTATGAACGTTCTGTGGAAGATATTAAGCAAAAACTTACAAAGTAAGTGTTCATGAGTTATGAATATTCAACAGTTCCAAATTAAATACTATTGGAGCTCATATTTTCACCTAGGAATCCATTACAACTTGCTAAAATGCATGATCTATGCATGTGCCATTTTTATTCAGACACTTGGGCTATGTCTCTGTGCAGCGTTTATGAATTGCATATTTTAAAGTGTCTTACATCAATTCTTTTTAACGAAAGCTACTTCGCTATTGTGGCTTCACTCATTGTGGCTTAATCTGGACAGAAAGTTATGATAGAGACCAAACAACAATGGACACAGGCAGTCTCTCTCTTTGAGGGTATGAATCCTTCAGTTCTCCTCCACCCCACTTACTGCTATTCACACACGTTTGCTTTCACCAACAAGTGCATGAGCATGTCCTAGAATGAGACTTGCATGCATAGTTCATGTGCAAGCTGAGATTGGGAACTTGGTGGATATTGTGTTTGATTTTGTTTACCATTAGTCTGTGGTGCCACATACTAGTTAGCGATGGCCTTTGGTTTAATATGGGTTTGACTATATTATTATATACTGTGCATATTTTTACCGTCACATTATACAAAATCACAATGTTGTATATTGTGAGAGATTATGCGGGGAATTTTGGCTTTTGAATATAGAATTCTGCCCTTTTAATTTTTTTTTCGCAATTTCTGCCTCTCCTTGGCTGCCATCACTTCCAAATGCTGCCAAAGTCAGGAGGAGAGAGCTTCAAAGTCTAGAAAATCTCTGCCAATAACAAGGCTGGGAGAGCAGGCTCAGGGGAGCTGCCACTCATCCCACTGGGAGGGCACGCTCTGTTGCTGGATGCTTGGTAGAGGCTGGGAGGGGTGGGGATGGCAGTGGAGTCTGAATTTCAGCAGGGTGGGAGGGAGGGGCTGGGAAGAAGGGCTGCTGAGTGAGTTGTGATAGGACAGGGGGTTTGGGAGGAGGGGCTCATGAGTGGGATGCAGAGGGGTTTGAGAAGATGGGCTGCTGAGTGCTTGGGAAGAGGAGCTGCTATGAGAGTGTTGGACAGGGGATTGGGAGGAGGGGTTGCTGAGTAAGTTGGAAGGATGGGTTGAGACCTGTCTCTGTGGTGCAGGAATGGTTTTGAGGGGAGAGGCTGATGAGTGAGTGAATAGAGGGCAGTTGGTTGGGAAGAGGAGCTACTGAGAGTGGTTAGAGAGGGCTTTTGGGAAGACTGCTGAGTGAGTTGGGGTAGGGGATTTGGGAAAAGGGGCTGATGAATGGAGTGAAGAGAGGGCTGAGAAGAGGGACTACTGAGTGAGTGGTGGGGAGAAGTGGATTGGGAAGTGGGTGCGCGTATGCGGGAGGGGGTATTGGGGAGAGGTGTTGCTGAGTGAGAGAGGCTGATGCGTGAATGAGTAGGAGCTTTGGCAAGAGGGGAAACTGAGTGAGTGGACTGTGTTAAGGGAGTGGGAAGAGGGGTGGGGCTGTGTGTGTGTGTGTGTGTGTGTGGTGCAGGATCAATTTGGGAAGAAAAGTTGATGAATGAGTGGGGGGAGGGGAATTGCGAAGAGGGGTTGCTGAGGGGGCCTTGAGAAGAGAGTTGTGTATGTGTGGTGTTGGGGAATGGGGCAGTTTACAATGTCTTTGTGGCTGGGGAGAGGAGCTTCACTGAGTCTTCTGTTGCCAGAAAGTATGGAGAGCTAGGTTGAAACCTAAATGAGTAAATAAAATAACTTTTTTGGAAAGTACTTCTAGAAACACAGATGGTCATGTTTACATAATGTGTTATAATGAACTCTACTCTAGATGCTAGCAAAAAGAAAAATGAAGTATAATGTATAATGTTAATTTTCAAGTTTTTATATATTTCATGGGATGTGGGCATTGCCAGCAAGGCCAGCATTTGTTGCCCATCCTAGTTGCCCTTGTGAATTAAAATGGAGTCAACAATGGAAAATATTACTAAGCACTGCTGTAGCCCTTGCTTTGCTTCACATGTACATAATCTAGCAAGGTCATGATCAGTTGTTAGTCTGGCCATCATCCTGGACTAACTGCACTGAATGCTGATATGCTTAGGTCACTTTGGTGATTTGATAGAAATGTATTGGTCCGCAGTCTTGACTAATAGAAGGTAAGCAGAGGGAAAGCTAATGTTTCAACTGACTTGAAATCTAATAATTCCACCTAGGAGCATTTGCATTTCACAACAGATCATTAAAAAGTACTGTAATTGATGCTTCATCAGAAAAAAATTTCAGACCTTTTTGTCTTCAATCACCCTTATCCCTGAGTATGTTATGTTCACAAGAAGGGAAGTTTCTTGGGAATGAGGTGGGCCAGGTGGATCAAGTGTCAGTAGAGGAAAGTGTAGCTGACAGTCATCATTGTATCATAAGATTTATGTTGACTATGGAAAAGGGCAAGGAACAATCCAGAGTAAGAGTAATTAACTGGGGGAAAGCCAACTTCAATGGGGTAAGAATGGATCTGACCCAGTTAAATTGGAATCAAAGATTGGCAGACAAAACTGTAACATTTTTTTAAAAAAAAGTATGTTCAGGCAGACTCTAGGCACATTGCCACGAAGGGGAAAGGTAGATCAAACAATTCAGAGCTCCCTGGATGATGGGAGAGACAGAGGTTGAGGAAGCAGAAAAAGTGTGCTTATGACAGATGTCAGGTGTATAATACAACTGAGAACTTGGCTGAAGATAGGTTCAGAGTAAAATTGGAAAAGCAAATAAGAGAAGCAGAGAGAGTATGAGACTTGCAGCTAATAGAAGATTTTTTGATTCCCTCTTTAGGCATATAAATAGTAAAAAGGCAGTAAAAAGAGGAGTGGAGTCAATTGGTTACCTAAGAAGGGATTTATATGTTTGCATAGTGGGCATTGATGAGGTACAAAATTAATTCTGGTGCACATCTTCAGCAATACAGGCTGAATGAATTCTGTTGGGGCCCATAACCTTTGTTGTAAACAGTGTGCTCAGTTGTTTTTCGTTATCGTGTGGAGTGAATTGAGTTGGCTGAAGACTGGTGCCTGTCATGTTGGGGGACCTAAGAAGGAAGCTGGGATCATCAACATGACAATTCTGGCTGTAAATGGTTGCGAATGCTTCAGTCTTGCCTTTTACACTGATGTGTTGATTCCTGCCAGAATTGAGGATAGGAATGCTCATGGAGCCTCCTCCTCCACTAATTGTCTAGTGTGACTGGATGTGGCAGGCTGTGGAACTTTGATCTGATCAGTTGGTGTGGAATTGCTTATCTCTGTTAATAGCATGTTTCCTCTGCTGTTTAGTCCTATATTACAGCTTCATCAGATTGGCACCTCATCTTAGGCACACCTGGTGTTGCAAATGACAGGATCTTCTACAATTTTCATTGGACTAGGGTTGCCTTCTGGCATGATAATAATGGTTGAGTGAATGATATCCTAGCGTCATAGGATTACATATTATGGTGGAATAAAATTTTGCAGCTGATGATGACCCACAGCTTCCCCTGCTGGAACTGTTCTAAGTCTATTCGCTTTTGTCTCCACAAGGACTGTGCAGTGGTCACTCCTACTGTACCGTCATGGATGGAGGCGTCTTTATGAGGGTGAAGTAGATTTTCCCCTGTTGGCTTTCGTACCACCTGTCACAGGCCTTGCTTGGCAGCTGTGTCCTTCAGGACTTGACAGCTCAGTCAGTAGTGGTGGTCCTGGGCAACTTTTGGTAATATGCACATTTTTGTCACCCACTCAAAATACATTCTGTGCCGCTGCTATCTTCAGTGTTTCTTCCAAGTGGTGCCTGTGGGAGGGTGTGAGCTGGTAACCAGCAGAAGGTTTCCTTGTCTATATTTGACCTTTTGTCACAGTAATTCATGGGTCATAAGTCAATGTTGAGGACTCTCAGGGCCACTCCTCCCTGACTGTATGCCAGTGTGCCACCACCTCTGGTGGGTCTTTCTTGAAGGTATAATGCTGATGTTGAGTGAATGATATCCTAGGGTCATGGGATTACAGATTATGGTGGAATAAAATTTTGCAGCTGATGATGACCCACAGCTTTCCCTGAATTGCCAGTTTTGAGCTGCTGGAGCTGTTCTGAGTCTATTCGCTTTGTCTCCACAAGGACTGTACAGTGGTCACTCCTACTGTACCGTCATGGATGGAGGCGTCTTTATGAGGGTGAAGTAGATTTTCCCCTGTTGGCTTTCGTACCACCTGTCACAGGCCTTGCTTGGCAGCTGTGTCCTTCAGGACTTGACAGCTCAGTCAGTAGTGGTGGTCCTAGGCAACTCTTGGTAATATGCACATTTTTGTCACCCACTCAAAATACATTCTGTGCTGCTGCTATCTTCAGTGTTTCTTCCAAGTGGGGCCTGTGGGAGGGTGTGAGCTGGTAACCAGCAGAAGGTTTTCTTGTCTATATTTGACCTTTTGTCACAGTAATTCATGGGTCATAAGTCAACGTTGAGGACTCTCAGGGCCACTCCTCCTTGACTGTATGCCAGTGTGCCACCACCTCTGGTGGGTCTCTCTTGAAGGTATAATGCTGAGGCATAGTACTGATGAGGTAAAGATGTCAATTTTCCTTCCTTGAAGGACATTTTGTGAACTTCTGTTGTTTGGAATGTGTTGTAGCTCCACCAGGTTGGCACCTCATTTTTAGGTATGGCTGATGTTGCTGCTGGCATGCTCTCCTGCACTCTTTGTTGAACCAGGGTTGATCTCTGGTTTAATGGTAATGGTAGAATGAGGGATATGCTGAACCATGAGATCACTGATTGTGGTTGGATATAATTCTGAAACTGTTGATGGCCCCTAGTACCTCATGGATGCCCAGTTTTGAGTTGCTAAATCTGTTCCATTTAGCATGGTAGTAGTGCCGCACAACACAATGGAAGTATGCTTAGTGTGAAGATGGTATTTCACCTCCACAAGAACTGTGCGATGGTAATCCTAGCAATACAGTATCACAGAATTGATGAAACACCTAAGGAGGCCATTCAGCCTGTCATGTTTGCGCCAGTTCTGCATAGGAACAATTTACCTAGTGCCACTACCCAGCCTTCTCCCTGTAACCCTTCACATTCTTTCTTTTTGGATACCAATCCAATTCCTTCTTAAATACCTTGATTGAACCCGCCTCCACCATATGATCAGGCAGTAGGTTCCAGGTCCCAATCATTTGATGCAATAAAATGTTTTTTCCTCATGTCGTCATTACTTCTTTTGTCAATTATATTAAATCTGTGCTCTCTTGTTCTTGATCCTTCCACCAATGGAAACATTTTCCCCCATCTACTCTGCCCAGACCCCCTCATGATTTTGAATACCTCTATCAAATCTCCTCTTGACCTTCTCCAATGAAAATACTCTTAACTTATCCAGTTTTTCTGCATAATTGAAGTTCCTCATCCCTGGGACCACTTTCTCAAATATTTTCTGCACTCTCTCTTGAGGCTGAGCTGATGTTTTACACAAAGTTTAGCATAACTTCATTGCTTTTATGCTGTATTCTCCTGTTAATAAAGCCTAAGATGCTGTCTGCTTTATTAACTTCCCTCAATTTGTCTTGCCACCTTAAAATGATTTATGCACATATGCACCCAGGCTTCTCTGCCCCTGCACCCTTTTTACAATTGTACCCTTTATATTGCCCCTCTGTGTTCTTCCCAACAAATGAATCACTTTGTACTTCCCTGTGTTAAATTTCATCTGCTACTTGTCGGCCCTCCCACCAAGTTGTCTATGTCCTTTTGAAGTTCTACACTATCCTCCTCATAGTTCACAATGCTTTCAAGTTTCATAAGATCTGCAAATTTTGAAATTGTGGTTTTTGTCTGTAAATGGCTCTACTCCTCTTACCACCCTTTACTGTTTATATGCCTATAGAAGACTTTGGGATTTCCTTTTTATGTTAGCTGCCAGTTTCTTCCCAAACCCCTTTTTGCTTCTCCTATTTGCCGCTTGGCCTCTCCTCTGAACATTCTATATTCAGCTTGTTTGTCTATTGTATTTTTTACCTGACACCTGTCATAAGTACATGTTTTTTTAACTCTTTTTTTCTATCATCTTTGTCATCCAGGGAGCTCTGGATTTGTTTGCCCTATCTTTCCTTTTTGAGGGAATGTACCTTGACTGTGTCCAAATTATCTCCTCTTTGAACGTTTCACATTGATTGGTTACCATTTTTTCTGCCAATCTTTCACAGAATTGTTACAGTGCAGAAGGAGGCCATTCAGTCATCGTGTCTGCACCGGTTTTCCAAATGAGCATTATGACTCAGTGCCATTCTCCTGCCTTTTCCCTGTAACCCTGCACACATTATTTCTATTTAAATAATTACCTAATGCCCTCTTGAATGCCTTGATTGAACTTGCCTCCACCACACTTGCACGCAGTGCATTCCAGACCCGAACCACTCGCTGTGTAAAAAAGTTCTCTCTCATCGCATTTGCTTCTTTTGCAAATCACTTTAAATCTAGCCCTCTCGTTCTCGATCCATTTATGAGCGGGAATGGTTTCTCCCTGTCTACTCTGTCCAGCCCCCTCATGATTTTGAACACCTCTAACTAATCTCCTCTTCACCTTCTCTCCAAGGAGGACAGTTCCAACCTTTCCAATCTATCTTCATAACTGAAGTTTCTCATCCCTGGAGCCATTTTTGTAAATCACTTATGCACTCTCTCCAATGAATTCACATCCTTCCTAAACTGTGGCCCCCAGAACTGTACACAATACTCCAGCTGAAGTCTAACTGATGACCTATACAAGTTCAACATTACCTCTTTGCTTGGGTACTCTGTGCCCCTGTTAATAAAGCCTAGGATACTGTATACTTTACTAATTGCTCTCTCCACCTGTTCTGCCACTTTAATGACTTATGCACATATCCACCCAGGTTCCTCTGCTCCTGCACATCCTTTAGAGTTGTATCCCTTACTTTATATTGTCTCTCCATTTTCCTCCTATCAAAATGAATCACCCCACACCCCTCTGCATTGGACTTCAACTGCCACCTATCTTCCCACTCCACCAACTTGTCCATGTCCTTTTGAAGTTCTACACCGTCCCTCTCTCAGTTTACAATCCTTCCAAGTTTTGCATCATCCGCAAACTTTTAAATTGTTCCCTGAGCACCAAGATCTAGATCATTAATATATATCAGGAAAAGCAAGGGTCCCAATACCGGCCCTTGGGGACTCCACTACAAACCTCCCTCCAGTCTGAAAAATACCCACTAACCATTACTTGCTGTTTCCTATTAGTCAGCCAATTTACATTGCTACTGCCCCCTTTATTTCATGAGCTATAACTTTCCTCAAGTCTGTTGTGCGGCACTGTATCGAATGTCTTTTGGAAATCCATGTACACCACATCAACAGCATTACCCTCATCAACATCTGTCACCTCTTAAAAAAACTCCAGCAAGTTAGCTAAACATGATTTTCCCTTAAGGAATCCATGTTGACTCTTCCTAATCAGCTCACATTTTTCCATGTGACCATTAATTCAATCCCAAATAATTGTTTTGAGGAGCTTCCCCATCACCAAAGTTAAACTGACTGGTCTGTAATTGCTGGGCTTATCCTTACAACCTTTTTGAACAAGGGCTCAATGTTTGCAATTCTCCGGTCCCCTGGCACCTCCCCTGAGTCTAGAGAAGACTGCAAGATTATGGCCAGTGCCCCTGCAATTTCCACTCTCACTCCCTTCAGTATCCTTGGATGCATCTCATCTGGTCCCGGTGCCTTGTCAACTTTAAGTACTAATTAGTTATCCAATACCTCCTCCTAATCAATTTTAAACACTTCTAGTGACAGGGTTTCCTTGGCAAAGACAGATGCAAAATATTCATTTAACACCTCAGCCATGCCCCCTGCCTCCATGTGTAAATCCCCTTCGACCCTACTCTTCCTTTTACCACCCTTTTACTATTTATGTGCTTATAGAAGACTTTGGGATTCCCCTTTATGTTGGCTGCCAGTCTTTTCTCATAATCCCTCTTCACTTCTCTTTTTTGCTGCTTCACCTCTCCTCTGAACCTTCTGTATTCAGCTTGGTTCTCAGACTACTCCTTAAAGGAAATTTCACTCCATACAACCTGGCAGATTGTATCAAACAGCATGTCCCAGCTGCTGTCCTCAACTGGCAAAGTATAGACAGTACCCAACCAGTCCACGCTTGCAAAACTCAAAACACAGCGCCAACATTAAATGTGATTCTACGATTGGACAGCATTTGATAAATTATCCTCAGCATGCTAAGAATTACACTGACAGCCGATATAAGATTGTCAGCTGGGCTCATAGTGTGGCACATTTGCATGTACTGGAAGCTACATGTATTAATACACAGGGCCCTGTTCTTTGCAGACAGAGAGAACATGTACATACATTGCGCCTGTTTCAGCTAAATAAAATGTGGCAGCCATTCACTGACTCAGGGCAATGCCTTGACCAATCATGGTCAAGCTGCCAGGTTTAAATTTCAGACAATGCGTGGTAGTTAACTGGCAGTCACCCTCTGGTGCATTCTCCATGGCATTGCCTCTACCAATCAGAGTCCACTTGCCAACCGATCAGCACTCTCTTCACATACAGTATAAATTGTTGTTTTCCCCTTACATTAGTATTTTTGCAAAGTGCCCTGATGAGTGCAAAATGAACAGATTTGATATACCTCTCTTTCTCAGCAATACTTTTTTTGAAGCTCCACCATCTCCCCGCTCCAAAATTTTCAATTAGATTTTAACACAATGGTGGCTATCAATTTTTAACAAATAAGCTTGTAATGCTGTAATTACTCATTGTCCCACACTCTCTTAACAGCAGAGGCATTACCATTATCAGCAGGAGAACAATATAGATTGTATATTTGGATAGGCAGTTTCTGTTTTATATGTGAACATAGGAAAGTATAATGGAAATATGAATAAGGAAGAATCTGCATAATAGGTTGAAATCATGTCAGTGTAGCCTGGCTCCATTATGCTTTAGCCCTTGAACCTGGCTCACCTGTAAAGCACACTTGGTTTTGATTCCTCGTTTGTAGTGCTGTAGGAGATTGACTAGCAATATACTTGCTTCGTCATGATTTTGTAATGCTTTCTCATGTCTAAGTGAGTGATGTCTGATCATAAGCAATACTACCATAATCTAATTGATAACTATTCATGTTTACTATAATGGTTAGATTTTAAACACTAGGTGGCACTGCTACCCCTTCCAACTTGTATCTCTAACTACATTCAATTCACACTGAGCCTCCACAATTCTTGTAGTTGAAATCTTTCTCTGTCTCTCAATGTGAGGTCCAGCCTTTTGTTCCCCCTCACACTGATTGGTTCATTGGTCTCCTGACCCAAATCTCTGGTACCCCCTTGCTGCCTTCATCATAAGTTGCTCCTATAGGGCCTGCTGATTTTTTTTTATTTTGGCTTGATCTAAAGCATTTCAATTTAATGCACTGTCTGCAGCATATGCTACAATTTAAAGGTCACCTACTATTTAGGAAGCCTGTGCTTAAAAGTAGTTGTTCATCAGTGCATGTAGGATAACTTGCATGTATTATTTGCTTGTATTGTAATATAGCACCAGTTCCTAAAGAAATTAAATATTTTGTGCAGAAAGTTGAAGTGGTTTTAGAAATCAGGTTGAGATTTTTTTTAAGCAAAAAAACTGACATTAACAAGAATTTATTTGTTTAAAGTAATTTCGCATCAGTTTTTTTCAACTCTTCAAAAGAAAGGCATTTGTGCAATTGAATTACCATTGGAGCAGTTTTGCTGCTTCCATTCTTGCTCAAGGATATTCTCTCAAATGCAAAGCAGAGTTCTGGCCCAGCAGATTGTCCTGTACAGTTTTGTGGAAACTTTGCTTTTACAGTCATGGGAGGGCAGAAGAAGTGGCTCATCTCTCTATTCAGAGACTCAGTGCTGAACCTTTATCACCAGGAAATGTCTCAAGCTTCTGGGTGATGGACTGTTCAATTATTTCATATTGTACTAATACATTATTTTATGTTATGAATTAAGCCTAGGCACAGCAGTCTCGGTAATGGCTAAGATACCACTATTGGAGTGCCTGACCAGACACAGTTATCGAGAATGTCAGGAAAGACTGAAATTACCTACAGAAAAAGAAAGCACAGAGAAAGAAAGCACGGAAGAAGAAACTGAAGATGAGAGGTCCAGCAGTTCGGTACTTTGTTCTGTTAAATCTGCAGTTAACAGGAAATCACCCTCTAGTTCTATATCATTTGGACATTCTGTGCAGAACAGTGTTATTCAACAGGAAGAAAAGGACAACGAGACCAACGATGAAAGAGCTCAGAAGACTGCAGCAGAAGATGAATTTAAAGAAGAAATGGATGACCAAGCTTTCTTCAATGTCTCCTTATTGGACTGGATTAATGTACAAGATAGACCAAATGATGTGGAATCGTTGGTCAGGAAATGCTTTGATTCAATGAACCGAGTAAGTTTTCGAGATTTCAAATTCAAGATGTTTGGTCAAATATTTGGCTAATCCAGGATTTTGAAAATAAACAAAGGCACCATTTTTCATATAATAGTTACCTGAGAGTCTTTTTTTAAGTAGTTTTTGTTGTTTAAAATTTAGAAGTTTCAATTTCATAATAGAACTTTTTCATTCAACAGACTCAGACTTCTAGTTTCTAGTCCAGTGCATTTCTCAAAACTTAAACCGAACTATAAAATTACAGGATTTACTTGTGATATCCAATAGTAAATTTAGTCAATACTTTTATGGAATAGAAAAATAATTTGAGATGGTACGTGTTCTAAAGGGGGACGATTTCAGCAATTTGACAAAGCTCAACCTAAAATGGATTAATGTATGAATTTGAATACGTTAGAGTATAGGTTTGAATGGTACTTTTTTCAATACAGGTATTTGTTTTTCACAGTTGTCTTGGTATAGCAGATTTGTAAACCAATGAAAAGCTTTAATCTAATCAAAGACATTCATCAGTTGCTGACATGTTAACCATACATCGCATGAGGAGTAGAGGGTGTAAGAGAAAATATTGTTAACCATTTCTGGACAGTAATTTAAACACCCTCATACCTTTTTTTTTGCTTTCAGCTTGATCCAGAAATTCTTCAGCCGTTTTTGACAGACTGTCGTGAAACAATTGCCAAACTTGATAATCAGAACATGAAGGCAATTAAGGGACTCGAGGACCGACTATATGCCCTGGATCAAATGATAGCCAGCTGTAACAGACTGGTGAATGAACAAAAAGAATTAGCTCAGGTAAATCTCCATTACAAAACGTAGGTCACTGCTGGATGATATGTGTGGTGTATTTCAAGGCTGTGAGACACTATAAGGGGTTCAGATGTTGTTGTGAAGCTTGAGCTATTTATTGATGTAATTTTAACTGAAATGTATATCTGTCAGACACATCCCTAACTAGGTCTGTGTAATGTATAAGAACTATTATGACTCAGATTTTAACTTGTGGCATACTGCATTCAGGAGTCTCTGATAGTACATGGGAAACATGGAAGTAAGTGCCAGATGTCTGTCAGTAATGTTTTGATTCAGTTAACGTGCTATAATCTTGCTTCCGGGTTCCCCATCCAGTCAGTGTCATTGGACGTGATGTGGACTCGTATGACACAATCTCAGCTCCAGTATTTAAAGGAGTTTGTAGTTTGAACCAAAGAGAGAATGTGCCAGAATGGAGTCTATGTGGCAAAGGCTGAGCCTTGTTTCAGTGACACCTCCCTGCATGTGCAGCTGGGGTTGTGAGGAGGCTGAGAGTGATACACTTCCCTAACGATGGGAGGAAGAAACCTATAGTGAACACCGAAAGGTGTCGTTGGAGGTAGCAGGGGAGGTCAGCAGCAGAAGTGTAGTTCTATGCTGCTGGATTCAATTCAAAGTGCTTGAAGGACCTAATCAATTTAGGCAAAATGAGTACAGTGACACTTTTAAACATATATCAGGAAAAGCAAGGGCCCAACGCTGACTCTTGGGGAATTCCACTATAAACCTTCCTCCAGGTCGAAAAGTATCCATTAAACATTGTTCTGTTTCCTGACACTCTGCCAATTTTGTATCCCTGTTACTACTGCCCATTTATTCCACAAGCTATAACTTTACTCACGAGCATGTTGTTTGGCACTGTAACAAATGCCTTTTGGAAGCCCATGTCACATCAATAACATTGCCCTCATCAACCTTCTCTGTTCCCTCTTCAAAAAACTCCCAAGTTAGTTGAACACTATTTTCCTTTAAGAAAAGCCAGCCCGGATTTGTTAACCTGCATTTGTCCATGTGACTCTTTGACAAATCTTGTAGAAACAATAATTCAGGACAAACACATTTCCTCCTTCATCAAATCATGCTTAGCCTGCCAAATCAATTTATGATTTTCTAAGTTATCCCTTCCTTAGTAATGAGTTCTAACATTTTCCCAATGATATATCTGGCCTGTAGTTTACTGTTTTCTCTCTTCCTCCCTTACACTCAGTCATGTTGACTTGATTGCAGCAGCAAGTGAATATGACCAGTTTCATTATGATGATTTGCAGTATATTCTTCTCGTGTCTGGGCTAGTCTTTGCCTTTTATCTCTTACGTGGCATTGATGCATGTAGAAACATTAAATGGAGGCCACTGATGGCAACTCTTCAGAGGAGTTCAGTCCTTCTGAAGATGTACCTTCGTAGGAATCATTCAGACCAGTTTAGATACTCATTTTTTCAGTGGGACCACTGAGGCAGATAGTTGGGTTTTCTGCTGGGGTTAGCTGGTGATTTACACAGTTCAGTTGAGCGATAACAGATAGGAGACATATGGGCAGTAGTAGAGAGTCTAGGTTGGAAGACATGATCCTTGCCAAGCTTTGCTCAGCTGAACACATTTGATGTACCTTTGTCATTGAAGAGGACAGTCATTGAGTAGCAACAGTCAGGGTGCGATGCATTGATAGGCCTTTACGGTGGCACTTCATGATTGCAAGAAGATTTGAGAATCTACCTCAAGCAGGAGGAGGGGGTGCGTCGATGATGTCAAAGGCTGTTCAAACGATATGCTATTTCCATGGATAGAATGGCCAGTGCTGTGAACTGTCATATTTAAATTAAATGAGTCTTCAACACCATGGAGCAGATTCTGTATGCCGTCTTAAATGAGCAGTACAACGAGAGAACAGGCCATCCTCGACTGGGTATTGTGTAAGGAGAAAGGAATAATTGGCATTCTAGTTATGGGAGGCCCTTTTGGGATGAGCGACCATAATATGATAGAATTCTTCATCAAGATGGAGAGCGACATAGTTGATTCTGAGACTTGGGTCCTGAATCTTAATAAAGGAAACTACGATGGTATGAGGCCCAAGTTGGCTATGATGGATTGGGAAACATTACTTAAAGGGACAACGGTGGATAGGCAATGGCAAACATTCAAAGAGCGCATGGGTGCACTGCAAGAATTATTTATTCCTGTCTGGTGCAAAAGTAAAACAGGAAAGGTGGCCAAACCATGGCTCACAAGGGAAATTAGAGATAGTATTAGATCCAAGGAAGAAGCATACAAATTAGCTAGAAAAAACAACAGACCTGAAGATTGGGAGCAGTTTAGAATTCAGCAAAGGAGGACCAAGGGATTGATTAAGAAGGGGAAGAAGAGTACAAGAGTAAGCTGCAGGGAATATAAAAACTGACTGTAAAAGTTTCTATAAGTATGTGAAGAGAAAAAGATTGGTGAAGACAAATGTAGGTCCCTTACAGTCAGAAACAGGGGAATTTATAATGGGGAATAAAGAAATGGCTGACCAACTAAATAGGTACTTTGGTTCTGTCTTCACAAAGGAGGGCACAAATAACATACCAGAAATATTGGGGAACACAGGGTTTAGTGAGAGGGAGGAATTGTAAGAAATCTGTATTAGTAGGTAAATGGTGTTGGGGAAATTGATGGGATTGAAGGCCGATAAATCCCTGGAGCCTGATAATCTACATCCCAGAGTACTTAAAGAAGTGGTCCTAGAAATAGTGGATGCATTGATGGTCATCTTCCGAGATTCTATAGACTCTGGAACAGTTCCTACAGATTGGAGGGTAGTTAATGTAATCCCACTATTTAAAAAGGGAGGCGGAGAGAAAACAGGGAATTATAGACCAGTCAGCCTGATGCCGGTAGTGGGGAAAATTGCAGAGTCCATTACAAAAGATTTAATAGCTGAGCACATGAAAAACATAGGCAGAATCGAACAGAGTCAGCATGGATTTATGAAAGGGAAATCATGCTTGACAAATCTACTTGAATTTTTTGAGGATATAACTAGTAGAGTTGATGAGGGGGAGCCAGTGGATGTAGTTTATTTGGACTTTCAGAAGGCTTTTGATAAAGTCCCACTTAAGAGATTGGTGTATAAAGTTAAAGCGCATGTGATTGGGGGTAGTGTATTGCGATGGATAGAAAACTGGTTGGCAGACAGGAACCAAAGAGTGTGAATAAACAGGTCTTTTTCCGAATGGCAGGCAGTGACTAGTGGGGTAGCACAAGGATCGGTGCTGGGACCCCAGTTATTCACAATATATACTAATGATTTAGATGAGGGAATTAAATGTAATATCTCCAAATTTGCAGATGAGTCAAAGCTGGGTGGGAGGGTGAGCTGTGAGGAGGATGCAGAGATGCTTCAGTGTGATTTGGACAAGCTGAGTGACTGGGCAAATGCATGGCAGATGCAGTATAATGTGGATAAAAGTGAGGTTATCCATTTTGGTAGCAAAGACAGGAAGCCAGATTATTATCTGAATGGCTATAAATTGAGAGAGGGGACTGTGCAACGAGACCTGGGTGTCCTTGTACACCAGTCGCTGAAGGTAAGCATGCAGGTGCAGCAGGCAGTAAAGAAGGCAAATGACATGTTGGCCTTCATAGCCAGAGGATTTGAGTACAGGAACAGGGATGTCTTGCTGCAATTGTAAGGGCCTTGGTGAGACTACACCTGGAATATTGTGTGCAGTTTTGGCCTCCTTATCTGAGGAAGGATGTACTTGCTACAGAGGGAGTGCAGCGAAGGTTTAACCGACTGATTCCTGGGATGGCGGGACTGACATATGAGGAGAGATTGAGTCAATTAGGATTATATTCGCTGGAGTTCAGAAGAATGAGGGGGGATCTCATAAAATTCTAACAGGACTAGGACAGGACAGGGTAGATGCAGGAAGGATGTTTCTGATGGTGGGGGAGTCCAGGACCAGGGGGTCACAGTCTGAGGATATTGGGTAGACCATATAGGACGTAGATGAGGAGAAATTTCTTCACCCAGTGAGTGGTGAGCGTGTGGAATTCATTACCACAGAAAGTAGTTGAGACCAAAACATTATATGTTTTCGCTCTTGGGGCGAAAGGGATCAAAAGGTATGGGGAGAAAGCGGCAGCAGTCTATTGAGTTGGATGATCAGCCATGATCATAATGAATGACAGAGCAGGCTCGAAGGGCCGAATGCTCTGCTCCTGCTCCTAGTTTTCTATGTTTCTATGATTACACATTGTGGTATTGGAATGCAGTTCTGCTGCAGTGAGCCCAATGTGCCTCACTGAAGCAGTTTTGAGATGCTAGGTCTGTTCTGAAGATATATAATTTAACATAGTGGTAGTATTGTGCAATGTGGTAGATGTTGTCCTCAGTGTGAAGACATGACGTGGTTTTTCCAAGGACTTGTGTAATGGTAACTCCTACCAATACTGGATAGGTACATCTGCAACAGGTTGTCTGGTGAGAACTAATTAAAGTTAGTTTTTCCCTTGTTGGTTGTCTCACCACCTGTTGCATGCTCAGTCCTGCAGCTGTGCCCTTCAGGACTCAGCCAGCTTGGGCAAAAATGGTGTACCGAGCCATTCCTGCTGATGGAAATTGAAGTCTCCCACCCCGATTACATTGCATGTCATTTTTCGCCTCAGTGCTTCTTCCAAGTGCCCGTTATGTGAGTTCATGGAATCTAGAGTTACTGTTAAATAAAAATGGCTGTCCTTAATTTCTTGTTGAACTGTGGATAGAGTTTAATCAAATAATTTCTTTGGATGACAGTTTTTTTGTATCCTAGAGCAGATATACTGATGACTTAAAGGTGTTTTGATTTCTTCCTCTTCTAGCCATTTTAAATTGGAACCAGCAATTTTCCATGAGCCACTGTGGACATTTATTTTTCTGACAATTTTGTGGTGTCTGTGTGTCACAATTCACATAAACATCAGTAAACGTGTTTCTTCACAGTACGTAAGCACTCCGAATCTGCCCCAAGTCGGCCAAAAACTAAGCAAAAAAATTAACCAGTTCAAGGAAATAAATATATTTTAGAATACATGCTTTGAGAGCACTGCTTCATGCAGATTTTAAGTTGCTGAAATGATGTGAATTTATGATAGTGTTCAGTGGATTATCGGAACTTTTGAAGTGTTTCTGTACTGCTTAAAAAAATTTAATGGATGTGAGTTTTGCTTAATCAGCATTTGTTTTATACCAACAGGGATTTTTAGCTAATCAGAAGAGAGCTGAAAACCTGAAAGACCCATCTGTTCTTCCTGATTTATGCCTGAGTCATGCAAATCAGTTAATGATTATGTTAACAAACCACAAGAAACTGCTGGATATTAAACAGAAATGTACCACTGCTAAGCAGGAACTTGCAAACAACTTGCAAGTCAGATTGAAGTAAGTTTGATCATGCTTGAGTTTTATCAGACTCTGGAAAGGAAATATCATTACCAGTTTCTCACAATAAAGAAGCAACTATATTTATTTCAAAACTTAGTTACTAGAGTGAGAGACTTTTTCTTAGTTTTGAATTCTTTTTAAGTGAAATGTCTACATTTATGGAGATAAGTAATTTCAATTTCCTTGCAGATTTAGAATTCAATTTATAGGCAGAGCTGCAGATAAATTGAAACCCTCCCGTGCTACAAAATATACTATGCTAAAACATACTAAATATACTGTGCGTATACTCTCCTGAGGCACTGTGGTAGCAGGAATTGATGGTCCATTTTTTGAACTGTATAAAGAGCTTTATAAGCTGGCTCTAAATTGTTCCCCAGCACCATATTTATGCTGTTAACACCATTTTCATTACTTTTGGATCCATTCTTAAATTCTTCTTAGTTTGAAATAGGGGACATTTAATCTTCAGATATCGGCACTGGAAATTTCAAAACAACGCTAGTTTGTGTATCAGCACTATCTGATTGTTACGTATTTCATTTTAACATTTAAACTGCAATGTACAACAATGTTTAGATGACAATAGCAATGGTTTCAGAGAGCAAAATATTTAACTTTGTGTGTGTGTTTGTATGTGTGTGTATGTATAGAGAGAGAATCTAACCATCCCTCCTTGGCGATCAATGGCATTACCATCGCTGAATCCCACACTATCAACATCTTGGGGGTTACCATTGACCAGAAACGGAACAAGACTAGCCATATAAATACGGTGGCTACAAGAGCAGGTCAGAGGCTAGGAATCCTGTGGCAAGTAACTCACCTCCTGACTCCCCAAAGCCTGTCCACCATCTATCAGGAGTGTGATGGAACACTCTCCACTTTCTGGATGAGTGCAGCTCCAACAACACTCAAGAAGCTTGACACCTTCCAGGACAAAGCCAGCCTGCTTGATTGTCATCACAACCACATTCACTCATGCCATGCACAGTGGCAGCATTGTGTACCATGTGCAAGATGCATTGCAGGAACTCACCACGCCTCCTTAGACAGCACCTTCCAAGCCCATGATCACTACCATCTCGAAGGACAAGGGCAGCAACATATGGGAACACCACCATCTTCCAAGCCACTCCACCATCTTGACCTTGAACTGCTTTGCCATACCTTCACTGTTGCGGGACCTCCATTCTTAACAGCACTGTGGATATACCTGCATCACATGTTTCTGCAGTGGTTCAAGAAGGCAGCTCACTGCCACCTTCTCAAGGGCAGCTAGAGATGGGCAATAAATGCTGGCCTAGCCACTGACACCCACATCCAATGAATGAATAAAAAAAATATACAAAATATATATAAAAATTTGCACTTTCCTGGCTGCCTTCCATAATCCTCGACTCCCTTATCTATCAAAAATCTATCTAACTCGGCCTTGAATAAATTCAGTGACCCAGCCACCACTGCTTTCTGGGGAAAAGAATTCCACATACGAATGGCCCTCTATTTATATAAGTTGTGAATAGTTGAGGTTTAAGCACTGATCCCTGTGGCAGTCCATGGCCAATCCGAAAACCGATTTATCCCTACACCCTGTTTCTTGTTAGCTAACCAATTCTTTCTCTGTGCTAATATGTTACCACCCCCCCACCTTGCTCCTCAAACACTGTGCTCTTATCATGTGTAGTAATCTTTGCTGTGGTACCCTATCAAATGCCTTTTGGAAATCAAGGTACACCATGTCTGCAGGTTACCCTTCATACACATTGCTTGTTTCTTTCTCAAAGAACTCTAATAATTTAGTTAAACACCATTTTCATTTCACAAAACCATGCTGACTCAGCCTGATTCCATTATGATTTTCTAAGTATCTCACTATAACCTCAATGTAGGTTCTAGCAATTTCCCTACAACAGATGTTAGGCTGATTGGCTTGTAGTTTCCTGCTTGCTTTCTGTCTCCTTTCTTGAATAAAGGTGTTATATTCGCTACTTTCCAATCCACTAGGACCCTTCTAGAATCTAAGGAATTTTGTAAGATGATAACCAATGTCTCTACTATCTCTGCAGCTGCTTTCTTTTAAGACCCTATGGTGCAGACCATCAGGCCCTGTGAACTTGTCAGACTTTAGGTCTAATAGTTTTCCAGTATTTTTCCTGATAACGGTGATTCTTTTAAGTTCCTCCCTCCCCATAACCCCTTGATTTTCAAGTGTTTTTGGGAGGTTTTCTGAGTGAAGATTGACATAAAATGTCTGTTCAACGCTTCCACCATTTCTTGTTTTCCATTATGAATTCCCCAGATACACACTGTACAGGACCAATACTAGCCTTAGTTACTCTATTTTTCCTATTTAAGTACTTACAGAAATTCTTACTGTCTGGCTTTATATTACTAGCTAGCTTTCTCTCATACTCTGCTTTCTCGTCTTTTTTACTTATTCTTTGGACAGATTTTAAGATATAGCAATCTTCTGACCTACCATGAATCTTTGCGAATTTGTGTTTCTTTCAATTTGATATAAATCTTAACTTCCTTATTCAGCCATGGATGATGCATCCTTTTCAAAGAGTTTTTCTCACTAGGGGAAACCTTTAACAGTTAATATCTCCTTAAAAGTTCTGCCACAGCATTCCTATTGTCCTCCCTTTTAACACAGTTTCCCAGTTTACTTTAACCAGCTCTGACTTCATATCTTTATGGTTAACTTTATTTAGTTTTAAAACACCAGTCTTAGACCCACACTCTCTCCACCCTCCTTCAAACTGAAAGTGATATTCTACCATGTTATGAGCGCTGTCACTTGGAGTCTCCTTTACTATGAGGTTATTGATTAATCCTGTGTCGTTGCACATTACCTGGCCTAGTATATCCTGCTAACTTCTTGTCTCTAGAATGTACTGCTCTAAGAAATTGTCTCGAATACTCTTTAGGAACTCGTTTTCCAGGCCACCTTTGCCAATCTGATTTGCCAAATCAACATGTATCTTAAAGCCATCCATGATTATTGCAGTAACTTTCTTCCACATCTTGTTTCTTCCTGTATACTCTGCCCTACAGTGTAACTGCTGTTGGGGCTATACTCCTTCCAGTGACCTTTTACCTTTCCTATTTATAACCTCTACCCAAATTGATTCTACATCTTGCCCCTTCGAGCTAAGGTCATCTGTCACTACTGTACTAACGTCATCCTTAATTAACAGAGCTACTCACCACCTATTCCTAGCTTCCTACCTTTTTGAAATGTCAAATGCCCTTCAATATTCAGGTCCCAGCCTTGGTAATCCTGCAACCATGTCTTCATGATGGCTATCAGGTAATACATAGTTATTTCTATCTGTGTTAATAATTCATCCATTTTGTTACAAATGCTGCGCACATTCAAATACAGAGCCTTTAGCGCTTTCTTTTTCCCATTTGAAATCTCTGGCCTTATCTGCTGGTGCACTGAGAGGTTTGTACACTCTGTCCTTTCCTGTAACACTCTGGTTATCATTACCCAAATTGCTATCCTGCTCTCTTACCTCGTTCTTTCTGTTTGGTTTGCCACACTTCCTCTCACATGATCCTTTCTCCCCACCTATTTAGTTTAAAGCCCTCTCTACCAACCTTGTTACAAGACTCACCAGAAAACCTTTCGCAACACGTTTCAAGTGAAGACCATCCCAGTGAAACTTTCCCCAGGACTGGTGCCAGTGCCCCACGAATCGAAACTCATTTTTCCTACACCAGTCTTTGAGCCATGCTTTCAAGTCTCTAATCTTATTTACCCCATGTCAACTTGCATGTGGCTCAAGTAATAATCCAGAGGTTATTACCTTTGAGGTTCTGCTTTTGAATTTAGCCCCTAGCTGCTTATGCTCCTTATGTAGAAACTCTTTCCTAGTCTTGTCTGTGTCATTGGTACCTACCTGGACCACAACAACTGGATCCAGCCCCTCCCACTGAAAGTTTCTCTGCAGCCCTGATCAAATGTCCTGAATCATGTCACTGGGCAGATAACACAGCTTTCTGGATTCTTGCTCTCAGCTGCAGAGAATTATCTTTCCTCTTGACTATACTACTTCCTCCTACCACTACAGTCCTATTTACTCCCCTATAAATACAATAGAATGGTTATAGCAAACAAAGAGGCCGTTTGGCCTGATATGCCCACATCTGCTCTCTACAGCAGCCCCTAGCTAGAGCCATATAATTTGTATGGTGAGTATTGACACAGGAAGAAATCTTGGAAAATCCCTAGGGTACAAAGCATGCACAAATGTCTTTAGGGATATGGAACTAAGGACCACTGATCTTTCAAAGAGCTAACAGGCCTCCAGCTGGGCACTTAAGTGTCTATGATTCCATGATTGAATGGATATGTATGTTTAGGTTTTGAGATTTTCTCTGCAGAAGACAAAAAAAAGCTGTTTTGCGGTTTTAGTGTTGAATGCATTCCATTATACTTTGACGCATTGCACACAGAGCAGCGGTTATCTACAGCTGTTTAAAAAGTTTGCAGTGGCATGTAATATTGTGTACTTTTTAGTTATATTGATGGGTGGAATTGTGTGTTAAATTATTGCTGTGGTTTAGCAATACCTGGCTGGCATTGAATTTTGTAGATGCTGACTGGCATCGAGAGCAGGAAAGGATTCCATCAATTAAAGGAAATGAAGCAGTTGGAAAGGTCTGTAGCAAGAATATAATAGCCTTTTGTGTGAAACTTTCATTAAAGAGCCTTTTGGAAGTCAGGGTATATCACCTCACATTCTCAAAATAGTTGAAGATTAGCCAGGTAGGATCTTCCCTGTCTGAATCCCTGCTCACTGCTGGTAAGTAGGCAGGTGTACAAATTTTTCTTGAGTTTATTCCTGATAATTGATTCCATTATGTGGCATGGAATGGAAATGAGACTAACAGGTCAGTAACTGCCTGTATCTGTTTTGTCACCCTTTTTGAATGTGAGCACCATATTAGTCTGGGGGTACAAGAAGATTAGAAACAGTGTTGGGTGAGCCTCTAATTATGATTGGTGCTTCATAAATCTCCTGTCTTTTTGAATGCTGAGATAATTACCATATAGCTCTGGATTTGTTTGTTTGAGCACAATTATCCTGTTTAGAAATTCCTTCTTCTATAGTTAAATAATATGCATTGTGAGTCCATGAGGCTGCTATTTATAGTAGCTTTTTAAGTTGCTGCCATTTGGTTGAAAAGAATTGAAAATTGCACCAATTTGGGCTCAGTATAGAGCAAGAGAGATACTTGATTGCAGCACATTTCTTCAGTATACTTGATTCAGTGATTTTCTTTGTTAGATTCACTAGTTGTGTATAGATTATTCCTTCATGTGAAGACTATTATAACTTCATGTGCTTAATGGCTACTGTATAAAGAATACTTAATAAAGAATACAGACTTGAATTGTAAAATAGTTTTTAAAATCTATTGCTTATTTGTAAATATATTTATTTCCTACAAATTCACTTTAAGAAGTGCTTTCAGATATTTTAGCGTGATGTTTTAGATGATAATTTGCTATCAAAATGAAGGTGAGGCTAATAGCACATATTTATATGCAAGTAGTACAAGAATTGCAGGTGAGGGCAGATGTGGGATTAAATGCTGAAATCTAAAGATTGCTGTCAGAAATCAGTTTTGCCTTAGCAAGATTGTGTTTTTAAAAAGATTATCTGCCTCTCCAGTAAAATGCATTGAATGGCTGTGAAGGTGATGTATTTGTGTGATACCTGGACTAAACTCTCCACAAAAAGCCCCAAGTCCTGTCCATTTCAGTCCATGTACCCTTTTAATGACATAAGTATTAATTATTACCAGTTAATCTCTGAAAATTAGCCATCACAAGTCTGAAACCCTATTCCTTCAGGTTTTAATTGCTGAAGATTTCTTTTAAATGTAAACATTTTCTGTTTCATCTTCCTTCTCCAATCTTCCAATCCCCCCTCCCCCCCACACCCCAAATTAATATTTTTGTACCTACTTTGACTTTTAATTCACTCACTCTAACTTATACATCTTTCTTGGTCCTTGTGCTGTTAATTTCAGTCTTCTGGTCTGATTGGTTAAAGACGTGCATAGTTGTTTCCCTGTCTACCAAGGTCCCAAAAGCTCTGTTTCTCTTGATGTGACATTATCATCTCACATTTTCAGCAATTTGCCAAGGAAAGGATTTTAAAACTCAAACATGCAAGGTTCACTTTGTGGCGCAAATTATGTCCATTACTTATGATAAAATAGTAACGTTTGTCAGAATACCACTGTAGAAGCTTTCGGTAGATTTTACTGTCGTTACAAACTTTCCACCTGTTTCAAAATTACATAGTGATTTAGTGCTGATTGTTTTGTGTCTTTGTTAGGTGGTGCTGTTATGTGATGCTTCACGCAGATCAGAATGGTGAAAAACTCCAGGCTTTGCTACGGCTTCTGACAGAATTGCAGGAGAGAGTCCGGATTGTTGAGGCACTTAGTACTGTTCCGCAAATGTACTGCCTCGCTGTTGTTGAGGTAGTAAGGCGGAAAATGTTCACTAAACATTACAGGGAGGTATGTTAATCAATTCTGGTGTAAACTTCCATATAATATTACTATTCATGTACAAGATTTAAAAATAAACAAAATAATTCACTTTTTATTTTAAAGTGGACCAGTGCTCTTGTAAAAGAGGGAAAGCAACTCTACGAAGCTGAGCGAGCAAAAAGGGAATCATTTGGAAAGCTGTTTAGTAAGTTATTTTCTCCATTACCCAGGTCCATTGCATGAAGACAAAATTGGAAGAATTAGTGGTCTGTACTTAACAAATTAGCAATTAGTTAATTATTATGCTTCTATTGTTTATATGTGACATCTGATTTTTCATTCATTTCATTTTCATTTTTTCACATTTTTTCTTAATTGTTACAATCGTTTATATTTTAATGAATATGATTTTATTGACATATTTCTGAGTACAATTCATAACTTTTTAATATGTTGCACTTACCAAGCCGTATTTTTGGATTTTTCCAATGTGATTTGCAGATGTGTAGCAACATATCCCATGATGTTCAGAAGGAATGGATTGGACCTTTGAGTTTGTTGCTCTGCACTGGCTCCCAATTTGGCAATGTCTCAATTTGCAAAGTTCACACTCTTGTTTTTTAAATACCTCCATCGCCTCACCCCTCTCTATCTTTAACCTTTTTCTAGTCTTGCAGCCTTCTAATGTCTCTATGCTCCTTCAATTCTGACCTTTTTTACATTTCCGATTTACATCGGACTACCACCATCACTGCTTCAGCTGTCCAAGCTCTGACTGTTTCTTGCATATAAATTGAGCGTTTAATTATATACGAGTGATGTTAACTGAGGATTCACCTATGCTCCTATGAGCAGAACAAAACTATGATTATTGGGTTTCAAGGTGCATTTTATAATGCTTGTCTCTGTAAATAAAACCTTATAGTGTATAAAAGGTTAGGTTTCTGTTCTATCCTTCACCACATGTCTATCTTGAATAGAACATTGACCTGTGGAATTCGCTTCCCATGCCTCTCTGCCTCTCCACTTTATGCCTACCTCATTTAAGATTCTCCTTAAAGCCTATTTCTTTGACCAAAATTTTGCTTACCCTCTTTAATATCTTTCTATGAGTGCGCCCTCTCTCTCACACCCCCTCCTGGTGGTACGGTGACTAGTTCTCGCCCGACTACTCAGCAGAAACTATAATTGAAACAGAGGCTTGACTGGACTGTCTTGTTCATCACTCTCTTATCCCGCTTGGCTATTAACGGATCGCTTTGCTCACTTTAATGTTTTTTGTAATTTTACGTAAATTTTCAAGTCGACAAATTGTATATTTATACTGAGCCTTCTCCTCCCACAGGAAGGTCATTTCTTAGAAATCGCTTGTTTAGGGGGCTTGACTCATGGCCGCCATCATCATTTTGTGTACGTATAAGTAACTTTTGTCTGAAGAATTAATGTATTAAATTTGTTTGAATATTTTAAATCATTGAGCTTTTGCAGTAAGGTTTGTTGCTTTTTTTAAGAAAATGTTTGAATCATAGGGCAGGGTTTTCCCTGTGGGGTTCTGAACCCTTTTGTGGGTCAGAAGCTCGCAATATGTGCTAAACAGTCACTCAGTGATCTTCCCTATAGTGGCCAATTAATGACTAGAGGGTAGTCTCACTTTCCAATTAACAATAATGGGCAGGCTCCAGAAGCTGGAGAATGAACCAGAGGCCTTCCAGCTTGAATGCAAGTTATGTGAGGGAGAGGGCACTTCAAATTGGAGGCACCCCCTCTCCTACTTCATCAATGTTGCGGATCCCTCTAGAGGGTGGCCTGTGATTGCTGCAGCAGCCTGGCAGGCAGGGAGGGCCTCTCGTCCTGCCTGGAGCGCTGACCTCCCCGGTCTGTTGTTGAGGAGTCTGCTTCCAAGCAGTTAAACTGGCCACCGCTGTGTGCAAGCACCTGGAGGCCAAGTGGAAAATTTGTTGGCCGCCTTTAATTGGCCTTAATAGGCTATTAACAACTTTTTTGACTACCTGCTGCATGCAGGTGGCTAATACGATCACCCACCCGTCCCTCCGCTGTGGCCTCCTCCCCCTGCCCAATCCTGCCTCTGTTTGGGATAGAACTGGGGAACTGGCACATAATCCATTGGCACTATTTTAGCACCCACCTGCCTCCAATCCCAGACCTGGCAGGGCCTAAAAATCAAGTCCATCAGCCTCTGAGCATTCTTTGTGAGGTTATGGTTATGGTTATTTAATGCAAAATTGCTAGTGTATTTGAAAACTGACTTTTTTTCTCAGCTGCTTAAATCTTTATGAAAAGCTTTTGATTAGTAAAATGTTTCTGTTTATGGATTATTTTTGAGAATAAATGGAACCAAATATAACTCTGCTTCAGTCGTGAACCAAGGAATTGTGTATGTCCTGATCATGAGTATATGAGTTCAGTTGGTTTGCCAGTAAACATCAGTGAGACTACACTCGTATTTTAATCAGATCTGTTATAAAATAGCGGCTTTATTTCCTCTGACTTGGAGACTTTGTTCAGTCATGAAAATTCCTTCTAGCATAGTTGAGTTAGAAATCTTATTTCAGCGGCGATCGCAACAAGTAGCTATTTAATTGTCATGGGATCTGTATAAATAGTTAACTGGTCATGTTTTATTGAGCGTAGTAGTTTAAATTCTCACTTCTGGTATACTTCACAGTGCTGCCCGTCAGGTCAAGACATTCCTCAGGCTGCAATTTCTTCTTAAATTACTCATATTAAATTAGTACTGCTAAAATCTATTTTATTATAGTGTTGGTAATACTTAATTCTTTACAGTGTTTTTAATTCCACAAACTTTTTTGGGGTATTGTGAACAAATGAGAGATTTCCCCTGTCGTTTGTGCACTATTTTTTAGCAAGGGAAAAATGAGGTTTCTGTATGTACACTTAAGATGGATCATGGTCACCAGCATTTGAGCTCCAATGATAGCATTAATGTAGGATAGTTAGCTCTTTATTGTAGGTGAAGGCACCAGCTAAAGCTAAAGTTTGAGATGACCTCTCCCTCTCATACAAGTGTTGAATTGCCACCAGTTGGGTTACAATTTTTCGATTCATCTTTTGCCACAAAGTAGGAATTGTATGGTGATGTAACTGCCTCCTGAAATATTATTTTCAAAGCATTAATTAAGACAATTCCATTGAGATAGAGAATGCATACCAGTTCCTCCATCTAAACACAAATGAGAAACTATGAAATCAGCATCCATTATCTGTTAAGTATACTTTACAACAACAGCATTAAATTGTTGACTTTCATTGTTGCAGACATACAAGCCTCGAAAGTTTGACTTTGAGCTTCCTGATGTATCCTTAGCTGACCTGCAGTTTCTGCAGTCATGCTGTCCTTCAGAAGTTCAGCCTTTCCTCAGGTAACTTGCGCAGCTGAATGTTGCCTGAGTTTTGTTTGTTATGGTTTTCCAAGAATGTAAATTCACTTTATTAAAATTTGTTTTTAACTCAAAAAGACATTAAAAATGCAGTCATTTTTTGGCGCTGGCTGAACTATGATTTTTTAATCTAGGACAAAAGAAAAACTGCAAAGCTTTCTTGGTGGCACATGTCAGACTTATTTTTAATGTGTCCTAAAAAATAGGTGAATTTCAAAATTACTTTTTGTTAATCTTATATTCCTAAGGCTGAAGATGTTTTATGTGAGAAAACCTGGTGTAACCTTTTAAATGTCAACCTGGCTCCATTGAGAGTATTCTCCCACTGGAGCAGATGGTTGCATGCTGGAGCATCACAGCATGACTTGAGCTCATCACTTAGGCTGTTTCCAGTCAAGTACTGAGGAAGTGGCATACTAATGTTAGAGGCACTAAGCCTAGAACTGAAAAGGAATGATTCACCTGTGGAGCAATCTAGGTCTCGGGAATTACTTATTCAAAGCGCTACCTTGGTTTTTAATCACTTTGTATAGAAAAGTCAGTAGATTTTTGCCCTTTTTATTAGATTTTGTCTTTTTTGGAATAATATTGAAATACATTAAATATGCTGACCTTAGGAGAAACATGCCATGGTATAGCCAAGCTTCCCTGGCGCTATTCATGCATAACCTTTCTTTACTGAAAAAGTTAAATTTTGAATTATTCAGTGGCCCATGTATTCTTTTTTTAAAAAGAAGGATTCATTAACTTACTTTAAAAAGTTTCATTTTTCATCACACCTGTGAACTGATTATTTTTCATTTTGTTTAGCCTCCACATGCAAATAGAAACTTATGATATGCCATGATAAATCAGCTTTCTATACTGGGTAAAATTTTGATTTTATTTCTGCTACTGAATATGCCCTCCGTAATTACAATTATCGGAAAACAGGACAAAGTTTTGTCTTTTAAGTCCTGTGTATTGCTTTAACTCATTTTGAATAGCATCCCGATTAATTGATACTCAGCAACTCAAGGTTGTTGCAGGAAGTACAAAGCAGGATGCTAGGCCTTTTGTTCATGCAAGGTTTATTAGAATATGAAATGTTTTGCTACAGCTCTCTTTAAAAATAAATAAATTAGAACAAACGGGACTTGAAAATTCTTAAAGGATCCAAGGAAAGAACAGGAAAATAGAACAAGGGTAGATCAGTCCAGTATGGAATTAGCATAGAAATATGATGGACTAAATATTATTTGAAATTTTTTTGTGTTTCAATGAACTGCCCTTTCTTTCTTGAGGAACATGTATTGCAGTCCTTTATTGAAGGCAATTGTATTACAATGAGTGACACCTCATTCCTTAAAAAGTAATTGCTTATAGGGCAGAACTTAATTTCTGCCACTAGGAGTGGGCTGAAGGCTGTGGGGCCATATAATCGGGTGGGAATGTGTGGAGTGGTGAAACTGTTGCCTTCCCTACTCCCCCTAATTAAGTTGGGCGGTGAAGATTGAGGATGGCCGTCATGTCTGGAGGCCATTTGAGAGTCTTAAGTGTCCAATTGAAAGTATTCTGCCAGTGGTAGGGGGAGTGGGCAGTATGCTATTTGGGGAGGCTGTTAGGTATACTCTGGCAGTCTTTCTGCAAGCTCAGGATGAGAAGGAGAAACATTGATCAGGCATCCTGTGCCCCATGAGAGCCCATCAGGCAACAAGGGCCATCTCTGCTGAAAGTGACCTCTGCCTTCCACCACAACCCCCTAGCTGGGGCCTATCTGAGGCTCTGGCGAGCCCACAACACTCGCCTGTGTTCTGAATTCATGGCTGCTGCTCTCTGACCTGTTGAAGTCCCAAGTGTGGCTTCCACTTCTGCTGGTACTGTTGGGACTAAAAAGCTGACTGCACGCTGGCCTGATCTTCACCTTTAAAGACATGGGAACCCCAAATGTGGGCTGTTAATGCCTGATTGACATTTAATCCTGTTGAGGCTCTTGGACATAGTTGCAGTTCTTGGACATAGTTGCGGTAGGGTTGCCACTGGCTTTTTGGCTGGTGGACAAGGCCACCACTGCGATGATTAAATTCAGCCCATATTTTGATATTTAGTACGAGAGAACACAGTGGTAACACTTCGTGTGACTAAGGCACCAATGTTGTCACAAGTGGATCAATCTGTGATGAACTAGTGCTAACATCTATTTGTGGCAGGTATTTCTCTAATACATCCTGGCTTCAAAATTGCCCAAGTTGTCTACTTATCATAGCATTTGGGGCTACAGTAAACTGTATTAATCAGCACTGTTCAAATTTTTCCATGTTAACCGGCATTTTTGATTAACTGGCACCAACCATTCCTGGAGCATGCCGGATAACAAAAATTTCACTGTAATTTGTTTTGTATTTAAAGGTGCTTGAATAGTGTTTGTTAATTGGCTTCTACATTGTCTTCGTTTTTATGCTGTGATCATCGTTGATTTTCAACATCATAAATTCCTGCCTCTGTTTCTCTGTTCATGTGTACTTGGAGCTTATCATGTACATAGAACTTACAGCACTGAAATAGGCCATTTAGCCCATCTGATCCAGACCGATGCTTTGTTGCTCCATACTAGCCTGCTTCTAATCTGATTATGTTATGACCCAGCAGCTTGTAAAGCTGAGTTATTTAAAAGTCCCAGAGGGAAACTTTAAACAGCTGTCATAACCTATATTTTTAAGTGGTATGTTTGAGATGCAGCCCTAAATTCAGGAATCAGATCACCAGTTCTAACTACATGAGACATTTATTAATTTACACAAGTTAAGTATAAACACATGGCTACAAATTACTATCATTAACTTTAACAAATTCTCAAACTAATCTTCATTAAAGCAATAGCAACCCATAGGCTTCAAGCAGACACCAGGCAAAGCATTTTCACCTGACAAATTCAAAATTAGGTTCCTTTCACTTTGGTCCCTTTGTAGACACAGTGGTAGGCTTACAGACTTTGATGTTACATTGCCTCTGCCCTGCACACACGAAACTGCTATCTGTTATACCTAGCACATCTCATTGAATGTAAATTCTCATTGTATCACCAGCCCCTTTGAACTCCCACTCTTTGAACAATAAAACCCCTTTCATAGTACCAATTTTATTAATATAAACATTGCTTGGTCTCTGCTGGCTAGGTGCCAGATTTCACTGCCCTCTATACAACAAAACACAAATGCACTCTACCTTACTGTTATCTCAAAACTAGAATACATCAAAGCACCCAGACTAGCTGTCTTTAATCCAATTAAGACACACAGACACACCCATAGACCAAACCTCTATTTAAAAAAAAGAAATTCCAATAACGGCACTAAGGTTGGAGGAGTTGCAGATAGTGAAGAGGATTGTCAAAGGATACAACGGGATATAGATCAGTTGGAGACTTGGGCGAAGAAATGGCAGATGTAGTTTATTCAGACAAATGCGAGGTAATGCATTTTGGAAGAGCTAATACAGGTAGGGGTTATACAGTAAATGGCAGAACCCTTAAGTGCATCACGGGCAGAGGGATCTGGGTGTACAGGTCCACAGGTCACTGAAAGTGGCAACACAGGTGGATAAGGTAGTCAGGAAGGCATATGGCATGCTTGCCTTCGTCGGCAGGGGTATTGAGTATAAAAGCTGGGAAGTAATGCTGCAGCTGTATAGAAACTTAGTTAGGCCACACTTGGAATATTGCGTGCAATTCTGGTCGCCACATTACTAGAATGATATGCAGGCGTTGGCGATGGTGCAGAGGTGGTTTACCAGGATGCTGCCTGGTCTGGAGGTTATTAGCTATGAGGAGTGGTTGGAGAAACTCAGATTGTTCTCACTAGAGCGACGGAGATTGATGGGCGACTTGATAGAAGTTTTCAAAATTATGAGTGGCATGGACAGAGTAGATAGTCAGAAGCTTTTTCCCAGGGTGGAAGAGTCAATTACTAAGGGACGCAGATTTAAGGTGAGAGGAGAAAACTCTAGAGGAGATGTGCTGGCCAAGTTTTTTTACGCAGAGGGTATTGAGTGTCTGGAATTCGCTGCCAGAGGAGGTGGTGGAAGTAGGTACGATAGTGGGTTTAAGAGGCAGCTTGACAAATACATGAATAGGATAGGAATAGAGGGATATAGACCCCGGAAGTGCAAATGTGTTAGTTTGATAGGCAATATGATCGGCGCAGGCTTGGAGGGCTGAAGGGCCTGTTCCTGTGCTGTACTTTTCTTTGTTCTAACATTATATAAATTAATAGCTTCATGACAATTAACATATCCTTCAATTCATTTCACCATTGTGTAACACAAGACACAAGCAGCAGGAGTAGACCACATGGTCCTTCAAGCCTGCTCTGCCATTCAGTACGACCATGGCTGGTCTTGGGCTTCAACTCCATTTCTCTGCCTGCTCGCTGTATCCTTTACCTCCCTGAGAGACCAAAAACCTGTCTATCCTAGCCTTAAATGTATTCAATGATAGAGCATGACTAGCTACCCTTCTTTATTTTTATTCACATCACAGCTTTGTCTGTTCACCTGCTTGGAGAGGAAAGGTACGTGGGGATTTTCTCCTTTAGTCCAATGTGTCTTTAGGACCTCTTAGCTGTATATTTGAAATTGAAGAACTAGTGTTGAAGCACAAGTGTTGGTCTGAATGTTCTCCATTTGTGCTGTAAGCTTTGATTAGCCCAGTGACAAATAGCTGAATGCGGCACAAGTGGTTTAATGCAGTGCAGGAAGCCACAGTCAACAGTGAGATGAATTATTAGTTGTTTTTGATCTTGACTGAGAGATGATTATTGTCAAGACACTGTTAGAACCTCTCTTTGATTATACTATGGGATCTCATGTATTAACTAAGCCACTCAAATCTAGGTTCAGTTTCTTTGACAGTGCAGTACTTCCTCAGTATTGACTATTGTTTTGGCTTACATTATTTGCTCAAGTCTTTTGGCATGAACACACCGTTTTCTCCTATCTTCAGCGTTGATTCTGGTTAGAAATGGTTTCAGCTGTGTTTTGGATCTTTTCACATTTTTGAAAGTTAACAATATTAGAGTTCTCTTTGAAACTTTTTATCAGTGAACTTGGACAAGTTATCAAGCCTTTGTAGTCTGTTGCCTGTGTCTGGTGGCCTACAATTGACTTGGCATTTGGTATCTAGTTCATGCTGATAGCTGGAGTTAATGTGTTACATCAAATCCAATTAAAGCTTTGTGGTGACAGATGCTGACAGTTCTGTAGGCGACCTTGATATGATGGTCTCATTGAAAAGGAGGCGATCTTGATGAGAAAAATATCCAGCAATAATTTCTCTAAGCATTAAGGAAACACTTGTAACTTCAGGGTACTTGCTCTGAAGAGGTTTCCTTAAGGACTGGAATTAACTCGTCCAGCTTCACTCTCAAAACTTGTAAAGATAAGTTTTTATCAGGAGGTTCGATATTAATTCATCTAAACCATATGACTAAAACAGGCAGGTCGACTGATATTACGGAAGGGTTATCCTCACAAGTACAGACTTTGGCCTTGATGAAAACAGGTTTCCTCATATGTTCCATCAATGATGTTGTTCTGTTGATTACCATTATTCATCCTTATGGATGTTTTCACATCAGTCAGCAACACAGCACCCATTTCTGCAGAAGTAAGTTGCCCTCTGATGATTCGTTGAGGCTTATGTTGACACCATTACAATTCTCCCCAGATGGATGGCTGATCAGTCCAAATGACAGCTATGCATTTACCAACTTTGTTTAAGGGACTAGTGCCTGTACCATTAGTGCCAACTTCGGCTTTAGTGATGCCTAAGATGTCCATGTCTGAAATCTTTACCATGCTTTTCTGGTTTAGGAATGATGTCAGATCATTAGCAGTTTTATTAAACAGCTTTGTTGTATTCATAGTTGTATTTGAAACCAACAGTCGAGAAATCTTAAATTAATTCCTGCAGGGTCAGCTCTCCTCATAATTGTGCTGTTTAAACTCCACATACAAAATTTGTTCCTGTTTTGCCTCTAATTTCTGATCCTTTGGAATTGAACCGTTGGTGCTTGATTTGGAAAAATAATACAACCCAAGTTGCCTGCTAATGCATGGACATAAAAAATCTATCAGTGTGTAAATTGCTTTGCATCAAACAGTGAGGAAAACTTAAATATCAATATGTATTTTATGTATGGATTTTTTTCCTTGTGATATGAGCCATGTCTGTGCTGCTACAATCTCTTGAAAATGAACTCGAGCATGAATTTGAGAACAAGTTCATGGGTACATTAACTTAGGTAATATCATGTGATTGGTATAACAAAGATACCACACCAAAGGTAGGTAAACTATTCTCTGTGAGATGTAATAAAATAGCTTAGCAGTTCCAAATAAATTTAGAATGATACACAGCTGTCTTTTATATTTATGTTTGATACAGTGCTATTTTTTTCAATTATCCTCCACATACCATAAGTAAAATCAGCATTCTGGGAACATTAGTCCTTTTAAGACATTTTTTCAGCCAGAACCATCTAATTTTTCCTTCACTTTCTACACATATTCTATAATACTCAATTTTGACTATTGTCTATATCAGTGTGCTATATAATACTTACTCTGAATAGTACTGGATCCTGTTAACCTTTGCATGTTTATTTTGGAGAGAGATCATGTTGCCTCAATGGTTTATTAAAGTCTGTTTTACGAGTTGAAGTACTATTGGGATGAAAAGTTGATCAATGCTGAATGTACACATCAAAATTATCTTTAATTGCAATACTAATTGTAATTGGCTTTAATGTATTTGGCCAGATGTTTAGATTTTCCATCTATCTATATTCATTGGAAAATCTAGCCCATATACCTTAGTAAATTGTATCACAAACTTAAAGAAGCTGTAAAAAAGTATATTTCGCTCATCTGGTTCCCTCACTGTTTTGTGTCCCTGTAAAACTCGTGGTAATTTTCATATTTCTTTTAAATAGCAAAGTCCCTATCTTTTTTTTCATGTCAAATTCAAATCTTTGAGGATAATCATTAGGCATTGGACAGTAAGATAATACATCTGATGCATCAGTCAAAAGCCTCTTTCTCAGGGGCATGTTGCAGTTGGGCAAACTTAGTCAAAAATTGAAGCAGTTTGAAGATTAGGGCAGGTATTATTTCACATCCCTTATGCAAGTTACAGGATTCTCAATTTTAATAGGTTTGGAGAATCTCGACTTGGGGCCAAGGTCCACTGTAATAAAAAAAAGTAAAAAATGCTTAGAATTTTCCATAACTTAGTAATCAGAGAATTTATAACAAAGATTTTCAAAAAATAATAGCACTGGTATAACTCTTTCACGGATGTCCTTGTATGTGCTTCTCCAAACTTCTCAGTAGGAGAACTAAAAAGTCAGTTAGAGCAAGGCCATTTATTGAATAGATAGGTGTTTTTTATTTTACAGACAACAAATGAATATACAGAGCAACACTTGTACCTGAGAGTTGCCTAGCTTAACTTCACTTCCTTCTTTACACAATAACTGAATAGGCCATATCATGTATCTTATATTAGTGGGCAAAATTGGCTTTTTGATCAACCTTCTGGTTCTGATTGCCTCTGAGTTTATAAGTGAGCTTTCTCTCTTTGCTGGACCTCCTCTCTCCTTTTTAACTGGACATTGGCATTGTGTTTGTGTACTGCTTTATTTTTTCTTGTTACTTCTGATCATGAATTTGGCCTGATTTGGTCTTCATATGGTAATTCATCAGTAGGCCTATCAAAACTAGCAACTCTTCCCCTCTGATCCCTCTACTTGAGATGTGGATCCCTAGAAATATCTCCTATCCTATTCTCTAAATTAACGGTTGCCTTTGGTGAATCTTCACTGTTCTTGTCTCAGATCAAAGTGAACAGTGATAATCTACAAACTGGTCTGTCTAGTTTTAACATAAATCTTAAGTGACCAGCCAATTAACAAATAAACTTTTGGTAGGTCCAGGGTATAGCTGTAAAGAAAATGATGACTTGCATGCCCTCACTTAATTTAAAACACCCCACTTCAATATAGCTCATTTGCAAATCCTTTGTGAAAAGTTTGTCATAATATTTCAAAATATGACTGGACATTCTTCTGAAATTAGGACTCGAGTATATGATTGTGAAAGTAGAAGAAGCATTCTGATCTACGCTGCAACTGAACACCAAAAGTGAGGAGCTGCTACAGGCTCCATCACTGACATAAAAACAAAAAATGCTGGAAAAACTCAGCAGGTCTAGCAGTATCTGTGGAGAGAGAAACAGAGTTAATGTTTCGAGTCCGTATGACCAAGATTTCCAGCATCCGCAGTATTTTGCTTTTATCCATTACTGACATCCTCACCTTGATGTAACAACTCAGCAAAATAAAATTTATGAAAAAAATCGGTGTCAAGTGATAATTCCCACATTTGATCTAATGCTAAATATCTAATGTATCTTAGATGCTAGTATTGATCTTTGCTGAAGACTTAAATGCAACAAAATTTGGAAAAACAGCATTTTGTTTTTTGAAGACAACGTTGAAGCGTTTGCACCCATCTTTAGTCAGAAAGGTTGAGTGAATGAACCATCTCAGCCTACTCCTGGAGATCCCCTCATCACAGGTGATAGTCTTCAGATAGATTTCACTCCATGATATCAAGAAACAGCGGAGTGCATATGATTCATAGCCTTTGCTATATCCAGACTGGATGACTGAAAAACTTGTCCTCCAGACTAGCTGTGCCTCTAACTAAGCTGTTCCTGTACAGATACACCACTGGTGTCTACCTGATAAAGTGAAAAATTGCCCAGATAACTTCAGTCCAGAAGAAGCATAAATCCAATTCAACCAATTAGCCCATTAATCAAGTTTCAGTCCAAGTAATCAAAGGTGTCATCAACAGCCCTGTGGACTGGCAGTTATCAACAATCAGTTCAGTTCAGGCTCTGAACATTTTAGACCTCATTACAGCCTTGATCCAAAAAAGCTGAATTCCAGAGATGAGGTGAAAGTGACTGCCCTTGACATCAAGGCAATATTTAACTGAGTGACATTAAGGAACCTGAGTAAAATTGAGGTCAGTGGGAATCAATGGAAACTTTCCACTGGCTAGAGTTATACCTGTGCACAAAGGGAGATGGTTGCAGTTGTTGGAGACCAATCACTTCAGCTCCAGAACATTGATGCAGGAGTTCTTCAGGACAGTGTCTTAGCCCAACATTCTCCAGCTGCTTCACCAATGACCTTCTGCTTATCATAAGGTCAGAAGTGGGAATGTTCACTGATGAATGCAGAGTGCCATTCGTATCTTCTCAGCTAATTTAGCAGCCTGTGTCCGTATGCAGCAAGATGTGAATAACATTCAGATGGCAAGTGTCAGGTAATGACCATCTCTAACAAGGGAGTCTAACCATCTCCCCATGATATTCAATGCTATTACCAGTGCTTAATTCCCCAACCATTAACATGGGGGTGGAGGCACTATTGCCTTAACTAGATCAGTCACATGAGTAAAATGAATTTAAGCAGATCAGAAGTTGGGTATTCTGTGGCTAGTAACTCCTCACTCCCTAAAATCATTCTACCAAAGTCTTTCTACCATCTGCATTTCAGAAGTCAGGGATTTAATAGAATACTCATTTTCTTTGAGTGTAGCTCCAACAGTGCTCAAGAGCTGCAACACCGTCCAGATAAGTCCAGGCACCCCATCCACCACCTTGGATGTTCACTCACTCCATCAATGGTGCATAGTGGCACAAGTATGTACCATCTAAAAGATATATCCCAGCAACTCACCAAGGCCTCAACAGGACATTAAAACTTAAACCTCTACACCTCAGAAGGACAAGGACAGTAGATGCATGAGAACACCACCACGTGCAAGATTTCCTCCAAGCCACACCATCCTGACTTGGAACTATATTGCTATTCCTTCAAAATCCTAGAACTTCCTACCTAATAATAGTGCTGTGGGTGTGCCTAAACCAGAGAATGCATCAGTTCAAGAAGGCAGTTAACACTATTTTCTTGAGGCTAATTGGGGATGTGCAGTAAATACCGATCCTGCCATTATTGCCCAAATCCAATGAAAGTTTTTAAAAAATAACGAGTCCAAAAGGCCAGTCCTTTATTGGTCAAATACTTGCTGCTTTTTCTTTCATTTACCAAACTTGGTGCATTATGTTCTTTGCTCATTCTACTGTGAGCTCACATTAGATACTGCTTAGCTTTTGGAGACAGTCATCAACAATTTTCAATGTTGTGTTGCCAAATTGCTACTGTTGTCTTTTTTTCACCTGATACTATAGCTGTTAAGTTTTCTTAATTCATTTCTGGAACATCCGTGTCACTGACTAGGCCAGCATTTTTATTGCCTGACCCCCAATTGCTCTTGAGAGGATGGTGGCGAACTGCTGCAGTTCATGTGTTGTTGTAGGTACACCCACAGTGCCTTTAGAAAGGGATTTCCAGGATTTTGACCAAGCGACAATAGAGGAATGGTGATACAGTTCCAAGTCAGGATGATGTGTGGCTTGGAAGTTGGTGTTCCTATGCATCTGTTGCCCTGGTCCTATTAGGTGGTAGAGGTTGTTGGTTTGGAAGTGCATTCGATTCTAGGCCTTAACTAATGATTCCTTTACGCCCCATTTATTAACTATTAAGTGTTTACTGAATGGCACACAGCATCAGTTTTGCTGTCCACCTCTTGAATGAAGGTAGAGGATGGTCTGGGTTTAAAAAAACAGAGATTTGCATTCATAAAATGTTTTTCAGAACCACCAGATGTCTCAAAGCACTTTACAGCCAGTGAAGTACAATGACTCGCTGGGTGGAGCATAGTGATTATATACCTTTTACCAGACTCCCGAAGCAAATGTTCTACCCAGAACTCGATCAAAGCAGGATACTCCAAGGAGGACAGTGAAGACGCTTTAGGGATGTCCTCCAAGCATCCCTGAAGAAGCCAAACATCCCCACCGGCTCATGAGAGACCCTGGCCAAAATGGAGAAGGCTCATTCAGGAAGCTGCTGAAGAGAGAGACTTTGACTGGGACATGCAGAGACAAAGACAAAGTGTCAGAAGGAGTGCACAAACCTCTAAACAACCCACTTACCCAACTCTTCAAGTGTCACCTGCCCCGCATGTGGCAGAGCCTGCTGATTAAGCATCGATCATATTGGCCATTTCAGAACCCATCGAACCTACATGGAAGCAAGTCATCCTCGATCTCAAGGGACTGCCCAAGAGGAGAGATGTAGGAAACTGAATTGATTGCTCCAAGGAGAAAACATTGAATTAATTTTTTCCCCCCACTTTAGATGGTATTTTTGGTTTTCTTCCATCCCTTTTCTCCACTTGTAATGTTCTACCCATTGCTTGTGTTTGTGTCCTAGGCTTTGACCATTTTCACACTGCCTGCTTGCCTCTGACATCTAATGTGGAAGATCAGAGGTTAAAAGACTACTTCCCCGCTTGCTCCTCCCCCACTTTCAAACAGAGCAATACTTGATGTATGATGCCATTTCCTGTGATAAAGGCATGAGACTTGTGGGTGTTAACTGGTGTCTTGACATATATGGAAAATAACCCTTGCAGCATCACTGTCGTATATGACCAACCATGGACACCTTATTAACATTACAGTACATTTATGTAAATGCTGACTCACAGCTTAAATAACAGGTTGTATTCTTTTAGATTTTGGTCTCCCTGAAGTATAAGACAAATGATCAATCTTGAATATTAGAAGATTGAACCAAATATTGGCATGCTCTCTTAGTTGGACTTCGTGATGTCTTGCCTATCATGAAATTTCAGATCTGAAGAACTTGTGCCTTGTGGCATGAATCTCATTGAAATGAATAATTTACAATTCTGAATGACCTTTCAACTATGGCATTAAAATAGGCTGAGGACCATACCAAAAATTCTTGTCCAATGCCTTAGAATCCACCCATTTTGGTACTATTTTGCCAGCATCTATATAAATGTGAAATGAAATGCAATTTCCTAGATGTGGATGCCAGAAGTTTTCTGTTGCAATGCACACAGAATTTAAATTATTCAGATTAACCTCCATGGTATTGATAATCTATGGGAAGAAAATATGGGAAGAAAAACTGAAGATAAATATGGGACCAACCAATTAGCTCACCTGTTAGCTGATAGCATTTATCAACTAGCTGACACCATAGCAGAACAAAAAGGGCCGTTCACTCCACGTGTGCAGGAATCGCCAAGTAGAATATTTCAACAATTATGCCCTTGAAATCCAGCCGCGTCGAGTGATTGCTACATTCAAGAGGCATCAGCTGGATTTGCCTGCATAGATGATGTAGTGTGTCTAAGCTGTTTCAGTGACTAATGTTAAATGAGCCGTTGCTGCTAAAAGGATAGTACTTTGCAAAGTCTACATCGTGGTATGTGGAGGATAACTAAGGAAGGTAAATTTACTCATCTTGAGGTGCCGTATTTCTCATTCTTCAAATGAAATTAACCACATACCAAATTTTCAATTTTTCATTCTTTACAGTTTAGGGGTTTGTTTTTCTCTGCACCTGTAGTTTCATTCACCCATAATTTCATACACCCAAATCTTGGGACATATTTCTAAAATGATAATTAGGCTAAACTTTCAATTAATCATTCTGAACAGTTAACATTTAATTGTTTCAAATGTTGTCAAAAACTTTCTCTTAATTGGGTGGTGTGGAAGAGGCAGTTTTGTTCTTTTGCCATCTCTGGATGAAAAGATAAAAAGATGGTTGTACAGGGACACAATTTATATTTTATATAAATGTCATGCAGTTCTGGCTGAAAGTCTTAGAGTTTTGTTTTTATTTTTTCATTGCTGTTTGCTGACCTTAGCCATGGTATGTTGAGGATAACTTGGTTCCTGAAGTGAGGACTACTTCTTGTAAAGGTGAGTAATTTAAAAAAAAAAGTTTCCAGCTTTTTTTCTGTTTCATTTTAGCTCATCCATGGTTATCAATCGAGAGCTAAACAGGCTGTCAGCTTGCTCCTTTTTTGCGGCCTTTGCCATGTCAACAGTGCATAAAGATAGGGTGATTAATTTTCCCACATCTAATTGCCTTCCTCCCTATAGGGAAGTGAGTTGCCTCCACTTGGTGTTTCCTTGTAGCATAAGTGACTTTGGTGAGTCACTACAGAATTGTAGGTACAATGCATTTCTTATATTCTAGGCAGTTGGTTGGTATGTCATCAGATCACCCAAAGCCCATTTTATGTCTTAAAAGAGTTTGCAATAAGTTTGAAAATGGTGTCAGAAGAGAGTCTTTTCTAAATGGTTTCCACAGATATATCTTGAATTTTTCTTTTTGGCAAGGGGAGGTGAACGAGCCAAGACACATTTTCTTAATTACATTATGAAAAAATACTGAGATCTGTTTTTATTCAAAATGTTTGGCTATTATAATGAACATAGTTGAGACATGAAGAAAATTCAATGTTTGTGAATTCACTAATTTTCTGTTTATTGTTCATTTTCCTCAAAGGATTCCTACACTGTGTGACTTTGAGCCATTACACCAGCATATTCAAATTCTTCGTAATTTGGTCAAAGCTGCTCAGAGTTTGGATGAAATGTCCCAGACTATCACCGACTTACTGACTGAGCAAAAGGTAATATTTCATATTAATCAGTAGAACTTATTTAGTAGCAAACCTATTTTTAACCAATGTTTGAACACTTGAATTAATGCACTGGGAGGACAAAAATACATTTATATCCATTAGTGGGGGGATATCAGTTTATCTTGAATTGTCTTCCCTTAATTTAATGCAAGGCTCAACTGTTTGCTAAAAAGTTCCAGTGTGGTTGAGTATTCTTGCAGGTTCAGTAATTATGTAATGCTGTTACTTTTCACATAACCAGTGACCTGACATAAGTTACCAGTACAATACTTGCTGGTTTGATGTTTAGTGGCTTAGGATTTAGTTAATTGAATTTTTAAAGACTGTTCACATACATTTGTTGTGAATACTAAGTTAGCATACTCTTCTCAGTTGCACCCATCTAAAGTGATCATCAGTGCAAAGGAATTACACGCTTTCTTGTTGAGGTAACCAGTGTTTGCATCAAAAGCCACAGGGTCAGCTGGATGCAGAGTAAAGCAACTTGTACACAGCATCACAATTACAAAATAATTACACACAGGCCATTTGGTCCAGTAGGTCCATACTAGTGTTTATGATCTTCATGAACCTCCTTCCACCCTTCTTCATTGAATTCCATCACCATATCCCTCTCTTCCTTTCTTCCTCGTGGGCTCAGCTATCTTTCCCCATAAGTGCATCTATGTTATTCATCTCAACTCCTCCTTCAGTAGTGAGTTCTACATTCTAATCACTCTCTAGGTAAAGAAGTTTCACCTTTGGTTTTATTAGTGATTATCTTATATCTTAAGCTCCTAGTTCTGGTCTTGCCGAAAGTGAATATATCTTTGCTATATCTGCAGTACCAAAACCTCTCATAATTTTATAGTACTTTTAGCAGGACACCCATTAGTCTTTTTCCAGTCTTTTCCAATCTTTCATGATAGGTATAACATCTCGTTTGTGGTGGTCTTAAGCCACACACTCCTGCTTCCTCCACCCTTGCCTACAGCAATAAGTGAGATGAGCTTGTGGACTTTTTTGCTGAAAGGATAGAGATCAGCTGATTATTGTTTCTCTCCCCCACGCCTACTGGCTCTATCTTTTTCTCTATAGTTATGCTATTCCCCAGCCCTGATTTTGCATCTTTCCCTGAATTCTCTCCTATCTCCCCATATGATATGGCCTCTCCTACCCCCTCTTGTCCATAGATCCATATCCTCCTTTCTAGACTACATTCCTACTCAATTTCCCTGTCTGACTCTTATGTTAGCTGACACTAACAGTTCTCTCTCTTTAAGCTCTGTTCCTTTCTCAAGTCTGCTGTCATCACCTCTTTGCTCATAAGAAACCCTTGATACTTTCCACAAATTGCTCTTCAACCCTTGAACATATTATTATCCCCCAAATCTGTGCCCATCTTTCTTGTAACTCTTAGTTTGAATCTTTGAAATCGTGTTTTCATTGCACCAAAACAGCTCTTATCAAAGTCACAAATGATTTCTTAGGCAACTGTGCTAAAGGTAATCCACCCCTTCTCAATCTCCTTCACCTGTCTGCAGCCTTTTATAATGTCGACCACAAATTTCTGCTTCGATGCCCATCCATTGTTGTTCAGCTGAGTGGGATCTGGTTTCGTTTGTACCTATCCTGGCGTAACCAGGGAATCACTTGCAATAACTTTCTTTCTCATTTTTTGCACTGTTGCCTCTGGTGATCCTCAAGGATCATGTCCTTGGTTGGCTTCTTTAGCACATCTACGTGCTGCCCCTTGACAACATCATCCAAAACCATGGCATTAGTTTTGAAATGACCCTGAGCTCTACCTCTCCTCCACCTCGCTCTGCCGCCCTCCTCTGTCTCTGCATTGTTTGACTATTTGGTTGACATCTAGTGTTGGCAGGGCTAAAATTCCCTTCAATTAAATATTAGAAAGATAGAAACCATTGTCTTTGTTCCCTGTCACAAACTCCTCTTCCCATTGACTTCACCCTTCTCCCTGGTGATCATCTGAGACTGAACCAGACTGTTGGCTACTGTAGTATTATTCTTGATCCTGAGATGAACTTCCTACTACACATCCACACCATCACTAAGATCATGTATGTTCACCCCTATAATGTTGCCCGACCTCAGTCTCGCCTCAGCTCATCTGCTGCTAAAACCTGTATCACTGTCTCTATTAATTCTAGTTATGATTATTCTTGGCCGATCTCTGACATTTTACCCTCTACAAAGTAGGCCATTCAAAACTCTTCCCATGGCGCATTGGTAAAAAAAATAGACATAAATGAAAACTGAGTGCAGATTGCCAGCAGAGTGAGCTGATAAGTGTTCGGTGATGGAGGAGCTTTTTTCCTACTTTTTTCTTTCTTTAGTGCAGTGGAAGGAGCTAGTTGGTAAGTAACTGGTAAGCCAATTAGGAATTAAGAAAAGTATAACTCTTGGGTGCTACTAGTATTTAATCTTAGTAAATTGTGGTATACATAGGAATTATTCTAATTTAATTAAGAAAGTAACTAAATTCACTAAACGGCAGAACAGGTGTGTTGCTGCTGTGGAATGCGAGAGCTCGTGGACACCAACGTACTCCAGGACAAACATGTACGCAGAAAGTGTAGGCAGCTAGAGGAATTCCGGATCAGGATTATTGATCTCATAGACTGCAGACACTGCATCATCAGGCGGGGGAGAAATACCTGGACACTTTGTACCAGACGATGGTCTCACCTCTTAGAACAGGGTTGTCTGTTTTGTTCAGCATTGTGATATGGGAAAGTGTGACTGAGAGTGAGGCAGATAAAGGGACCGAGTACCCAGTAGTGGAGGAGTCTCATGCTTAGCAACCGTTAAACAGGTTTGAGGTGCTTGTAACCTGTGTGGATGAAATTGAGGTCTGCAGGGTGGATGAGCAGACTGCGTATGGCACCATGGTACATGAAGCTGCTCAAGTGGTAGGGAGCAAAAAGATATATAGTGGTCGTAGGGGACAGTATAGTTAGGGGGACAGACACTGTTCTGTGTAGCCGAGAGCGAGAATCCGGAAGGCTGTGTTGTCTGCCTGGTGCTAGGGTTTGGAATATCTGCTCAGGACTGGAGAGGAACTTGCAGTGGAAGGAAACGTTCCAGTCATCATGGTATATGTAGGTAGTGATGATATATGCAGGACAAGGAAAGAGGCCTGCCTAGTCAGTATGAGGAGCTAGGCACTAAATTTAAAAAACAGCCTGAACCACATGCAAATTGGCATAGGGCAAATAAAATTAGAGATGAATGTGTGGCTCAAAGACTGGTGTGAGAGATGTGGGTCTCAATATGTGGGGCTCTGACATCAGTACTGGGGAAAGTGGGAGCTGTGCCACTGAGATCGTCTACACCTGAACCAAGCTGGAACCAGTGTTCTAGTAAGCTGTGTCATTTGGGAAGTAGAGAAGATTTGAAATTAAATAATGGGGGCAAGGAATCAAATTTAGGAAATGTGATAAATCAAGCAGTAGGGGACAAGGCAAGAGAGAAAGGTATTAATATGGGAAAGGATAAACAGACCGTGACAGGAAGGGGAAGAGAGTACAAATCTAAGAATAAATCAAATAAGGCTAGTGGTTAAAAAAATATTGAAAGAACAAAACTACAGGTTCTGTATCTGATTGCACTTAGCATCCAAAACAAAACAAATGAACTGATAGTGCAAACAGAAATAAATTAGTACAATCTGATATTCATTTGAGACATGGCTGCAGGATGGCATAGAACGTGACCTGAATATTGAAGGTTATGTGACATTTATGATGGACAGGCAGTTGGAAAAGGTGGAGGGGTGTCTCTTCATTAATGATGGTATTAGCACAATAAAGAGGCTGACCTAAGTTCAGGAAACCAGGATGTACAAGTGGTTTCGGTCGAGTTGAGAAATTATAAAGACAAGAAGTCAGTTGTGGGAGTGGTGTACAGGCCACCTAACAATAACCACATGGTAGGACAGAGTATAAAGAAAGAAATAATGGGAGCTTATCAGAAAAGTCTGACGATAATCCTGGGGGGTTTTAATTACATATAGGCGGAAAAATCACACAGGTGAATGTAGCCTAATTAAGGAATTCATAGAATGTTTTTGGGATAGTTTCTTAGAACATGTTCTGGCGCCAACCAGAGAGCATGTTATACTAGACCTGGTATAATGCAGTGAGACAGGATTAATTAATGACCTCATGGTGAAGGTGACCCTAGGTAGCAGCAATCATAATATGATTGGATTTTACATTCAGTTTGAGGGAGGGCAGAGTGGGTCTAAGACTAAGACTTTAAACTTAAATAAGGACAATTATGAAGGCATGAAAGCAAAGCTAGCTGAAGTGAACTGGTAAATTGTGTTTAGGGATAGGTCAATAGAAGTACAGTGGCAGACATTTAAGGGGATATTTTGGAATAAACGTTGAGACATGCCAATGAGAGAGAAAAATTCTAAGGGGAGGACCCACCATTTGTGGTTAACTAAAAAAGTTAAAGATAATATCAAACTTAAAGAGAAAGCATATAATTGTGCAAGGAATGGGTTCAGGTCAGAAGATTGGACAGAATATTAAAAAGCAATTTCTGAAAGATTAATAAGGAGGGGAAAATTAGAGTATGAGAGAAAGCTAGCTAGAAATATAAAGACTGACATTAAGGGCTTCTACAGATATTTAAAAAAGAAAAGAGTTTAAAAAGTGAGCGTTGGTCCCATAAAAAGTGAACCTGGAGAATTAACAATGAAAAGTAAGGAGATGGCAGATGAATTAAACAAGTATTCTGCATCGGTTTTCACTACAGAGGATGCAAGTAACATCTTGGAGCTAACTATAACTTAACGAAATGGGCTGCAAGAAAATTACAAGCACCAGGGAAGTGGCACTGAGCAAATTGTTAGAGCTGCTGGCAGACAAGTGCCCTGGTCCTGATGGACTTCATCCTCGGATCTTGAAAGAATTGGCTAGTGAGTTAGTTGATGAATTCGTTTTAATTTTCCAAAATTCACTAGATTCAGGGAAGGCTCCATTAGGTTGCAAAATAGTGAATATAACTTCCTTTAATCAACAGGGAAGGGAGATGGAAAGCAGGAAACTGCAGACCAGTTAGCTTAACATCTGTCATAAGGAAAATGTTATTACTAAAGATGTTATCAAAGGGCAGTTAGATAAGTTCAAGGTAATCAGGCAGAGTCAACATGGTTTTGTGAAAGGAAAATCAAGTTTAACCAATTTACTCGAGCTCTTTGAAGAGGTAACATGTGCCATGGATAAAGGGAAAGCAGGCTACTGATTTCGTTTTTCAGAAGGCATTTGATAAGGTGCCACATCAAAGGTTATTGCAAAAAATAAAAGCTCCTGGCATGGGGGTAATATATTGGCATGGATAGAAGATAGGCTAGCTAACAGGAAACAGAGGGTAGGCATAAATGGGTCATTTTCTGGTTGGCAAGATGTAATGAGTGGAGTGTCACAGGGATCAGTGCTGAGGCTTCAACTTTTTACAATTTATATTAATGACTTGGATGAAGAGACCAAAAGTATGGTTACTAAATTTGCTGATGACACAAAGGTGCATAGGAAAGTAAGCTGTGAAGAGGATATCAGGAGGCTACAAAAGGATATACTTAGTTTAGATGAGTGGGTAAATATCTAGCAAATGGAGTGTAATGTGGGAAGATGAGGTTGTCCATTTTGGCAGGAAGAATAAAAAAGCATATTATCTAAATGGTGAGATTGTTGAGCTCTGAGATGCAGAGGGACCTGGGTGTCCTAGTGCACGAATCGCAAAAGTTTAGTATGCAGGTACAGCAAGTAATTAGGAAAGCTAATAGTGTTATCATTTATTGCAAGGGAAATTAAATACAGAAGTATAGAGATAATGCTTCATTTATATAGGGCATTGGTGAGACCACATCTGGAGCACTGTACAGTATTGGTCTCCTTATTTAAGGAAGGATGTAAATGCATTGCAAGCAGTTCAGAGAAGGTTACTAGACTAATACCTGGAATGGGTAGGTTGTCGGGAAAGGTTGGACAGGCTAGGCTTATGTCCACTGGAGTTTAAAAGAGTAAGAGGCAACTTGATTGAAACATATGAGATCCTGAGGGGCCTTGACAGGGTGGATGTGAAAAGGATGTTTCCCCTTGTGGAAAAATCTAGAACAGGAGGTCACTGTTTAAAAATAAAGTAAGACAGAAATGAGAATTTTTTTTTTACTCATTAGTGTCATGATTCTTTGGAATTCTCTTCCTCAAAAGGTGGTGGAAGCAGAGTATTTGAATATTTTTAAGGCAGAGCTAAATAGATTCTTGAAGAGCAAGGGGGTGAAAGGTTATTGGAGGTAGGCAGAAATGTGGATTTGAGGTTACAATCAGATTAGCCGTGATCTTTTTGAATGACGGAGCAGGATCAAGGGACCAAGTGGCCTATTCCTGTTCCTAACTCGTATGTTTGTATGTATAAATTCTTCTTTCATCCAGATTTCCTGTATAAATAAATTTCCATTGGCAAAATAACAGGGTCACTCTAAATGATCTGTCTCCACTCTAAATTGCATAGATAAAGTTGAATTTTGGATTGTACTGTTTTAGTTTAGCAGCATTTTGTTTCCCTTTATCCTCATCTTCAAAGGTTTCACACAGCTTTCCCAAAAGACACTAAATCAGTATGCAGACAAAAATATTGGAGATTAAAAGGAGTTTAAATCAGGCTTATGGGAGCTGTTCCTTGATTTTCTCTCTTTTTTGACACCACTGCTGTTTATAGCCATGGAAAAATAAAGTCAGGTTGACTTTTCCATCCACCAAAGGAAAGCTATGCTTTTGACACTTGTTGAAATTTGATGGTGTTGCACATGGGTAGTCAAGTCTATTTTTTTTTTTAGCTCCAACAAAGTTAAAGAGGTGAATAATTAGGAGGAAGAGGCAAATAGCGATGGAGTAAAGATGGAGTAAAGGATGGTGGAAAGTGGGTTTGGGAGATTGAGAAGGGTGTGCATGCAGTGTAGTATGGTATGAGTGGGGAAAGGGAGGAGGAGGAAGGATGAAGAAAAAGCAAGAGTGGAAGGGAATTGGGATAGGGTACACAATTATTTTACAAAATTACAGCTAATTTGCAACTGATATGAAATTACTGTTTCACTGATACTTTTATTTTTTTACAGGTGTCCCTTGATCAACCCACTTTAACAACAGTAACAACACACAGGCTGGAAAGCACAATCGGAACTAAAACTACCTCTTCCAGAGCCACATCTACACTTAGCCTTCAGGGACCAATCTGTCCACCTGCTAACGTTCCTGCCTCATTAGAAGAGTTGTCTCCTGATAGTATTGATGCCCATACATTTGATTTTGAAACTATTCCTCATCCAAATTTAGAACAAGTTCTCAAACAAGGATCTATAGATATGGACTCATTGGCAGAAAGTCCAGAGTCTGATTTTGTGTCAGCTGTAAACGAATTTATGATTGAGGAGAACTTGACCTCACCCAACTTAAACAGTGATCCACAAAGTCCTGAAATGATGCTTGAATCATTATATTCTTCAGTTATTAATGCAATTGATAATAGACGTATGCAGGATACAACTTTTGGTGCAAGTGAGGACTCTAAACATGTTGCAACTCTAAAAGTGCATATAGAAAAATACAGGCTTGTCACTGAAATGTCTCAGTTGCATTTTATAAACATTAAAAAAGACCTTAACCATTTCAGAGCACTTGTTCAGAAAGAGCAGTGTGATTTTAGTAGTTCTATGAAAAATGTAAGTGAAGAATTGAGAAGTATAATAGAAACTGTAAAATGTAGGGTTGAGGCAGGAGCAAAGGAAAATTATCAACAAAGATTAGAGATTTTAAGGAAGGATTATGAAGATCAAATAGACAAATGGAATGTTGAGGCAGTAGCTGCTCATCAAAATGTAGAAAAGTTGAAAAAGGATTTGTTGGAACTTGAAAATTGTATAAAACAGAAAGATCATGAGATTGCTACGACAAGGACTAAAAGTGAAACTCTCTTGTGTTTACAAATTAGTAAAGATAAAGAAATACATGACTTGATGGAAGATAGAAAAAAACAAGAGACAGAAATGCAAGAACTCAGACAATCGAAAGCAAGTTTATTAGAAGAATTAAACAGACTTAACATCAAGGCTGATCAGAAGATGGAGTGCTTAAGAGAAGAACTTCAGAATCTTGAACAAAGTCATCTGAAGGATCTTGAAGATAACCTGAAAGCCAGACATCAACAGGAAATGGAAAAGTTGATGGCTGATCACTGTAGTCAGCAAGAACAAATCTTGAGGGAAAATGAAACAAGGCTAGATCATGTGCAACAGTCCCTTACATTAAAGCTCCAGGAGCGAGAACAAGAACTGAATGAACTTAAATTTAAAGTATCTGAACTTTCTGACTTTAGATGTAAGCTGGAAGTTGACTTGGCTTTGAAGGAAGCCGAAACTGAGGAAATAAAGCAGCGTTTAAAAGAGAATCAAGTCCAACAAGAGGAAATCACAAAATGTCAGGTTATGAAAGAAACAGAGAAATATAACGAAGAGATAACTGACTTGAAACACCAGCTTCAGATAAAAATTGAGGAGTACAAGTTAGGGCTTGCAGAAGAAAGAACACTAATGACTATAGAAAAAGATCGGTGCATTGCTGAGTTGTTAAACAGGCAAGAAGAAGAGAAGTCCCTACTTAAATCAGAGCTAAGTAAATGGGATGCAATGAGACAGCAATCACTTGATGTGGAAGCAACATTAAAGGGACAAGTTGAAGAGCTCAGCACTAAGTTGGAAGAATGTTTGAAAACGGTAGAAACCCAAAAGAAGGAAATGGTGTCTGAAAAACAAAGAATTGCCTTTGACATGGAAGCAAAATATAAATCTACTATTCATGGTCTTCAGGAGGAGAAGGAACAACTACTCAACAGTTTAAGCCAGGAGAGAGAGAAATTTGTTGGAAATAAAATGCATGAGGATTGTGAACAAAAAAGACAAGCTCTCGAGCAAGAGTTGCAAATAAAAAATCAACAACTTGAAAGTCAATTTGAAGAACGAAATAGAGCTGAGAGGTATGTGAAGTTTCTATGTCTTTATCAGTCTTCTCTTAAGCAAGTGATAAGTCTTGAGATATCTTAAGATTTATTTCCCCTTTTATGTTTTAATTCTTCATCCACTACTCAATATTCTTTAGATCCCACTTACTTTCCCATTGGAAAAGCAAAAACAAATTTATTTCAATTATTTTTCAGTGTAACTGCTAATACTCTTCTCTCAAGTACTAATAAGCAATTGTGGAGATACTGATATAACTTAGTGTGCCTATATGATTAGTATGTTACATATAATTGCTGCTGTCCTCTCCTCCAATCAGCAGTGCTTCCTATATAGAAGTGAGTACCTAACGTCTGGGTTTATCAAATGTTGGACGTTTATTTCCTCCTGTGTCCGGTTTTCTTTACAAGAGCATGGGGGTGCCGGGGCTGATGGTTAGAACCATGTTTATTCGGCTTAGGAAAGTTTACTTCTGCGATACTGCTCTCTATTAGATCACATAAAACAAACACTTTACTTCCGGTAGTGATTTTTGCTTGTATCTTTTCATAAGTGAAGGACTCTTCCACAGAGACACAGAAGAGGTACAGCAGGAGTCTTATTCCCACTAAGGTCACAATAGAACCAGCCATTTGCTTGCTCAAAATGAGGTCCTGTTTCCTTGACCCATCTGGAGGCATCCTTCAATATGCCTCGGCAAGGGTGAACACAATGGTAGTTGTCTGCTTTATGACATAACGCTGCACAGAGGATTGGAGCTCGTGCAAGAGAAAGGTAGATAGTGCCCTGCATCCTAATATGCTGCAAGTGTCAACAGCACACCTTGTTGCCAGAAAAGCCTGTGACGGCCTCGTCCAGGCATACTATACCTGAGAAGTTTGCTTGCAGCATTGAAAGGCCCCCTCTCTCTCTCTCTCTCTCTCTCTCTCTCTCTCTCTCTCTCTCTCTCTCTCTCTCTCTCTCTCTCCCCCCACCCTCCCATGACTGAGTAATTCACATAAATTCATAAATCACATAAAATCACATAATTCACATAAATGAACGCGAGGGCAATGGTTGTGATTGAGTATTTGTGCTATCACTTGGGGTGGAGATTGGAGGAGGAGACTGAAAAGAAAAGAATAAGGGATACAGCAAGGTGCCTCAGTCAGAGGAGTGCAGTGCAGGAGAATGCTAGGAAGGTGAGAGAATGGTAGCTACCAGCTGAGAGTTGTAGGACACCCATCTTGCTGGACATCATGAGGTCAGTAAATCTTTTGCAGCATGAGACCCTTATCATGGGCACAATACTTAGGGTGCTGACAACCTCTGCAGCTTGCAGCCACATTCCTGAATGGTGAAGGAATGTGGGAACTGATGGATTTCTATGCGATCCACATTAACCACTTCTGCAGTAAGTGTTTGTATCTTTTGGAACTTCGACTCAGAGTTGATGAACTGAAGTTTCGTACACTGCAATGCATCAAAAAGGCGAAATATTACCTGGATCAGATCCCGCATGTTACAGCTGCTACACATCAACAGCCCTACTATCTTGATTGTGTTTTATTTAACAAATGTTACCTGGACCCCATGTTCCAAAAGTTGCATCCAGTAGGCTAGGTACTTTGAATTTCATCCGTGGCTAGGGACAAGAGGGTGTGACTGATTGAGGAATCTCATGTACCTGCAGTTGTCCAAGAGAATTGAGGTTCTTCCAACTTGTATGGATGAGAGCAAGGAAGGCAGGGAGGATGAGCAAACCAACCACGGCACTGTGATACAAGGGACCATTCAAGTGATGGGAGTTAAAAGTAACAGTTGTAGTAGAATACAGTCTCGTTAGGAGGAATAGGTATGGTTCTCTGCATCTGAGATTGAGGGTCCAGAAGGCTGTGTTGTCTACCCAGTGCCTGGGTTAAGGACATCTCCTTGAGACTGGAGAAGAACTTGGAATGGTAGGGAAAGGATCCAGTTGTGATCCACAAAGATACCAACGATATTGATAGAACTAAGAAAGAGGTTTTACTAAGGGAATATGAGCAGATAGGGGCTAAATTAAAAATGGGAACCACAAAGGTGATAATTGCTGAGTTACCACCTGAGCCATAAGCAAATTGGCATTGGATAACTAAGATCAGAGTATTGAATACGTGGCTAATGATATTGGTAATGATAGGACAGGGCAGAGTGTACAAACTTAAGGCCGCACCAGCAAAAAAGATCAGAATTGGTAACAAGACAGAATTCATGCTCTATATCCGAATGCTTGCAACATTCGTAACAAGATGGATGAATTGATAGCCCAAATAGAAATAAATGAGTGATATGATAGACGTCACAAGGGAAATTAGGTTTGGGCAATAAATGCTCGCTTAGCCAGCAATCCCCACATTCCATGAATGAATATATTTTTTAAAAGGAAAAAGAGGTAGGGTAGCTCTATTAAAAGAAGGATGAGATTAGTACAATAGTGAGAAATGATCTTGATTCAGAAGATGTAGAATCAGTTTGGATGTAGATGAGAAATAGAAAAGGGAAGAGTGAGCAGTTTATAGGATCCTCAACAGTGGCTGCACAGTAGTGTATACATTGAGAAATAATGCGGGCCTGCAATAAGACTTTTATCTTAACATTGATTGGACAGAGCAAATTGGCAAGCATAGCCTGGAGAATGTGTTCATACTATATACGGACAGATTTTCAGAATGATAAACGTTCTGGAACCTAGCAAGGCACAGGCTATTTATTGGACCTGGTAACGTGTACTGAGACAGGATTAATGTAAGATTTCATAGTAAAACATCCTCTAGGCAAGAGTGATTATAAAATTATACTATTTCACATTCAGTTTGAGAGTGAGGAATGTAACTCCATAACTGGTGACAGTGGAATAGTGTTTGACAAAGTTACAAGAGTTCTTTGAGGATTTAACAAGAAGGATGGATAAAGGAGAATCAGTGGATGTGGTGCATTTGGAATTCTAAAAGGTGTTCAGTAAGGTGCCACAGCAAAGGTTACTGCACAACCTTATTAGCTTATTATATTGGGGGTGATTTAATGCCACGGATAGGACTATCTAGCTATCAGGAAACAGTTGGGATAGATGGGTCATTTTCACAATGGCAATCTGTAACTGAGTGCCACAAGGATCTGTGCTGGAGCCTAAATTATTTACAATCTATATTAATGACTTTGATGAAGGGACCGATTATTTTTAGGGGGAGGCACTGGCCTAATGGTGTTCTCACTGGACTAGTAATCCAGAGACTCAGGGTAATGCTCTGGGAACCTGGGTTCAAGTCCCACCACAGCAGCTGGTGGAATTTTAATTCAATAAAAATCTGGAATTAAAAGTGTAATGATAACCGTGAATTGATTGTTGTAAAAACCCATCTGGTTCACTAATGTCCCTTGGGAAGGAAATCTACCATCCTTACCTGGTCTAGCCCACAGCTGTCTCCAGACCCACAGCAATGCCCTCTGAAATGGTCTAGCAAGCCACTCAGTTGTATCAATCCGCTTAAAAAGTCTAAAAGGAATGGAACCAGGTAACCCACCCGACATTAGCCTAGGCACCAGGAACGACAATGGCAAACTGTCGACCCTGCTACGTTCTCCTTAATAACATCTGGGGGTTAATGCCAAAATTGGGAGAGTGCCTCGCAAACCAGGCATATTCACGGAAACATACCTTACAGATAATGTCCCAGACACAATCATTAGTACCCTAGCATAGGTGGCAGCACAGTGGTATATAGTTGAGAGAGAGTTGACCTAGGAATCCTCAACACTAATTCTGGACCCCATGAAGCCTCATGGCATCAGGTCAAACATGGGCAAGGAAACCTGCTGATTACCATGTACCGCCACCAAACCTCACCCCTCCAACCAAACCCCAGCTGATGAATCAGTGCTCCTCCTGGAGGAAGCACTGAGGGTGGCAAGGGTGCAGATTGTACTTTGGGTAGGGGACTTCAATCTCCATCACCATAAGAACATAAGAAATAGGAACAGGAGTAGACCATTTGGATCCTCGAGCCTGCCCCACCATTCAATAAGATCATGGCTGATCTTCTTGTGTTTTGAATTCCACTGTCACACCTATTCCCGATAACCTTTGATTCCCTTGCCAAACATGTATCTATCTACCTGTGCCTTAAAAATATTCAGTGACCCTGCCTCCACTGCTTTCTGAGTCAGAGAGTTCCAAAGTCTCAACCCTCAGAAAAAAAAAGTTCTCCTCATCTCTGTCCTAAAAGGGCGAGCCCTAATTTTAAAACAGTGCCCCTAGTTCTGGATTCACCCACAAGAGGAAACATCCTTTTCACGTCCACCTTGTCAAGGCCGTTCAGGATCTTGTATACTTCAATCAAATCACTGCTCACTCTTGTAAACTCCAATGGAAGCAAGCCCAGTCTATCCAACCTTTCCTCATAAGACAAACCACTCATTCCAGATATCAGTTTAGTAAATCTCCTCTGAACCACCTCCAATGCACTTACATCCTTCCTTGAATAAGGAGACCAAAACTGTACACAGTATTAGAGGTGTGGTCTTACCAATGCCCTGTATAACTGAAGTATAATATCCTTATTTTTATGTTCAAACTCTCTTGTAATTCCATTAGCCGCCTTAATTACTTGCTGTGCCTGCATATTAACTTTTTGAGACTCATATACTGGAACACCTAGATACTTCTACACCTCAAAATTATGCAGCCCCTCTCAATTTAATTAATACCCTGCTTTTTTGTTCTTCATGCCAAAGTGAACAACTTCACATTTTCCCACATTAAACTCCATTTGCCAGATCTTTGCCCACTCACTCAACCTATCTATATCTGCCTGCAACCTCCTCATGTCTTCTTCACAACATACTTTCCTACCTAACTTTGTGTCATCTACAAATTTAACTACCATGCCTTCAGTCCCCTCATCTAGGTCATTGATGTAAATTATAAAAAGTTGAGGCCCCTGCACAGACCCCTGTGGTACTTGGCTTGTCACATCCTACCAATCTGAAAAAGACCCATTTATGCATGCTCTCTGCTTTCTGCCAGCCAGCCAATCTTCTATCCATGCTGATGTGTTACCCCTGCACCATGCACTTTTATTTTCTGTAATAATCTTTGATGTGGCACATTACTGAATGCCTTCTTGAAATCCAGGTACAACACGTCTATAGGCTCCCCTTTATCCACAGTGCATGTTCTTTCAAAAAGCGCCAATAAATTGGTTAAACATGATTTTCCTTTCACAAAACCATGCTGATTCTTCCCGATTGCCTTGAACGTTTCTAAGTGCTGAGCTATAACCTTAATGATTGATTCTAACAACTTCCCCATGACAGACATCAAGCTAACTGGCCTATAGTTTCCTGTTTTCTGTCTCTCTCCCTCCTTGAATAGAGGGATTATATTTCCTACTTTCCAGTCTGATGGAACCTTTCCACAATCTAACAAATTTTGGAAAATTAACACCAGCGCATCAACTACCTCATTAGCCACCTCTTTTAAGACCCTGGGATGTAGTTCATTAAGAGCCGGCCCGCAACTCCATCAATTTGGTTAGTACTGTTTCGCTAGTGAGTTCAATTTCACCAAGTTCCTCTCTCCCTTTCTCCTGATTTGCAGCTATTACTGGAATGTTTTTTGTATCCTCTACAGTGAACACTGAAGCAAAATATTTGTTCCACCATTTCCTTATTATCTACTATAACTCCGCTGTTACTCTCTAGAGGATCGACACTCACTTTACTTCTCTTCTCTTCTCCTATATAAAAACCTGTAGAAACTCTTGCTGTTTGCTTTTACATTTCTAGCTAGCATATGCTCATACTCTAATTTCTTTTTCCTGGTTAACCTTTTAGTCATTCTTTGCCGTTCTTTATATTCTAACCAATCATTAGCCCTGCCATTCACCTTTGCAGAGTTTTGTGCTTTTTCCTTAAGTGTGATGCTTTTCTTAACTTCTTAGTTAACTACGGATGGTGGGTCTTCCCCTTAGAATTTTTCTTTATAATAAGAATATAATTATTCTCAATACTCTGAAATATCCCCTTAAATGTCTGCCATTGCTTCTCTATTGATCTGTCCTCTAGCCTAGTTTCCTAGTTCACTTCAGCTAGCTCAGCTTTCATGCCCACATAATTGCCCTTATTTAAGATTAAGATACTAGTCTTAGACCCACTCTTCTCCCTTTCAATCATATTGTGGTCGCTGCTACCTAGGGATGCCTTTACTCTGAGGTCATTAATTAATCCTGTCACATTACACAATACCAAGTCTATTATAACCTGCTCTTTGGTTGGTTTCAGAACATGCTGCTCCAAGAAACTATCTCAAAAGCATTCTAAGAACTCCTCATTCAGGCTACTACTGCCAATCTGATTTTTCCAGTTTATAGGTAGATTAAAATCACCCATGATTATGGATGGCAGAAGAGTGGCTCGGTAACACAACCACATCATGAGCTGGCCGAGTCCTGAAAGACATAGCTGCTAGACTGGTTCTGTGGCAGGTGGTGAGGGAACCAACAAGAGGGGAAAAACATATTTGACCTCTCCAATCTGCCTGCTGCAGTTACATCTGTCCATGACAGTATCAGTAGGAGTGAGCACCGCACAGTCCTTGTGGTGACATCGTCCCATCTTCACATTGAGGATACCCTCCATCGTGTTGTGTGGCACTACCACCGTGCTAAATGGGATAGATTTCGAACAGATCTATCAAGACTGAGCAACAGTGAGGCTCTGCGGAGCAGCAGCAGAATTGTACTCACTCACAATCTAACCTCATGGCCCGGCATATCCCCCACTCTACCATTACCACCAAGCCAGGGGATCAACCCTGATTCAATGAAGAGTGCAGGAGGGCATGCCAGAAGTAGCACCAGGCATACATAAAATTGTATCAACCTCATGAAGCTACAACAGAGGACTACTTGTATGCCAAATAGCATAAGCAGCAAGTGATAGAGCTAAGCGATCCCACCACCAACAGATCAGATCTAAGCTCTGCAGTCCTGCCATTTGTGAATAGTGATGGACAATTAAGCAACTCACTGGAGGAGGCTCCACAAATATTCCCATCCTCAATGATGGGGGAAGCTCAGCACAACAGTGCAAAAGATAAGGCTGAAACATTTGCAACAATCTTCAGCCAGAAGTGCCGAGTGGATGATCCATCTCTGCTTCCTCTGGAGGTCCCCACCATCACAAATGTAAGTCTTCAGCCAATTGGATTCACTCCACGTCATATTAAGACGGCTGAAGGCTCTGGATAATGCAAAGGCCATGGGCCCTGACAATATTCCGGCAATAGTACTGAAGACTTCTGCTCCAGAACTTGGTGTGCCATTAGCCAAGCTGTTCTGGTACAGAGTCAACACAGGCATCTACCAACCATGTGGAAAATTGCCCAGGTATGTCCCGTTCAGAAAAAGCAGGACAACTCCAACTCGGCCATTTACTGCCCCATCAGTCTAGTCTCAATCATCAGTAGAGTGATGAAGGGATCATCAACAGTCCAACAAACAGCACCTGCTTAGCAATGACCTGCTCAGTGGCGCTCAATTTGGGTTCCGCCAGGGCCACTCAGCTCCTGACCTCATTATAGCCTTAGTTCAAACATGGACAAATGAGCTGAACTCCCGAGGTGAGGTGAGAATGACTGCCCTTGACATCAGGCAGCATTTGATTTGAGTGTGGCATCAAGGAGCCTTAGCAACACTGGAGTCGATGGTTGTTGGAGGTCAATCACCTCAGTTTCAAGACACCCCTGCAGGAGTTCCTCAGGGTAGTGCCTTCAGCCCAACCATCTTCAGCTGCTTCATCAATGACCTTTCTTCCATCATAAGGTCACAGGTGGGGATGTTGGCTGATGATTGCACAATTGTGCAGCACCATTCACTCAGATATTGAAGCAATCCATGTCCAAATGCAGCAAGACCTGGACAATTTCCAGGCTTGGGCTGACAAGTGGCAAGTAACATCCGTGCCATGCAAGTGCCAGTCAATGACCATCTCCAACCAGAAAGAATCTAACCATTGCCCCTTGACATTCAAAGGTATTACTATCGCTGATTCCCTCACTATCAACATCCTGGGGATTGCCATTGAACAGAATCTGAACTGTACTAGCCATATAAATACTGTGGTTGCAAGAGCAGGTCACAGGCTAGGAATCTTGCAGTGAGTACCCCACCACCTGACTCCCCAAAGCTTGTCCACCATCTACAAGAAACAAGTCAGGAATTTGATGGAATACTCTCCACTTGCCTGGAGTGGTGCAGTTCCAACACTCTAGAAGTTCAACTCCAGCCAGGACAAAGCAGCCCATTTGATTAGCATCCCTTCCACAGACATTCACTCCCTCCACCACCGACCCACAGCAGCAGCAGCATGTACCATGTACAAGATGCACTGCAGGAATTCACCATGGCTCCTTAGACAGCACCTTCCAAACCCACGGCCAGTACCACCTCGAAGGACAAGGGCAGCAGACATGGGAACACCACCATCTGGAAGTTCCTCTCCAAGCCGCTCACCATCTTGACTTGGAAATATATTGCCGTTGCTGAGTCAAAATCCTGGAACTCCCTCTCTCACAGCACTGTGGGTGCACCTACACTACATGGACTACAGCGGTTCAAGAAGACAGCTCACCACCACCTTCTCAAGGGCAATTAGGGATAGGCAACAAGCTGGCCTAGCCAGCAACACCCACATCCCATCAATGAATAATTAAAAAAAAAATCGCTGATGATATGTAGATAGGTAGGTAAGCAAGTTGGGGAGAATATGAAGAGTCTGGAAAGGATTATGGAAAGGTTCCATGATTGAGCAAGAAGTTGGCAGATGGACCATAATGTGGGAAAAATAGGTTGTTTACTTTGGCACAAAGAACAGGAGAACAGAATATTATTTAAATAGAGAGAGAGACTGAAGAATGCTGCAATACAGAGGGATCTAGGTGTCCTTGTACATGAATCACAAAGTCAGCTTGCAGATATAGCAAGTAATGAGGAAGAGAAATGGAATGTTGGCCTTCATTACAAGGGGGATGGAGTATTAAAAGTAGGGAAGCCTTGCAACAATTGTACAGGGCATTGGTGAGATCACACCTAGAGCACTTAGTAGAAGGTTTGGTCTCCTTATTTAAGGAGTGACATCCTTGCACAGGAAGCAGTTCAGAGAAGGTTCATTAGGTTGATTCCTGAGATGAGGGCTTATGAGAAAAGGTTGAGCATGTTGGGCTTACATTCATTGGAGTTCAGAAGAATGAGAGATGATCTTATTGAAACACAAGATTTTGAGAGGACTTTACAGGGTAGATGCTAAGAGGATATTTCCACTCAGGGATCTAGAACTAGGGGCACAATTTTAAAATGAATCTCCCGTTTAAGATGGAAATGATGAGGAATTTCTGCTCTGAGGGTCATTAGTGTTTGGAATTCTCTTCCCCAGCAGCAGTGGAGGCTGGGTCATTTATTATATTCGAGATTGATTTTTAGATTTTTGATAGACAAGAGTTAACGGTTATGGGGACAGGCAGGAAAGTGGAATCTATGTTACAATCAGATCAACCATGATTTTATTGAGTGGCAGTGTAGTCTCCAGGGGGCCAAATAACCTACTCCTCCAATTTCTTGTACTTATAAATTGTTGCGTGTACATGGGAAGTTCCTCTTTCAGCATTTCGAAGAGACCGTTCCCTCTGTGATACCCTGGTCTGCTCCTCAATTACACCAAACATCCTGTGCCCTTCCCACCGCACCTTTCCATGCAAACACAGGAGATGTAACATCTTCCCATTTATCTCTTCTTACTGTCTAAAGACCTCAAACTCTCCCTCCAGGTGATGCAGTGATATATGTGTACGTCTTTCAATTTAATATACTGTATTTGCTGCTCACATTGCGGTCTCCTTTACACTGAGGAGACCAAATGCAGATTGAGACTGCTTTGCAGAACACCTCAGTTCAGTTCACAGACATGGCCCTGAGCCCCTGGTGGCCTGTCATTTTAATTCCCCATCTTGCTCTCACGCTGACATTTCTGCCTTTGGCTTGCTGCACTGCTCTAGTGAAACTCAACGCAAGTTTGAGGAATAACACCTCATCTTTTGATTAGACACCTTACAGCTCCCAGACTCAACATTGTGTTCAGCAATTTCAGACCGTCAACTCTGTCCCCCTACTGTGAATGTTTTAGTTTTTCTCTTATTTTTGCTTTCAGACAGTGAGACACCCTGCTCTATGTGCATCTTTTGTTTCAGTGTTTTCGTGCCCCATTACCTTTCCCTGTAAGACTAACTCTTCTGTCATTCAATCCCCTCTGTCTTCCACTTGATAACAGATTCCTTCGTCCTTGTCCCACCCACCCCTTGCTCAAAGCCTTCTAACTTTTTCCAGTTCTGATGAAAGGTCATCAACCTGAAAAGTTAACTCTGTTTCCCTCTCTAGATGCAGCCTGACGTGCTGAGTATTTCCAGCATTTCCAGCTTTAATCTCTTATTTCCAGTTTATGCAGTATTTTGCTTTTCAATTTGCATTTATATGTTGCCTTATCTCCAGAGGTGCTTTCCAGGAGCTTAACTGAACATAATTTGACACCGAGCCACAAGATTAGAATAGATGATAAGAGTTTTAAAGAGGGTCTTAAGGAAGAGAGATATAGGGAGGGAATTTCAGAGCCTTTGAATAAAGAAGTCTTGCTACAATTGTACAGGTGAGATCACACCTCCAAATAGTGTTGCTTTGCCTCCATATTTAAGGAAGGATATAGTTGCATTGGAGGCAGTACAGCAAAGGTTCACTAGAACGCCGAGACAAGTTGTTCCAGTATAGCTACAATACTGGCACCTACCCGATGATATGGAAAATTGCCCAAGTATAGCCTATCCACAGGCAGCTAGACAAATCCAAACCAACTAACTGCCACCCCATCAGCATACTCTCCATCATCAGCAAAGTGATGGAACGGCTGATCAACAGTGCTATCAAGTGATACTTACTCAGCAATAACCTGCTCACTGATGCTCAGTTTGGATTCTGCCAGGGTGGTTCAGCTTCTGACCTCATTACAGCCTTGGCCCAATCATGGACAAAAGAGCTGAACTTGAGATGAGGTGATTGTGCCTGTGCTCGATATCAAGACCACGTTTGACTGTGTGGCATCAAGGCGCCCTAGCAAAACTGGAGTCAGTGAGAATTAGGGGAAAATTGCTCCAGTGTTTGGAGTCCTACCTAGCAGAAAGGAAGATGGTTGTGGTTGTTGGAGGTCAATCATTTCAGTTCCAAGACATTGCTGCATGAGTTCCATCAGGGTTATGCCCTAGACCCAACCATCTTCAGCTGCTTTATCAATGACCTTCCCTCCATCATAAGGTCAGATGTGGTGATCTTTGTTGATGATTGCACAATGCCCAACACTATTCGTAGCCCCTCAGGTACCAAAGCAGTCAGTGTCCATTTTCAGCAAGACCTGGATAGCATTCAAACTTGGGCTGGTAAGTGGCAAGTAACATTTGTACCACAAAAGTGCAAGGTAATGACCATTTCCAAAAGAGAGAATCTAACCATCTCCCCTTGACGGTCAATGGCATTATCATCACTGAATCCCTCATTATCAACCTCCTGGGAGTCACCATTGGCCAGAAACTGAACTGGACCAGCTGCATAAATACATTGGCTACAAGAGCAGGCCAGAGACTGGGAAATCTGTGATGAGTAACTTGCCTCCTGACTCTCCAAAGCCTGTCCACCATCTACAAGGCCTAAGTCAGGGGTATACTGGAGTACTCTCCACTTGCCTGGATGAACATAGCACCAACGACACTCAAGGAACTTGACTATCCAGGACAAAGCAGCCCACTTGTTTGGCATCCCATCCATCACCTTAAACATTTACTCCCCTCACCACCAATGCACAGTGGCAGCAGTGAGTATCATCTACATGATGAACTGCAGCAACTCACCAAAGCTCCTTTGGTAGTATCTTCCAAACCCTCAACCTCTACCGCCTAAAAGGAAAGCGCAGCAGATGCATGGAAACACCGTCACCTGCAAGTTCCCCTCCAAGCCACACAGTATCTTGACTTGAACTATATTGCCATTCCTTCACTGTTGCTGGGTCAAAATCCTTGAACTCCCTTCCTAACAGTGCTGTGGGTGTACCTACACCAGATGTACTGCAGCGGTTCAAAAGGTGACTCACCACCAGCTTCTCGAGGACAGTTAGGGATGGGCAATAAATGCTGGTCTAGTGAAAGGGAAAAAAAGGATTGAACCCTGGGATGAGAGATTTGCTCTTTGATAGGCCAAGTACTTTGAGTCTGTATTCTTTGGAGTTTAGAAGAATGAAAGGTGACCTAATTGAAACATACAAAATTGTGAAGGAGCTTGACAGGATAGATGCAGAGGTTATTTCTGCTGGCTAGGGAACCTAGAACATGTGGACACAATCTCAGGATAAGGAACTGACTATATAGGACTGAAATGAGAAGAAATTTCTTCACTTAAGGGGTCGTGCATCTTTGTAATTCTCTCCCCCAGAAGTTTGTGGATGCGCCATTGTTGAATAGATTTAATGCTGAAATAGATTTTTGATCTCTCAGGGAATTGAGTGATATGGGGAGCAGGCAGAAAATTGGATTTGAAGCTTGTTACTGACGTGGAGAGTCTCTTTCCCTTTTCTCCTCACCTCTTGACTGCTCACAACAAGATATGTGTTTTCGAGGGTGTGTTTTAAACCTTTTGAGTGTTGTAACTTTTATTAACACAAAGCATGCTTTTGTATAAGTTTAACGTTTATACACACACCCCGAAATGTAAGTGCAGTTGAAAATCACTCGCTCCAACTCATAAATGGTTTACCATTTTGAATCTCTTTTCAAGGGAGGGTATTCCACCCAAGGTCATTTACATTTTAAGAACTTTCCAGAGACCCATGTTAATTCTTTGCAGAAATCACAGGTCACCTGACCCTTGGTGGCCATTTCGCAGCACATTGTCTATTATTTTTTTAAAGTCAATTTCAGAAAGTCCACATTGCAATAAGTCTATACATTGACAGTTAGGAATATGATAGCTTGGCAAGGCATGAGAAGTTGGAGATCAGCCATGATTATACTGAATGGTGGAGCTTGCTTGACAGGCTGTATGGTCTACACCTCTTATATTTATTATGCTGTTATGTTCCTAAAGACTAGGTCTCTAAATCGTTGGAGACCACACGTATCCCAGAGGACATGCTGCAGGATTTCTCAGCAGTCCCAACGCAAGGGCTCCGTGAGAATTGCCCTGGAAGTTTCAACTTACCCCCTGTTTTCCCAGACCCTCTGATAAAGTCTCCAAATTTGAGTTGAGTCGAAAAATTCAGAGGGTTCCGAACTACATAGTTGGATAGTAACCCATGCAATATTAAACAGAGAAAAAAGTGTAACTCCTGGGTAACTGTACAACTGACACTGCTGACTCTCCACTGCACCCCCCAACCCCCACCGCCGCACTATGACCCTCTGATGCACCACGCCCTGCAACCCTCCGCCGGTGGCCCTCCCATGGGCCCTCTGGCTCACACACCTCCCCCCCACCCCCCACTAATAAGCTATTTAACTGTCCCAAAGCATTTCAGTGTTTTAGTGAATGAACACGTGCCAAAATGTGGCAGCTAGTGCTGTAAAAAAGTAGCATGGCTTGACTTGGCTTCCCCTGACTTTCCTACATTATGAGGAAGGATTCCGAGAACAGGTATGCTCTGTCTTTCTGAAGCGGAGGCCTGTTTCGTAAGTCCAGGCCTGAGATGCAGAACTCAATTTTCGTGTTTTTAAAAAAAAAGTAGGTGCGGAGCAGCAATCTGACGATAATTGCTGCTATTAGGAAGATTTAGCCCTAGGATCCTAAAGCTGCAGCCACCAGTAATGAAGCGATTACAATCAATGATGTGTAAGAGCCAGGATTAGAGGAGCACAGAGATCTGAGGGTTGTAGGGCTGGAAGAGCGAGACCCTGAAGCAATTTGAAAACGAGGCTGAGAATTTGGGGGAGACTGTGGCATAGTGGTAATGTCACTGGAGTAGTAATCCAGAGGCCCAGGCTTATTGCTCACGGGGCATGGGTTCAAATCACACAATGGAGGCTGGTGGAATTTAAACTCCATTAATATTTCTGGAATTTTCAGCTGTCTCAGTAATGGTGACCATGAAACACTCATCGATTGTTGTGCAAACCTAACTGGTTCACTAATGCCTTTTAGGGAAGGAAATCTGCTATCCTTATCTGGTCTGGCCTTCATGTGACTCCAGATCCACAGTAATGTAGTTGACTCTTAACTGCCATCTGAAATGGCTGAGCAAACCACTCAATTTAAGTACAATCAAGGATGGGCAACAAATGTTGGCCTTGTATGTGACACTCGCGTTCCAGTCATTTAACTAACATTAATTACTTAACATTATCAATTAACATGAGCAGTGCCTCGATGTACTAGGCACCAAGTACAAGCACTAGGATGATGGATGACAGGACATGGTGCATGTTGAAATGTGTCAAAATTTTATATCAGTTCTTGTTTATGGATGGTGGAAGGTGGGTGACTGTCTAAAAGAGAATTGGAACAGACAAGTCCAGAGATGAAGCTATGTTTGAGAATTCCAGCAACAGATGAGCTAAGTTATACTTAAAATAGATCTCCTTGTATCTGGCTTTTATTTTTCTGGTTTATAGATACAATTCATGACCTGATGAAAAGAAAGAAGAATATAGGGAAGCAAAGACAATGAAAGATTTGCATTTATGTAACACCTTTCATGACATCAGGATATCCCAAAATACTTTCCAGCCAATGAATTACTTTTTGAAGTATAATGTAGCAAACGTGACAGCCAATTTGTACACAGCAAGACCCTACAAGCAATAGTGTGATAATTACCTGATGTTTTTTACTCAATTGGTTAAAGAAAAAATATTGACCAAGATACTGGGGCAGAATTCCTTGCTCTTCAAAGTAGTGCTATTGAAACTTTTACATGCATCTAAGAGCATAGACAAGACCTCACTTTAATGTTTCATCTGAAAGATGACACCTCTGACATTGCAGCATTCCCTCTACTGCACTAAAGTGTCAGCTTAGATTTTGTGCTAATGCCTGACTCTGGCGAGAGTGTTACCAGTAAGCCATGACTGACACTATTGGGACTAATTTCGAGATCAAATATGTGGTGTACGTAAAAGACCACTCAGATTTATATAGTACTTGTCACATCCTTAGAGTGTCCCAAAGCATTTTTAATGAATTGCTTTTGAAATGTAGCCACTGTTGTTTTGTAAACAAACATGGCAGGTAATTTGCATGCAGCAAGATTTGGCAAACAATAATGAAATAAAGGACCAGATAATCTGTTTGGTTCCAATTTCCACCCCTCCATCATTTTCACATGGTCCATCTCTGACACTTCCCTTCCCTTCCTTGACCTCTCTGTCCCAATTTCTGGTGATAAACTGTCCACCAATATTCATTACAAGTCTACCGACTCTCACAGCTACCTCGACTACAGCTCCTCATACCCTGCTTCCTGTAAGGACTCCATCCCATTCTCTCAATTCCTTCGCCTCCGTCACATCTGTTCTGATGCCACTTTCAAAGACAGCTCCTGTGACATGTCTTCCTTCTTCCTTAACTGAGGTTTTCCACCCATGTGGTTGACAGGGCCCTCAACCATGTCCGGCCCATCTCCCGTGCATCCACCCTCACACCTTCCTCTCCCTCCCAGAACCATGATAGGGTCCCCCTTGTCCTCATTTAATACCCCACCAGCCTCCGCATTCAAAGGATCATCCTCCACCATTTCCGCCAACTCCAGCATGATACCACCACCAAACATCTTCCCTTCAACACCCCCCCCGCCCCGGCGGCATTCCGCAGGGATCGTTCTCTCTGGGACACGCTGGTCCACTCCTCCATCACCCCCGACACCTCAATCCTCTCCCACGGCATCTTTCAATGCCTCTTTACTTCCCCTCTCCTCACGGTCCAAGGGCCCAAACACTCCTTTCAAGTGAAGCAGCATTTCACTTGCATTTCCTTCAATTTAGTCTACTGCATTCATTGCTCCCAATGCGGTTTCCTCTACATTGGAGAGACGAAACGCAGACTGGGTGACTGCTTTGCAGAACACCTTCGGTCTGTTCGCAAGCATGACTCAGACCTCCCTGCCGCTTGCCATTTCAACACTCCATCCTGCTCTCATGGCCACATGTCCGTCCTTGGCCTGCTGCATTGTTCCAGTGAAGCTCAACACAAACTGGAGGAACAGCACCTCATCTTCTGACTAGGTACTATACAGCCTTCCGGACTGAATATTGAATTCAACAATTTTAGATCATGAACTCTCTCCTCCATCCCCACCCCCTTTCCGATCCCCCCCTTTTTTCCAATAATTTCTATAGATTTTTCTTTTCCCACCTATTTCCATTATTTTTAAATGTATTTCCATCCATTGTTTTATCTCTACCTTTTAGCCTTTTCGATCCCTTCCTTTCACCCCACCCCTACTAAGGCTATCTGTATCTATCTGTACCTTGCTTGTCCTGCTTTCTACCCTTAATTAGCACATTCCTTAGATAATATCACCACCTTCAATACCTCTTTGTCCTTTTGTCTATGACATCTTTTGGCTATCTCCACCTATCACTGGCCCTCTATCCAGTTATACCTGTTTCCCCCCCCAAAACCAGCTTATATTTCACCTCTTTTCTATAAAAATACCTGGAAAAACTCAGGTCTGGCAGCATCTACGGAGAGGAACACGGTTAACACTTCAAGTCCGTATGAATGCTTTGTACTTTCCTGATTTATCTACAAGTTTCAAATGCAAACAAAGTGCAAATACTCTATAAAAAAAATTAAAGCAAAACTCTCCAGATGCTGGAAATCTGAAATAAAAACAAAAGGCTGGAAAAACCCAGCAGGTCTGGCAGCATCTGTGAAGTGAGAAACGGAGTTAATGTTTCGAGTCCGTATGACTCCTCTTCAGATCTGCAGAAGTCATACGGGCTCGAAACATTAATTCTGACAGACCTGCTGAATTTTTCCAGCATTTTTTTGTTTAGTGCACATGTTCTCCCTTTCAGGGTAAAACCCAGTTCTTCTCCAGAGGAGGATTCTAAACAATTGAGCAAATTAACCAGACAGTCCAGGATAATGGAGGCTTTGGCGCTGCTATGGTCTAAACTGTAAAAATGTGTTGGCCTTTGGGGATTTATTTTTTGCACTTCTTTTGTATATTATTGTTCATAAGGTTTGTAAAAGTTGAATGTATAGGAAAAATGTTCAATTGTTTAGCTTGTATGTAATGCTTTCTCTTTGAAACTGTACCACTACACACACAACCACCTCCTGGAGTTAAAAACAAAAAACTGCGGATGCTGGAAATACAAAACAAAAACAGAATTACCTGGAAAAACTCAGCAGGTCTGGCAGCATCGGCGGAGAAAAGAGTTGACGTTTCGAGTCCTCATGACCCATCGACAGAACTAGGCGAATCCCAGGAAGGGGTGAAATATAAGCTCGTTTAAGGTGGTGGGGTTGGGTGGGGGGAGAGAAGTGAAGGGGGGTGGTGTGGTTGTAGACAAAAGCAGTGATAGAAGCAGATCATCAAAAGATGTCACAGACAGCAGAACAAAAGAACACATAGGTGTCGAAGTTGGTGATATTATCTAAACGAATGTGCTAATTAAGAATGGATGGTAGGGCACTCAAGCTTTAGCTCTTTTGGGGGTAGGGGGAGCATAAAAGATTTAAAAATATTTTAAAATAATGGAAATAGGTGGGAAAAAGAAAAATCTATATAATTTATTGGAAAAAAACAAAAGGAAGGGGGAAGAAACAGAAAGGGGGTGGGGATGGAGGGGGGAGGCCAAGACCTAAAGTTGTTGAATTCAATATTCAGTCCGGAAGGCTGTAAAGTGCTTAGTCAGAAGATGAGGTGTTGTTCCTCCAGTTTGCGTTGGTCTTCACTGGAACAATGCAGCAAGCCAAGGACAGACATGTGGGCAAGAGAGCAGGGTGGAGTGTTGAAATGGCAAGCAACAGGGAGGTTTGCGTCATTCTTGCGGTCAGACCGCAGGTGTTCTGCAAAGCGGTCGCCCAGTTTACGTTTGGTGTCTCCAATGTAGAGGAGACCGCATTGGGAGCAGCGAATGCAGTAGACTAAGTTGGGGGAAATGCAAGTGAAATGTTGCTTCACTTGAAAGGAGTGTTTGGGCCCTTGGACGGTGAGGAGAGGGGAAGTGAAGGGGCAGGTGTTACATCTTTTGCGTGGGCATGGGGTGGTGCCATAGGTGGGGGTTGAGGAGTAGGGGGTGATGGAGGAGTGGACCAGGGTGTCCCGGAGGGAACGATCCCTATGGAATGCCGACAGTGGGGGTGAAGGGAAGATGTGTTTGGTAGTGGCATCATGCTGGAGTTGGCGGAAATGGCGGAGGATGATCCTTTGAATGCGGAGGCTGGTGGGGTGATAAGTGAGGACAAGGGGGACCCTATCATGTTTCTGGGAGGGAGGAGAAGGCGTGAGGGCGGATGCGCGCGAGATGGGCCAGACACAGTTGAGGGCCCTGTCAACGACCGTGGGTGGAAAACCTCGGTTAAGGAAGAAGGAGGACATGTCAGAGGAACTGTTTTTGAAGGTAGCATCATCGGAACAGATGCGACGGAGGCGAAGGAACTGAGAGAATGGGATGGAGTCCTTACAGGAAGCGGGGTGTGAGGAGCTGTAGTCAAGGTAGCTGTGGGAGTCGGTAGGCTTTTAATGGATATTGGTGGACAGTCTATCACCAAAGATTGAGACAGCGAGGTCAAGGAAGGGAAGGGAAGTGTCGGAGATGGACCACGTGAAAATGATGGAGGGGTGGAGATTGGAAGCAAAATTAATAAATTTTTCCAAGTCCTGGCGAGAGCACGAAGCAGCACCGAAGTAATCATCGATGTGCCGGAGAAAGAGTTGTGGAAGGGCCAGAGTAGGACTGGAACAAGGAATGTTCCACATACCCCATAAAGAGACAGGCATAGCTGGGGCCCATGCGGGTACCCATAGCCACACCTTTTATTTGGAGGAAGTGAGAGGGTTGAAGGAGAAATTGTTCGGTGTGAGAACAAGTTCAGCCAGACGGAGGAGAGTAGTGGTGGATGGGGATTGTTCGGGCCTCTGAGGAAGAAGCTAAGGGCCCTCAGACCATCCTGGTGGGGGATGGAGGTGTAGAGGGATTGGATGTCCATGGTGAAGAGGAAGCGGTTGGGGCCAGGGAACTGGAAATTGTTGATGTGACGTAAGGTGTCAGAGGAATCACGGATGTAGGTGGAAAGGGACTGGACAAGGGGAGAGAGAAGGGAGTCAAGATAACTAGAAATGAGTTCTGTGGGGCAGGAGCAAGCTGACACGATCGGTCTACCGGGACAGTTCTGTTTGTGGATTTTGGGTAGGAGGTAGAAGCGGGCCGTCCGAGGTTGGGCGACTATCAGGTTGGAAGCTGTGGGAGGAAGATCCCCAGAGGAGATGAGGTCAGTGACAGTCCTGGAAACAATGGCTTGATGTTCAGTGGTGGGGTCATGGTCCAGGGAGAGGTAGGAGAAAGTGTCTGTTAGTTGGCGCTCAGCCTCCGCGAGGTAGAGGTCAGTGTGCCAGACAACAACAGCACCACCCTTGTCAGCGGGTTTGATGACGATGTCAGGGTTGGATCTGAGAGAATGGAGTGCAGTAAGTTCAGCGAGAGAGAGATTAGAATGGGTGAGGAGCAGAGAAATTGAGACAACTAATGTCACGCCAACAGTTCTCAATGAAAAGATCAAGAGAAGGTAATAATCCAGAGGGAGGGGTCCAGGTGGAGGGAGAATATTGGAGGTGGGTGAAAGGATCCGTTGAACTGGGAGAGGACTCCTGCCCAAAGAAGTGAGCCCGGAGACGAAGACGGTGGAAGAAGAGTTCAGCATTGTGCCGAGCCCAAAATTCATTAATGTGAGGGCGTAGGGGTATGAAACTAAGCCCTTTGCTGAGCACTGAACGTTCAGCATCGGAGAGGGGAAGGTCAAGGGGTATAGTGAATACACGGCTGGGGCTGGGATTGGAAGATGGGGTGGGGACGGAGGGACAGGCAGGGGTGGAGGGTCCTGGTGTCGATGAGTTGTTGGAGCTTGCGTTCCTTAGCAATTGAGAGAAAGAGAAAAAGTTTCTTGTTGAGGCGTGGGATGAGACGAAGAATAAAATGAAACTGGGGGCACGCGCAGCTTTGAAAAAGGGTACGGCGATGCTGCTGGAGGGAGAGGTCGAATGTGTTCATATGACTCCACCTCCTGGAGTCGTCTTTCAATATTTTAACCTGTTGTAACTTGCAGATGTTGTGGCTCTTGCTTTTCTCACAGTCTTTGTTTTTTTTCTTCCAAAGAACTAAAGACATGATTTCTTCAAACTGTTGTGTACATCACCTGATGTGTATATGATGCAAGTTTCTATGATTCATAAAGGAACAGGTTTTTTGTAGAATTATGATGTTGGGCTCCATTTACGGAATGAGAAGCACTATATCTAAAGTCAAGCAATGTAGGTTAACAAGAAAATAAATTACACTTTGGGAAACAGAAATGTGATAAGTCGAATAATGGTTCTCCAAACAGACTTTATGAATTTTACTTTTTGCCCCATAGTTGCTGCTTCATGTTTAAAAAATATTTTAATACAGGGAAGTTCCACTTTCATCTGCATCAGTGAGTTGGAGTCCTCCACCTAGTGCTATTGCTGACCTGACAGGGAAATTTCAAGAAGAGAAGGCTAACCTACTAGACCAACTAGAAAAAAGGAATGAAGAACTTCAAAGCCTTAAAACATCACTGATAGCTGAACAACAGGTAGATTTCCTAACGTTGTCTATTTTATAAATTCTATTTTTTTTTTATAAAATTGCTTTATTTTAAATGTCTTAGTTCTAAGTTCATAAGGTGTCATCCATGACACAACTGATAATACTATCACCCAGAGTCAGAATGTTGTAGGTTCAAGTCCCAATTCAAGGATATAAGCCCAAAATATAGGCTGGCACTCCAATTCAGTAAAATGAAGTTGTGCTGCACTATCAGACCTACTGGGTGGAACTTGGTGTTTGCGACGCAGGTCCTGCCCACTAGTTGGAGAACCAGTGGGAAACCTGCATGGCTTCTGTGGGGGAGGCCTGTCTGAATTAACTGGCCACATCAGGGCTTCCCTGGAATTTAGAATCCCAGGGATGGAAATCCCCATGATCTGCTGACCAATCAGAGACCAACAGCTCTCCATTGCCACCAGGAACACTGGCTGCTGCCAATAATTCTCCAAGGACTTCACCAGGGATCCTGCTGGATCCCTGGACTCAGGTGAGTGAAGGTGACGTGAGGGTTGTGGGAGAAGGGTTCAGGGAGCGAAAGAGGGGTGGCTTTGATTGACCATCCCTGTTGCTCGGTCCCTTGATCGGGCACCATGCATGTGAAAGACAAACCCCTTCTAGAAGGTCTCTTGTATTTAATCCCTGAGCCACCACTAAATCCCAGTGGGCTCCGGGATGATTACGTCAATTGGCTTGATAATGAGCCAAACTGACGTCTCACTGTGAATGGGTGAGTTTCCCACATTGGCCCGCTTCTGCCTGCAAAGTTAATTGCAGAAGGTTTCCCAGTCACCGGGAGCCTGGCATGCAGCCTTTCCCATGATTAAGTGAGCCTGGGTGTCCTGTTTCCTGCTGCGACAGGCTGGATTAAATTTTGCCTGCTGTCTTTCAGATCAGCTGTTAAACCAAGGCCACATCTGCCCTCAGATGGATGTAAAAGGTCCCATAGCACTATTTTAAAGAAGAGCATAAGAATTATCACCTGAATTCCTGCTGATATTTGTCCCTAAGCAGCGTAATAAAACAGTATTTGTGCATTGTGACATTTCTGTTTCTGGGACCTTGCTGTGCTCCAGGTTTTCCTACATTACAACAGCAAGCATACTTCAACAGTAAAATGCTTTGGAACATCCTGAGGTAGTGAAATGTGCCACATAAATGATATAAATTCTGGTGCTGATGGTCTGTTGTATCATTCGTCCAACCGGATGGGACTGTACTTGCCTAACACCATTCTTATCAATCCAATTGTATCCAGAGTATCACTTGTGATGGCTTCTGTCCTGTACCATACCTCTCGTGTTTCCCAAGGATCTATTCTTGGTGCAGCGACATCTGAAAACAGTGATAGATTTCACATTTACACTGACACCCAACCCCACCTCACTGTCACCTTTCTTGATTGCTCCACTGTCTAAGTTATCAGACTGCTTGTCCAACACCCAGTTCTGAATGAGCTGAAATTTCTTCTGGTTAAATATTGGGAAGATTGAAGCCATTGTTTTTGATTCCCACCACAAAGTCTGTTGCCTAACTATCAAACTCATCCCTTTTCCCTGGCAGTTGTCTGAGGTTGTAACTTCGGTTTCATTATTTGACCCCTGCAATGAACTTTCAACCATGCTGCCACCAAGGCCCACCTTGTTTCATTTCAGGAACATAGCCCAAATCCACCCCTCCTTAGCTCTTCTGTTGAAATCCTCATCCATGCCTTTTGTTACCTTTAGTATTGGCTATTTTAAAGCACTCCTGGCTGGCCCTCCCATTTTATCCTTCATAACTTGAGGCCATCTTAAATTCTGCTGCCCAGATCTAAGCTCATATTTCATCACCCCTCTGCTTGCTGGCTTACTCTGACTCCTGGTTAAGCAATGCCTCAATTTTAAAATCTTCATTATTGTTTTCAAACCTTCGCATGGCTTGCCCCCTCTGTGTTTTTAATCATTTCTGAGATACAACCCTCTGAGATACCTGGCCTCTTGAGCATCCTCAATTTCAATTGCTCCACACTGGTGCCTCTGCCTTCCCCAAGCTCTTTCCGCATTTCTACCTCATTTTCCTCCTTTATGTTGTTCCTTAAAATCCGCCTCTTTTGACCAAATTTTGATCATCTGCCCTAATGTTGTTGTACTTTGTTTACTAATGCCTTGGGACACTTAACTATTTTAAAGGTACTATATAAATACATGTTCTCCTTGTTGATCAAGCTCCTCACAAGAGACTGTTAGCTAAAGTTAAACCTCAGAGAACTGAAGGGAAATTAATGACCTGATTAAGAAATTGACCTGGAAAACAGTGTAGGGTTAATGGGGAGATACTCTAATTTATAGGAAGTGACTCATGTCCCACAAGGATCTCTGATGGTTTTACTGTGTTTATTAACAACAACGATGACTTGGATGATGGGATAGAAAGCTACTCGTCCAAATTTTCCGACGACATGAAGATGTTAGGTTTTGTAAACTGTGCAGAGAAAAGTGTAAAATTACAAAGAGGCTAATCAACTAAGGATTTCAACATAAGCAAATGTGAGTTTATCCACCTTGGACTGAAAAAGGATAAAACAGGGTACTTCCTAAGTGGTGAAAAACTAGAAACAATGGAGGTCTGAGTAAGTCAGGAGTCAAGTGACTTGGTGACCCAAATACACAGATCATTAAAATGGAATGAACAGGTACAGGAAGTATTCAAAAAGACTACTGGAATACTGGCCTTTATATCTAGGCAGCTAGAATACAAGGGGGTAGAAGTCATGCTTCAGCCATATAAATCCCGCATTACAACATACCTGCAGCACTGTACGTTGTTACGGACACCACACCTTAGAACAGATATATTGACTTTGGAAGTAGTGCAATGTAAATTTTTACTAGAGTAATATTTGTATTTTTTGTTAAGCTGCAAGGAGAGATTGCATTGGTTGTATTCCCTGGAATTTAGAAGCTTAAGGGGTGATCTGATATTTTTTTCAAGATGTTAAGGGGAGTAGATAGGGAAAAATAATTTCTGCTAGTTGGGGGGTCTAGGCCTAGGACGTATTATGCAGACTTTCCAGGAGTGAAATTAGGAAGCACTTCATGCAAAGGCTAGTAGAATTTTGGAACTCTTTTCCATAAAAGGCCATTGGTGCTGCATGAATTGTTAATTTTCAAGGCTAACTTTGATGGATTTTTGTGAAGGAATATGGGCAGAAGCTGGTATACGGACTCAGATCACAGATCATTTGACAAAGTTGAGATTGTTCTACTAATATGTTTCTGGGTGTCTGCTTCAGAACACTGAACAATTCATTAAGAGAAAAATTGTTGATATGCAGCTATACTTGGGTCGTGAACAAGTTTTTCAAATGCCAAAGGGAATCAATAATCAAGGTGCAAGTAGGTTAAACTTGGACTGTGAGCAGAAACTTGGAGGATGTTAGTATAAAATTAACTTTGAAGTTGAGATTATAAGAATTATTTTTCTCTTATCACCTCATTTATAACTCAAAGCAATGAAGATGTGAAATTAGACAGCTAATTTAAGGACTTTTTGCACTTAGTTTTCTACAGTTACAGCAAGCAGCACTTTGTGTGTAGATGTACAGTAGGCATGGGCAAGGAGCCCAATTTTAAAAATGTCATAAAATTTTGTACTTGGTGATTTGAGGGCAAGTCTTCCCATCTTCAGAGTATTGAACGTGTACCTGATCCCCAGAGGTATAATTGCCATAGTTATATCTGGCAGCTTAATGATATTTTGCATCGATACTTGTTTCTATGATATTCTGGCTTTTGCTTCAAACTTTGCAAAATTACATTTTTACAAGAGCAACAATTAAGTTAATTTAGCCTATCACACAATTTTTCATCTGTTGCTGTAATCCCACAGTATTTTGCATTGATGAAATACTTTGTCACCTGTAGCCTGTTTATCAAGTTCAAAACAGGTACAAATATTCCAAAGAACTGTGTGCAAGCGGATAAAATGATCAGTTCCAAATGCGGCTCAAACTTGCGCACATGAAAAGTTTTTTTGTTGTTGTTTTTCCACTTTTGGTTTCATTCTCATTTGTACCTGATATTCTGAACAGAAGACTGCGCTTGCACAGCACATCGTAGGACTTTTAATTGTATTTTGAATATAACTCCTTTACATCATCATTTAGCCTAAAGGAATTCATTATTATGGAAGTACTATTAAAACTTGCAGACTACCAGTGTGCTGATTTTACAGATCATAGATCACATTCTCAAATCGTTTGTTTTTCAGACCAACTTCAACACTGTTCTAACTCGGGAAAAGATTAAGAGAGAACAAATTATCCATGAGCTGAATGACAAACTGAAAAAGCTAACCCAGCAACAAGAAAAGGATAGAGGTGAGCTAGGATACTTTTACCACAGGATTAATTTGCGGGTTTTCTGTATTTAATGTGTTTGACTGTTTAAGGTAGAAGTGTGGTTTAAAGAAATCTTTGTCTACCCCTCCATCTGTCCCTAAACTCTTATGTCTGTAAAATGGCACCATTAAAGAGTAGTAAAAATATTTTAAAGATGGAAACGACAAGTGGCCACTTGCTTTGCTTTTTTTTTAACCTGACATAGAGTCCGAAATTTACCTTAAATCTGAAAAATTCTATTTTTACATAGGAAATAAGCTCTGAAAGTGAGCAATGTTTGTTTACAGCTGTCTTTTTTTGGATCTCAGAGGGCGACTTAACGTATAACTTTACTTTGCTATTATGTTATCCCAATTACAGCAACTAATGCCATAAGAAATCTATTAATAAAATAAAAGATTTTATTACTTAATCAAATTTAAGAAATGACTCAAAAACAAAACGTTGTAAATACTCAACAAGCCTGGCAGCATCTGTGGAGAGAGAAACAGGGTTAACGTTTCAGGTCTATGACCTTTCATCAGAACTCTAGTAACTAAAGCTGAGAGGAAGTCCATCAATATTCAGTGGGCAGATTTTCATCCTACTAACTTTAAGCATATAGAATCACCGGCGGAAAGGTTATAGAAGAAACTCGTATGGAGAGCAGCCTATGCAATTTTCCTCTGTTCATTGCTTGCAGGTACAAAGAGAAAAATCCGCCCCTTATCAACAGTGTTGGGATAAATAAAGCTTGCACTCCATATTAGATCAGACCTTGTGGCTTTGGCACTCTTAATGGGGTAATTGAAAACAGCACATTATGGGAAGGATTTTCCCGTTGGGGGAGGTGGCGGGGCCTGCTCGCCGACGTGTAACATGACACGTGGTGACGTGGGGCGGAACTCCTGACGTCACTGCGCCCCATTTAAATTTTCTAGTAGGCGGGGTGCACAAAATCAGCGCGCGCCAGCCAATCTGTCAGTGGCCAATTGAGGCGATTGACATAGTAATTAAACTAATTAGTGGACCTGCCCGTCCAACCTTAATGTTGGCGGGCAGGCCGAGAGCCCTGATGGGAATTAGAAAAAGCATGAAACCTCATCCACGGGCGGGATGAGGTTTCATGTAGGTTTTTAAAAATTTTAATCAAGTTTTTGTAAAAATTATGGACATGTCTCAACTCATGTGACAGTGTTACATCAGGGGACACATTAGGGAAATTTTATTTTTCTATTTTTAGCTTTTTTACATTTAGAGCTGATTTCCCTGAGGCAGCACTTAGCCTCAAGGAGATGAGTGCGCTCGTTCGTGCGGACGCCACGCTGGGCGGGCCTTAATTGGCCCACCCACGTAAAATGGCGCCACGCCCCAGATTGCGGGTGCCAATCGGAAGCACACCTGTGCGTGCCCGCCATTCAACTGACGGGAGGAAAATCCTGCCCTATAAATTGGATGATTTTGATTTCAGTAAATATATGAAATGCATAACTACTTGATTTCGCGTATAGTTCATCAAATCATATCCTAAGCTGTTGCCTACATAGCATTTTGTTAGATTTTCACCTAAGCTGAAATTGGTGGTGTTAACATGGAAAGCATGCGTGCTAAAAGTTAGTGGGTTACAAGAGTCTTTGCCTTTCAGCATGGTAGCAAGCTATTGCCACACTTGTATTCTATATTTGAATACTTTTTAACATTAAAAGCAGACCTATCCTGACGGACCTTAATTATGACTTAGATATACTTACCTAATACCCAAGTGTACGTTGCATTACTGATTCAAAGAGATTAATTCTTGTTTAGTTGAAGTCCATCTCCATAAAGCTGAGTAGTTTATTGCTATCAAACTCTGCTTAGGTGATATTAAGGTTATGATGAATAATGTAGAACTAATATTTGTTAGATAGGTGGAATCTTGTGTTAATTAGCATAATGCTAAATGTATTTATTGTGTGTTCAGTTTTGATAGAAACCCTCTCTGCGGACAGAGCTACTTTGCTACAAGAAAAGAAAAAGCTTGATGAGGAACTTAACAGACTACGAAGTAATGTGCTGATTTGTTCTGCCTTTTCATCACCTGGAACCTCTGGAGCTGAGGCTCCTGCTGCTTCTGGGTCTGACATTCCATTTGATTCAGAAAGACTTGCACCTGTTACTGCAGTAGTCGAGGATGGCAGAATAGACTCCGCACTGGAGGCAAGCACCATGACTGTACGGTGAGTAGCCACCCAACATAAAATATTTTTTTACAGTTAAAGTGAATAATCACTTAAGTTCAGTAATTTTGGTTTGGAGGAAACAATGCTTTACTATGACATTCAATAAATAATTGTGTAATTACACCTTTACACAATTATACCCTTTAGCTCTCAAAATGGTGAGTTCTCTGTTTTAGATGGGCTTTAGGGGAGATGAACCAAGCAGAAGAGCCCCTTCTCAAAAAAAAGGGAGGGAAAGTTGTCACCAACTCACCCTGGATTCATTTCAGTGGTTTTCGAACAACTGTTTAGAGACACCATAAACAGCAGCCTAGGAGCAATTAATGATTATCTTTTTGTATAGAAATTTGAAGACCTAATTTTGCCTTTTTCTTTAATTTTTCCATTCTGGAGGGTGCCATGAAGAAAAGGATTTCATCTCTTCATAAGTTATTTTTTGATTTGCTGCTTTTTTCCCTTTAGTGCAGAATTAAACTCGTTCTTGTATGCTTATAGACATGATTGTCCTACACTGTGCTACCAGTTACTTTTTTTGGTGCCCCCGAATAGTCATAAACAGATAAAAGGTGGAAATTTAGTGATAGTGGAAATTTGGTGCAGAGGGGAAGGATTTTTTTTTTACATCCAGCACGACTTTTGGTTTGTGTTACATGTAGATATTTAATTTAATCTAACTAATTTAAACCAGATTAAATAATTAGTTAAAAGACTAAACTGGTTGATTTTATGGGGAGACGATGGCGTAGTGGTATTGTTGCTAGACTAGTAATCCAGAGGCCCAGGGGACCCGGATTCGAATCCCGCCACGGTAGATGGTGGAATTTGAATTCAGTAAAAATCTGGAATTAAAAGATGGTTTGTCTATTGTTGTAAAAACCCACTAATGTAGCACCAGACATGTGACTCCACAGCAACTGTTAAATACCACTCAGTTGTAACAGACCGCTACAAAGTCACAAAAAGGCATTGACCCAGGCACCAGAAAAGACGTCTGCAATCTCAAGCCCTGTTGACGCTGGAAAGTCCTCTTTACCTACATCTGGAAGCTAGTGCAGAAGTTGGGAGAGCTGTCTCACAGACTAGTCAAGCAACAGCTTGACATAGTCATCCTCATGGAATCATACCTTACAGATAATGTCCCAGATGTTACCATCATCATCCCACAGCAGAGGTGGCGGTACAGTGGTATACAGTCGGGAGGGAGTCCCCAACATGGCATCGGGTCAAATATGGGCAAGGAAACCTTATGCTGATTACCATGTACCGCCCTCCGTCAGCTGATGAATCAGTGTTCCTCCATGTTGAACACCACTTGGAGGAAGCACTGAGGGTGACAAGAGCGCAGAATGTACTATGGGTTGGGGACTGACCGAGCTGCCTGAGTCCTAAATTACATAGCTGCCAAACTGGGCCTGTGGCAGGTGTTGAGGAAACCAACATGAGGGAAAAATATACTTGACCTCATCCTCACATGCCACAGATGCATCTTTCGAACAGATCTAGCAACTCAAAACTGGGCATCCATGAGGCGCTGTGGGCCATCAGTAGCAGCTGAATTGTACTCAAACCTCATGGCCTAGCATATCCCTCACTCTACCATTACCATCAAGCCAGGGGATCAACCCTGGTTCAATGAAGAAGGCCGTAAAACATGCTAGAAGCAGCACCAGGTATACCTAAAAATGAGGCGTCAGTCTGATGAAGCTATAACATAGGACTACCTGTGTGCCAAACAGCATAGTGATAGACAGGGCTAAGTGATCCCACAACCAACGGATCAGATCTAAGCTCTGCAGTCCTACCACATCCAGTCGTGAATGGTGGTGGACAATTAAAAAACTCACTGAAGGAGGAGTCTCCACAAATATCTTTATCCTCAATGATGGAGAAGCCCAGCACATAAGTGCAAAAGATAAAAGATTTGCTACAATCTTCAGTCAGAAGTGCCGAGCGGACGATCCATCTCAGCCTCCTTCAGAGGTCCCCAACATCACAGTCTTCAGACAATTCAATTCAAGAAACAGCTGAAGACACTGGATACTGCAAAGACTATGGGCCCTGACAACACTCTGGCAATAATACTGAAGACTTGTGCTCCAGAACTTGCCGCGCCCCTAGCCAAGCTTTTTCAGTACAGTGACAGCACCGGTATCTACCTGGCTACGTGGGAAAATTGCTCAGGTATGCCCTGTACACAAAAAAATGCAGGACAGATCCAACCTAGCCAATTACTGCTGCATCAGTCCACTCTCCATCATCAGTAAAGTAATGGAAAGGGTCATTAACAGTGCTATCAAGCAGCACTTGCTAAGCAATAACCTGCTCACGGATGCCCAGTTTGGGTTCTGCCAGGGCCACTCAGCTCCTGACTTCAATACAGCCTTGGTTCAAACATGGACAAAAGCGCTGTACTCCCGAGGTGAGGTGAGAGTGACTGCTCTTGACATCAAGGCATCATTTGACCGAGTGTGGTATCAAGGAGCCTTAGCAAAACTGGAGTCAATGGGAATCAGGGGGAAAACTCTCTGCTGGTTGGAGTCATATCTAGCACAAAGGAAGATGGTTGTGATTGTTGGAGGTCAGTCATCTCAGCTCCAGGACATCACTGTTGGAGTTCCTCAGGGTAGTTTCCTCAGCCCAACTATCTTCAGCTGCTTCATCAATGACCTTCCTTCCATGAGGTCAGAAATGGGGATGTTCTTTTTTTCATTCATTCATGGGATGTGGGCTTTGCTGGCTGGGCCAGCATTTATTGCCCATCCCTAGTTGCCCTTGGTGGTGAGCTGCCTTCTTGAACTGCTGCAGTCCATGTGGTGTAGGTACACCAGAGTGCTGTTAGGAAGGGAGTTCCAGAGCTTTGACCCAGCGACAGTGAAGGAACGGTGATATATTTCCAAGGCAGGATGGTGAGTGACTTGGAGGGGAACTTTAAGGTGGTGGTGTTCCCATCTATCTGCTGCCGTTCTAGTTGGTTGTGGCCATGGCTTTGGAAGGTGCTGTCAAAGGAGCCTTAGTGAATTCCTGCATTGCATCTTGTAGAGGGTACACGCTGCAGCTACTGTGCGTCTGTGGTCGAGGGAGTGAATGTTTGTGAATCCTGGGCAGTGTCAAGCTTCTTGAGTATTGTGGGAACTGCATTCATCGAGGCAAGTGTTTGTTGATGATGGTGCTGAACATTACACAATTCGTAACTCCTCAGATACAGAAGCAGTCCATGACCAAATGCAACAAGACCTGGACAATATCCAGGCTTGAGCTGATAAGTGGCAAGTAACATTTGTGCCAGGCAATGACCATTTTCAACAAGAGAGATTCCAACCAATTCCCCTTGATGTTCAGTGGCATTACTGTCACTGAATCCCCCACTATCAACATCCTGCGGGGGGTTACCATTGATCAGTAACTGAACTGGACTAGCCATATAAATATTGTGGCTACAAGAGCAGGTCAGAGGCTCGGAATCATGTGACGAGTAATTCGCTTCCTGACTCCCTAAAACCTGTCCACCATCTACAAGGCACAAATCGGGAGTGTGCTGGAATACTCCCCACTTGCCTGAATGAGTGCAGCTCCAACAACACTCAAGAAGCCTGACACTGTCCAGGCAGCACTCTAGATTGGCAGCATAAACACAATCATTCACTCCCTCCACCACTGACACACATTAGCAGCAGTGTGTACAATCTACGAGATGTGCTGCAGGAATTCACCAAGGCTTCTTCGACAGCACCTTCCAAACCCATGACCACTACCATCTAGAAGGACGAGGGCAGCAGGTAGATGGGAACACCACCACCTGAAAAGCCATTCATCATCCTGATTTGGAAATATATCGCCGTTCCTTCAATGTCGCTGGGACAAAATCCTGGAACTCCCTTCATAACAGCTCTGTGGGTGTACCTACACCACATGGACTGCAGCGGTTCAAGAAGGCAGCTCACCACCACCAGCTTCTCAAGGGCAACTAGGGATGGGCAATAAATGTTGGCCTGGCCAGTGAAGCCCACATCCCGGGAATAAATTAAAAAAAATTAATCGCATAGACTTCAATTAATTAAATAAATCAAAGTTATGAAGGACTGGCTGTGCAGAGTTTGTGGAATGCTTTTCAATCTCTGTCAGTACATCTACAGCCAGTGCCTGCATCTTGAGGAACTTAGCTCAGTTGTTGAGTTGCAGTCTAAGATTTAGACAATGGGGAGGATTTAATGGAGCCTGCAAGAGTGGGAAACGTGATGAGTAGGATGACTGAATTAGGCAGGAGAAGAAATTGCGATTTCTCAATGGCGGGGTTGAGATGCCGAGATTAATTCAGCAGTGCGTCGTGCCTCATGTCAGCCTGTGACAAGTTCATACTTATGATACGTTTGCATATAGTGAATACTCATTAATGTGAAAATTTTTATAATTACATCCTACCTTCAAAATAAAGCCAGCAGAGCATGAAAACTAGGTTCATGTTTGTTTAAAGGTGGTGTGCACCAGTCGGCTTTGTGCCTCAGGTCAACGGTTTCCTTCACTGAACTCTGCGGTACAAGGGAAGGGATTGGGAGCAAAGCAGATTGCATAGAGACTCTGGACCAACAAGGGCGAGCCAGGTTTGAGGTTTGTGTGGAGTGTGGCTGGGGGCACGAGCATTGGAAGAGGGAAGGGCCTAGTATCCCTAGTGTGGTGGGGGCAAGTATGAAGGTGACAAGAGGAGAGTGGAGTGTAATGCCTTTAAGCACAAACCTTACAATGAACATTTTTGCAATGTCCCCAGCAGCATGTTCAGTGCCAGGATTGGAGATCAAAGCTATTATTTAAAAGTTATAGCAGGGCACTTGGATAAGCTCAAGGTCATCTGGCAGAGTCAACATGGTTTTGTGGAAGGGAAATCATATTTAACCAACTTATTGGAGTTCTTTGAGGAAGTAACATGTGCTGTGAATAAAGGCGAACCAGTGGATATACTGGACTTAGATTTCCAGAAGTCATTTGTTAAAGTGCCACATCAAAGATTATTGCGGAAAAATAGAAGCTCATGGTATAGGGGGTGACATATTGGCATGGATAGAAGATTGGCCGGCTAACAGGAAGTTGAGTAGGCGTAAAGGGTCTTTTTCCTGTTGGCAAGATGTAACAAGTGGTGTGCCACAGGGATCAATGCTGGGACCTCAACTGTTTAAAATTTATATAAGTGACTTGGATGAAGGGGTGCTTGCCAGACTTGCTGATGGCACAAAGATATGTAGGAAAATAAGTTGTGAAGAGGACAAAAGGAGGCTCCATAAAGATAAATAACAGGTTAAGTGAGTGGGCAAAGATCTGGCAACTGGAGTGTAATGTGGAATTTCCATATTGGCAGGAAGAATAAAAGGGAAGCACATTATCTAAATGATGAGAGATTGCAGAGCTCTGAGGTGCAGAGAGATCTGATTGTCCTGGTGCATGAATCACAAAAGGCAACAAGTAATTAGGAAAGCTAAAGAATGTTATCGCATATTGCCAGGATAATTGAATACAGAAGTAGGGAGGTTATACTTCAGCTGTACAAGGCACTGGTGAGATCACATTTGGAGTACTGTGTACAGTGTTAGTCACCTTATTTAAGGAAGGATTTAAGTGCTTTGGAAGCAGTTCAGTAAAGGTTTATTAAGCTAATACCTGGAATTTGAGGGTTGTCTTATGAGGAAAGGTTGGACAGGCTAGGCTTGTACCCACTGGAGTTTAGAGGAGTAAGAGGGGACTTGATTGAAAATAAGATCCTGAGGGATATTGACAGGCTAGATGTGGAGATGTTTCCTCTTGTGGAAGAACGTAGAATTGGGGGTCACTGTTTAAAAGTAAGGCATCGCCCGTTTAAGACCGAGATGAGGCAATTTTTTTCCTGAGGGTCATGAGTCTTTGGATTCTCTTCCTGAAAAGGTGGTGGAAGCAGAGCCTTTGAATATTTTTAAGGCAGAAGTAGATAGCTTCTTGGTAAGCAAAGGGGTGATAGGTTATCGGGGGGGTAGGTGGGATGCAGATTTCAGGTTACTATCAAATCAGCCATGATCATTTTAAATGGTGGAACAGGCTTAAGGAGCTGAATGGCCTACTCCTCCTGTTTGTATGAAGTGGGAGGAGCCCACTGGTGGGTGGAGTTTTGGTTGTAGACAATGGGAGGAGTTGAAATGTTCATCAGTTCTACAGGTGACTCTATGGATACACATGTTCTCATACCACTGTCTGCCCTCTTCACACTGTTCAATTGCTGGAATACCTATGGGTCTCATATGTCCAGTATTTTCATAGACTCAGACATTTGCTGCACAGAAGGAGGTTGTTCGGCTCATCGTATCCATGCCAGTCAAAAAAGATCTGACTACATTAAGCTCATTTTCCAGCACTTGACCCATAGCCCTGGAAGCTATGGCAACTCAAGTGAATATTTAAATACTTCTTAAATGTTACGAGAGTTTCTGACTCAAACCACTCTTTCAGGCAGTAAGTTCCAGACTCCCACCACCCTCTGGGTGAAAACATTTCTCCTCAACTCCCCTCTTTCTTAAATCTATGCACCCTGGTTATTGATTCCTCTGCTAATGGAAAAAGTGCCTCCCTATCCACCCTATATATGCTCCTCATAACCTTGTACACTTCTGAGGTCCCCTCTCAACCTTCATGCTCCAAGGAAAACAACCCCAGCCTATCCAATCATTCCTCATAGCTCAGACCCTCCAGCCCGGGCAGCGTCCTGGTAAATCTCCTCTGCACCCTCTCCAGTGTAGTCACATCATCCCTATAATGTGGTGACCAGAACTCCATGCAGTGCTCCAGTTGTGGCCTAACCAGCATTTTATACAGTTCCAGCATAACCTCCCTGGTCTTGCCTTTATTAGCCAAGGGATAGAATATAAGTATCCCATATGCTGCCTTAACCACCTTATTTACCTGCCCTGCTACCTTCAGGGATCTGTGGATATGCACACCAAGGTCCCTCTGATCTTCAGTACTTTCCAGGGTTCTACCATTCATAGTATTATCCCTTGTCTTGTTAGCCCACCCTGAGTGCATTACCTAACAGTTTTTTCTGGGTTGAATTCCATTTGCCACTGTCCTGCCGACCTGATCAGCCCATTGATATCCTCCTGTAGTTTACAACTATCCTCTTTACTATTTATCACCCTACCAATTTTCATGTCATTCACAAACTTTTTGATCCTCCCCCCTACATTTAAATCCAAATCATTTATGTACACCACAAACAGCACGAGCCCCTGCACCAAGCCCTGCGGAGCCACACTGAAAACAGACTTCCTGTCACAGAAAAACCCCTCAGCTTTCTGCCACTCAGCCAATTTTGGGTCCAACATGCCACTTTGCCTTGAATCCCATGGGCTCTTACTTTCTTGACCAGTCTGCCACCTTATCAAAAGCCTTGCTAAAGTCCATGTAGACCTCATCAAAAGCATTAACCTCATCAACACCGCAGGTTATCTCAAAATTCGATCAACTTTGTCAAACACGACCTTCCCTTAACAAATCCATGCTAACTATCCCTGATTAATCCGTGTCTCTCCAAGTGCAGATATTTTACGTCCCTTGGAATCCTTTTTAGTAACTTCCCCATCACCGAGGTTAGACTGACTGGGCTGTAATTTCCTGGTCCATCCCTTCCTCTTTTTTATTAATGGGACAACATTAACAGTCCTCCAGTACCTCACCTGTGGCCAGAGAGGGTTTGCCAATTACTGCCAAAGCCCCTGATATCTCTTCACTTGCCTCCCTCAACAGTCTGGCATACAACTCATCCGGGCCTGCAGGCTTGGGAGCAGGAGGAGATGATGCGACAAGGAAGGCTGTTGGTAGTCAACGACAGAGGCATCAGCAGCAACAGGCAGCACTACAGGGAAGGCATCATAGAAGATGGGCACTGGTATTTGGCAGCAAAGTTTCAGAGTTTCCCTTTTTGCCGAGGAGGCTCTTTTATAGCCCACTAGTAGCTCCAGCATTGTCAACTGATGGAGGATTTCACCCTCCACCAATGAAAAGCTCCCCTTCGGAATCACATGTATTCCCTACTCACGGTGCCGACAGGTAGATTTTTATTTAGAATCCCGTGGGAAAATAAAAAACAAGAGAGTGTAAGTGGCACACAGTGCTGGTTTTGCTGTTGGAAACAGCACGCCATGGTTAAAATTCTGTTCCATGTGGGACTCAAGGAGAGAAAGAGTTACCTGGACTCATTAGCATGTTGCCCCTTGGCGACATCATCTGAAGGCACGGTGTTAGTTTTCACGTGTGCCACCACCACCTCTGTCGACTCCTCCACTGTTGCTAAATATCAGACTGCTTATTGTTAGGAAATAGCGACAGCTTAACTAAGGTATATTTGTATTTGTGGGTGTTAGTAATGAGTTTTAGCTTTAAAGTTTGTTTGATTTGTATTTCTGTATTTGTGTGTTAAGAAAAGGCCAAATTGAGTTTTAGTTTCACTTTAAAAGTTCCCTGCATTTCTAGTGAGAGTTTTACAACTGTTGCAGCTAAGTTAAACAAGAGTAGGGAAACTGAGCTGTTGCCTAGCAACAGGGATCCAGCAAGGCAGGTCCCTCTCATAGACATATACACAAGAAACTAAAAACAGCAGTTTGATTTGGAAGCTGTTTGAGTTCAGTTGGCTTTGAAGACAGCTGCCAGGAGAGACTGGGACAAAGGGGACAGATAGCCAGTCCCAAGCTAAAGAAAAAACCCTAAAAATTTAAGGGAGTAGAACAGGAGAATGTCCCAAGAAGACTTTCTAGTCAAAGGGAAGGACAGGAACCTGGAAAAAGTTAAGTGAAGTTAAGAGTGAGGGGCAGAGAGAAAGATTCCAAGCTTCAGATTTAAAGAAGCAAAAGCTGGAGAAAGCAGATTTCAAGCAAGAACAGCTTGCAAGAGGCCACCAGGTCCAAAGAGATGGTTGAAGGTATGTAACCCTTTGCCATGGGCCTGTGAAGTAGTGGTATGTTAACAGCTAAGTTGGTGAGAGAGAGTGCGTGGAAGACAGCTTGAATGCATGTGGCGACACAGGAGAGGAACGTAAGAAGGAGAGTTCAAAACCCTGGAGGTGAGCCCTTGTGGAAGGCGTCTGAGAGAAGATGTTGGTGTGGGAGAAGATTCCAAATCAAGTTCATGGAGAATGGAGATTGGAAAGCCTGGTGTAAAAAGACTGAGTTCGGTGAGACCGGTTGGCTCATGGTGGACCAAGCGTCTGGGAGAGTTGAGAGATCCATAGCATCTGGTTGAGGTGGCATCTGATGCAGAGTGTGTGCTGTGTCTGACCTCAGGGTGCCTATGGGTTTATATGGGCTGAGTACTTCTGTGAACATTAGAGTATAAGTGAGTTTTTGTAACTTGCGTTATCCTTACAAATCTGTAATATCTGTAAAGGTGTTGTGAGTGACGAGTATTGTAATATAGTTCACATATTACTTGTTTAATAAATGTTTCATGCTTTTGTTAAAAGTTCATTAGCTGACTCCGGTGACTCAGTTCAGTAGCCCCTCTCCACATATCTAAACAAACAGACAAAAGTTGGGATCTATCAAGCTGGATTCCACCCTGAGATCAGGCTTATCCAGTGGTAACCTCAGTTTGGAATCGTAACATTATCAGACATCTAGTACTGGATGAGCAGAAATTTTCCCCAATTACATATCGGGAAGACTAAAGTCAATGCTTTCAGTCTCAACCCCAAACTCTTTTGTTCCCTAACTATCGACTCCATCCCTCACCTGACAACAATCTAAGATTAAACCAGCCTCTTTGCAAATTTGGTGTCGCACTTAATCCTGAGATGAGCTTAAGGCAGCCTATTTCCACTTCCATAACATCGCTTGACTTCACCCCTCAGCTCTACTGCTACTAAAGCCCTCAGCCATGATTTGGTTACTTCTAAATTTGACTATTCCAATGCACTCCTGGCTGGTCTCCCACTTTCTCCCCTCCGTAAACTTGAGGTCATTCAAAACTCTGCCGTTCGTGTCTTAGCCTACAGCATGGCCCATACTTCTATTACCCCTGTACTCGCTGGCCTTCATTGGCTCCCGGCTAAGCAACATCTTGATTTTAAAATCCTCTTCCTTATTTTCAGATCCCTCCAAGGCCTTGCCCTTACCTATCTCTGTAATCTCCTCCAACCCCACAACCCTCCAAGATATCTTTGCTTCTCTAATTCCAGCTTCATGTACATTCCCAATCATAATGGCTCCACTATTGGTGGCCATGCCTTCAACTGACTAGGGCCCAAGTTCTGAAATTCCTCCTTACACCTCCCCACCTCTTTACCTTGCTTGCTTCCTTTAAGATACTTAAAATCTACTTATTTGACCTAGCTTTTGGTCATCAGACCTTATGAGACTCAGTGTCACACTTTGTTTCATAATGCCTCTGTGTCCTTGGGGGACATTCCATTACGTTGAATGTGCTATATAAATACAAGTTGTTGTTGACAGTTTGATCCAGGAGGCAGCCATATCCCTTAGGTTAAGAAGTAGTGCAGGTCTGGATAGTGGTCATGGACAGGAGTGTGCAACTGTAAGATAGATGGATGAGGAGATTCCAGGTGTCGTTCTAGAGGAGCCTTGTCTTTTCCCTTATCCAACTGGTACAAGCTTCTTGCCTGTGTGGATGAGGGCAAAGTCTGCAAGTTGAATGAGCAAACTGACAGTAGTATCATAGTACAGGAAGCCATTGAACAGGGGGTGCAGAGTAAAAAGGAATGTGGTAGTGGTGGGGGACAGTATAGTCAGAGGAAGGGATACTGTTAACTGCAGCCGCAACTAGGAGCTCGAAAGGTTGTGATGCCTGCCCAGACCAAGGGTTAAGGGTATCTCTCAGCTGGAGAAGAATGTAGAGTGGAAGGGGGAGGACCCAGTTGTCATAGTCCATGTTGGACCAGTGACATATGTAGAACGATAACAGAGCTAAGATCAAAATTAGTAAGCCAAATCTCTGGATTGCTATTTGAGCCGCTCACAATTTGGCACAGAGTCAAATAGATCAACTAGTTGAATGTGCACCTCAAAGTGTCACAGGAGGCAGGGATTTTGATTAATATAGCACTGGAACCAGTATTGGGGATAGAGGGAGCTGTTAAGTTTGGGTGGTTTCCACTTAAACTGGGCTGGGGCCTGTGTCCTGGTAAATCAAATAACTAGGCTGTAAATAGGGCTTAAAATAAAAAGGTTGGATGGAGGGTTCAAGTGAAAGACAATTTATTATGCATTTCTAAATGTTCTGCTATTTCATCCTTTCATAATAGATTCCAACATTTTCCCATTGACAGATGTTAAGCTAACTGGCCGTATAGTTACCTGTTTTTTGCTTCTCTCCCTTTTTGAATAAGGACGTTACATTGGCAATTTTCCAATCCTCTGGGACTTTTTCAGAATCTAAGGATTCTAAGGATCTAACCAGTGCATCCACTATCTCTGCAGCTATTTCCTTTAATATCCTAGGATGCAACCCATCAGGTCCAAGTGATTATGGGATCAATGCTGTTTGAAAAATGATATTAATTCCCCACCTCTCTTTTATTTGAACAGATTTTTCTGCATTTTTTCTTGTGATTGCTGTTTTGTTTTTCTCTATTTCTAATAAATTCCCCTCATTCAGCCCTGTGCTAGATTGGTGGCAGCAAATTTGAACATGGAGTGCTTGAATCTTGAGGGTTGATTTTTTTTTTCTTTTTTAAACAAGGAATTTTTTATGGTATGTGAAATTTTAATCTTTGAGTACAAAGTTGTAATTAGCATGTTGCTGCTCATCTAGAGCAGTTATCCGAAAGACTTAACGGCCTTTAGCCCCATTAGTTTTCCTAGTACTTTTTCTCTAGTGATAATTATTGTATTTATTTCCTCCCCCCACCCCCTTTTTGCCCCATAATTATTTAGTATTTTTGGTATGCTATTAGTGTCTAGAATTAGTATGAGTTTAAATAGGAAATAGTAAGGGTCACAAAATGCTGATAGGAATAATATTGGCCCTCTAACAGTCACTATACTATTGCACCAGAGTATGATTCAAGAAAAAGGAATAGCTTGTAACAAGTACGATGCTACATTTGTGAGGCACTTGATCTTAATATAGACTGGACAAATTGGAGATAATGCTATTTTAGATCCTGTTTTATGTGATGAGATCATAGGATAAAATTTCACAATTGAATTTGAGAATGATGTATGTAAATCTGAAACTAAAAGACAGTTGCAAAGGATATGAGGAACAACCCAGCTTGGGTAGATTGGGAAATTAGATTAAAAGGCATGAAGATAAGTGAATAACAGCAAACATCAGAGAAATATTTCTTTAAATAAAGACTCAATCCATTGAGAAGTAAGAGATCCATCCTTGGCTAAATAAGGAGGTGAAGTACTAGATTAAAAGGTGTTTATTACTTTGGGAAGAGTGGTAAACCTGAGGATTGGGAGGGTTTTAGGTAGCAGCAAAGGATGATCAAAAATTGAATGAGGGAGGAAAATACAATATAAAATAAATTAGCAAATCATATAGTGTAAGAACTTTCAAGTATACAAAAAGTAAAATTTATCCCTTAGAGACTGAAACAGGAGAAATAATAATGGGGAGTAAAGAAATGGCAAAGACATTAAACAAATATGTTGCCTGCCATCACAGTAGAAGATACAAAAACCTACCAGAAATAATGGAACCAAGGGTCTAATGAGGGCGAGGAACGTAAAGTAATCATATTACTAAAGAAAAAATCCTGGAGAAATTAATTGGACTGAAAGCCAACAAACCCAATGGACCTGATGGCCATCATCCAAAGATTCTGAAAAAGATGGCTGGAAAGATTGTGAATGCACTAGTCCTGATCTTCCTAAATTCCCTAGATTCTGGAATGATCCAAGTGGATCAGAAGTTAATAAGTGTAACACCAGTACTCAGGAAAAGAGGGAGACAGAAAACTGGGAACTACAGGCTAGTTGACCTGAAATCGGTCCTCTGGGAAATGCTGAAATTCAT